>NC_045495.1:1586363-1903636 GCF_009650955.1 Corvus moneduloides
ACAGAGCAACTGCTCTGCAGACCCTCTGTGGTCCAAGTGATTCCGGATTTCTTTGTGGTTTACTGCCCCAGCACTTGGGGATAAGCAAAGGGAAAAGCAACTATGGACGTCAGAACTCATTTCAAAGAAAAAGTTTTCTTTTGCCACAAATATAAAATGTAAATTTCTGCCCTGGGTAGGCACCAGCTCTTGGGGAAGGAGGCAGAGCTGCTGCACACCACAGCCTCCTGCACAGGGAGCGGCCCAGGCAGGTGCCTGCTGCCAGACAGACATCCATCCTCCTTTTCCCATTTCCCTTTTCTGGTGTGCCTGTGACCCCAAACAGCCCTTTCTAGCACCCAAATCCCCTGCAGTCCTTCCCAGGATCCATCCGTCTCCTCCACCCCAGGCATCTCACAGGGGGTTAAGCTGCCCCAGCTCGCCTGAGCACCTTTCTCTGGCAGAGCAGAACCCGCTGCCATTTACAGACTCACCCAAATCACTGGGGGAGTGGGATTTGGGGAATTAAGGTGATACAGCTGTGCTGGGAAGCGGAATGCTGCCAGATCACTCCAGCTGCTGCTTCCCTCGGTAAATTGGGGTATGGACACCAGGGAACATCCCTGGCAGAGTGACCAGCCCTGGCCTGGGGGCTCCTGGGCACCGCCACCCTCTGTCCCCGGCTCAGCTCCCGGCAGCGAGCGCTGCCCTTCTGCTGCTCTTTGCTGAACAAAACCCACGCTGGAACTCCGAGCTAAACAGTTAAGCAGCACTCATCATGCCTAATTTACAAAAGAAGGGGCATATTTCAAAATATTTATTCTGCCTTTCCCAGTTGGATTGGCATAAGCATGTGGAAATCTTCGAGGAATCAAACAACTGTTAATCACCTCAAGCTATTCCGGGCTGAGTTTGCTGTGTAAGCTGCCGCCCTCTGTTTACACATAAGAAGCAATGACTCAAAGAATCCTATAGAGATGAGGTTTTTTTCCTCCTTTTTACCGATAAGGCCTGGCCAAACGGCTTAAAGGGCCCAGCTATTTAGTATTGGAGCTGCACCTTCTCGCCTCCCTCCCTGCCCTGTAATATCCACATTTGTATTCAGCTGGCGAGCGCTGGGGGTCGGGAGGGGGAGGGAGAGCCCCGGGTTTCACAGCCCACCCTCCTCGCCGGGCTGGCCCCTGGGCTGCCTCAGGCTGGAGGGGCACGGATGCCCCCGATGGTATCGGGTGGGCAAGGGCAGGGCTGGACATTGCCAGTGCCTTGAGCAGCACCCCGGCCCACAGATCCCAAAGCCACAGCAAAACCGCCCTCCAAAAGGCACCAGGAGTGGGATTTCCAGACCCAGGGGAAGAAGCAGCATCTCGGTGGTGCGGCTTGGACCTGCTGCCCTTTCTTGCTTTTCAGGGTGCTGTCACCCACCTCGGCCCCCCTTCAGCTCTGCTGACCCCAAACCCTCCAGCTCCACCCCAAAAATGAGCCTTGCCCCCATAAGACCAGTCCCACACTCAGCCTGAGGACAACAAACGCAGCATCCACAAACCCAGCACCCACCACGCTCAGGGCTTTTGCCATTACCCCAAGCTCCAGGCTCTCCAGAAGAAAAGCAAACCCACCAGTGCCCCTCTCCCCTTCCCTTTCATCCGCCCGCCGAGCATGCGCCGGGCTCTCCCTCACGCCATGGCACTGGAGCTGAATGCTGATGAGAAATTCTTGGTCCAACCCCAGGCACTCATTTTCAAGTAATTAACTTGGCACCACCACAGCACACGGCAGATCTGACTTTCCCGACCAGGAGATAACTGAATTAAAAGGCCAGGTGTGGGATTATTTATGGCCAAACTTGCTTCTTCCCCACCACCAGTTTTAAGTCAGGAATGATAATTTTATCCGGACTTTCTGTCTTCCTACCCAGCCTGGAGGCTGACAGGTTTCTTTGTGGGGGAGCACAGCACAGGGGCAGCTGCAGTGGGGAGCAGCACTGGGATGCTGGAGGATCCCAAGGATGTCCCATGCCTGAGTTGTCCCCTCTCCCCACTGGAAGGGAAGTTTGGGGGGCACCTGAGGGTTTTTTACCATTCCTACTGCTTTGACATGCTGTACATGCCATCTCCTTTTATCAGTATATCTTATTCCTGAAGCCACGTGGAATGAGTGAAACTCCTGCCTCTCCCCAAAGTTGGCAGCTCAGCTGGAGTCAGAGCTCCCCTTTGCTGCCCCAAATCCCCCACTACTGTTCTCCTTCCTCCTCCCAGATAAACCCTGACGTGGAGCTGCAGAGAGCTGTGAGGAGGGGGAAAGGAAGATGGTTTGGGGGGCAAAGGAGGATGGAGAACCAGGACCCGGCTGCTCCCTCCACAAGCCATGCAAAGGCTGCTGCCCCTTGGGCCAGGCTGACTGCAAACCCCAGGGATTTCTGTACAAAAATCCAGGCCCAAAAGGATGGAACAAAAAGATGTGACAGATGTGGATCTCCTGCCACGACCCACCACTGTCCCATGACTCCCAGCACCAGCACTGGGCTGAGTGGGAGGAGAACTGGAGGAGGCCATCCCTGCTCCCAGCAGAGAGCAGAGCTGTGGAGGGAAGGCTGCCGAGCGCTGACATATGAGGATAATGAGTGTTGACATATGAAGATACAGCCAAACTGAAAGCTACATCCTATTTAGCTTTTAATTTGGATGCTCATAGAGTAGATTCTGAAGCTCTGTTTCACCACAGCCCTTAAAACGGATCTGACTTACAGGAAACAAGCTGATGTGAGGCTGCATTACTGATAAACCCGACCTGAACACAGCACCCGCTTCCCTTGACAGCCACCCTGTGAGATCCCATGCTGGGCAGGAGAGCTCTGCCCCTGGAAAAGGCATCCTGCTTTGGGAACCACACTCCCTTTTCCCATGGGAAACCCTGTCTAAGCCACACGGGTCGGGGTGAGCTCTGGAAAACAGAGGGACACGCTGCTGCACCTGCCGGAGCCCATCCCAGCATCCCTGCAGGAGCCACCCAGCACAGAAACCCCAGTGTCAAACCTCCTCTGGGCCAGCACCGGCTTGGGAACTTTCTGAGCATCCCTCTGAGAGGAGAGGCCAGGGCAGAGGGGAGCTGCTGTCCCTGCCTGGTGCCCCCTGCTCTCCTGACCTGCCCCAGGGTTTCCTCTCCCACTTTTCCGCTGGCCAATCTTCCAGGCACTGAACCAAACCCGGGAAGGGCAGCTAAAGGTTTGCTACCTGCAGCTCCTGCAAATCGCATCCCAGATTCCCCCCGGGGCAGAAACATCCGCCAGAAGAACACAACAACAAGGACAACAATCACACGTTACTATTTTCATCTCTGCCTTTGCTTTCTTCTTTTTAAAAGTAATTCATGACTCGCAGCGCCGAAGAGGCCCCTGTGATCCCCGGGTAATGGCCTGCCCTCTATGCAGAGTGGAATAGAGTTAGAATGAACGCTCCAGAAACCCTGACAGCCCGTTTAACAAGGTGTCTAACATCCCATTTCCTCTGCACTTCCTCTCTCCTTAATCCTTTTATGCGAAACTCACTCAGGAGTAAGCACGTGTGAAATTGAGGACTCTCTAATACACATTGCTCGACACAGGCTCACTGAAATGGAGTGTCTCAGCCTTGTTCCGTCAAACAGTGCCAAGAGGAAGCCGACGTTAATCAAAGAGTCTTTTCCATGTGTCCAGGGCCTTGTGCACCCGCAGAGCAAATAAACAGCTCTCCGCTGCCACCGCTCTCCCAACACTGCCACCTTCCCAAAGCTCCGCACCCGACAGGCGGCTCAGAGGGGCCGGAGGGGTGGAAACCGAGCGGGGCGTAGGGCAGGGCACCCCCAGCTCCCAACAGCTCGGGCAGAGGCTGAGGGGGCAGCAGGCTGTGGTTTTGAAATAACATCTGCGGGCAGCACAAAGCAGCTCCCCAGGCTGCCGAGTCCTGGAGCTGCTGGGCATCCGCAGCTCCAGGAGATCCTGCGGCTTCCCAGGGCAGGAGCAGCAACCTGGGCTGGATGCAGGGACAAAACGCAGCTTGGGAGAATAATAGAGAGGACAGGGTTGAGCTTAGAGCAGTTCAGATCTCCCCAAACTTGGACTAAAGCTGCTGTAAGGATTATTGTGTGAGTTCTGACCTCCAAGCAGCCTGGCTGCAAGGTTTGATGGCACCAGTGCTGTGATCATTCTGTGATTCTATGATAAATTCATCATAATCAGCCCCATTCTGCAGTAGAAAAACACAGTTTTACACCGCAACTTGGATTCCTCAGCAGAAAGTCTTTTCTTTACTAGAGCAGGGAAAGAACATCAGAAAGGAAACTGAAAGCCCTCCTGATAAATTCCCAGGAAATGCTTCCAGTAGTTTTGTGCATTTTTTTAATCTCAAACCAAATCCACCCCAGAGCTGAGCAATTCACTCCTGAACACTGGGTCCAGTTGATATCAGGGGGATAATATGCTGCAGTTGCAGGCAGACAGACCTGATCCAATGGGTCTATTATCTCCCCCTGTTACTATGATCCTGTCCTAATTAGGATCTCACACCAACCAGATACACCAGAAGTCAATGACAACTTCATTTATCCAAGGGCTTCGGTCTAGGAAAGCTGTCTGGTGTTTTTAAGTCACCATCAAGTAGGTATTGATTCGGGGAAGTCAGGAAATGATCCTTCATTTGTGTGCTTTAGCTGGAATTTGGGGTGCCCGTTGCTGCTCCTGGGCAACCCCAGGGTGGGAGGGCTGAGCTGGGTCAGCGGTTTGCAGGGTGAGCACTGAAAACACCTCGTGTCCCTCTTGCTCTGCCCCACAGACTTTCTGAGGGTTAAAACTCACGGTAAATCAACAAACATTTGGATCAATAAGGGTTGCAGGGGAGTGATTTGCATCGGTGCTCTCAACCCCGTGCTGGAAGAGGAGCCCAGGAAGCGCATGATGGATGTCCAATATTGGGGTGGCGTGGAGAGACAGAGAATCCCTCTAATTGCACGCTGGAATGCAGATTACAGAGCTGAAGATGATGAGCAGTGCTAAACCCAGCGCCTCCAAATAAATAAACACACAATACAAAGCCCCCAGTGACTGAGATTTCCGTGTTATCAGCACCCCGTGTAAACGATAGCGTCCCTCCGGATCAGCCCGCGGAGCGCGGGCTGGGGCGCCGCGGAGATAAGGCACTTTTAATCTGCACACATAATCAGCTGAAGGGAAAATATAAAATGCTAATAACAAATTGGAATTCAATCTAAAAGGGATGCAACAAACACCAGAACCATTTTCCCCTTCTCGCCTTTGGGGAAAATAAAAAAAGAGCAAACCGTGCCCTACTCCTGCTGCCCACCTCTGGCTGTTCCTCCCCTGATTTTCCCCTCCAAAATTCTCCATCTCAACACTTTAGGGGGCGAAATCTTCCCATTAGGAGCTTGGCTCCCATTCTCCCTGCCCCATTCATCCAACTTTATGTTTAAAATGGATCAGTTTCCTCGTGACTGAGCCCAGAGTGGATCTCCCCAGCCCTCGCTCACTGGAACACTATAACAGGTAAGTGCTACCATACATCATCTTAAAAGGTGGCTTATCTGGAGAGGAGGTGCAGGAAATATTGTGTGAGGGACTGTCTGCATCCGAGGCACAATCCGATTCCATTTTTCCTTTTGAAATAGGGAGCAGCAAATCCGTTGCTAATGCCTGAAAAAATCACGGCACAGCCCACGGCTCCCTTGGCTCCCTCAGCCGAGGGGGCTGTGCCAGCCTGGCCCACGGCAGGGAAGTGCTCAGGTGGAATCATCCCTAATTGTGACCATGCACCTGGCTCAGGAATGTACCCACACCACCAGCTCCCAAAGCCTTGCTGCCACGTGGGAGCTGCAGCACTGCCCGAGGCCCGAGGCCAGGGGAGCTCCTTTCCCTATTCAAACCAGCACAATGTAAAATGGAAAGGCAATTTTTCTTCCTAAGTGTGTCGATCCCCAGGGCTGCGCCTGCACGGCTGCATTGCTGAGGCCACTCACATCCCTGGGATGCTGGGCTGGAGGCTCTGTATGGATCTGTGCCTGGGGCTGCTCTGATTCTCTGCTGTGACCTTTGGGATCGGGTCAGGTTTGGGAGCTCACCCTTCACCAGAGGCCTGGCCCTTCCTCCTGCACAGGACAGTCAAACCACCCATTGCTGGAGCCTCAGGAAACATTTCTGAGCAGAACCGAAAGAGAACCCAAATATTTTACTCCATTTCTGCGTATCCCCCCTCCACCTAAAGCAAACAACACCTAAAGCAAGCGTCCTTCTGTCAGATCCCAGCACAGCCATGACCCCACACAGCCCCATCACTGCATTCTAGTGACCAGTGGTCCCTGTGAGCTGTGTTACCGTCTGTCCTGAGGTTCCAGAATCAACAACCTGCCCCAAACGATGGGTAAGACACACCTGCGGGTGTTTGATTCCCTCTGCTGTGCTATGGTGACAGTGCTGTACCCTGGAACTACTCTTTCCACATCCATGATATCACACTGCCCAGCCCAGCTCCCGACTCGCAGCTCCTGGGAATCATTTAAGGCTCCTTCTTCCACATCCCCAGAAAGCCAGGGCTCCGTGGCACTTCAGAAAATCCAGCATCAGCACAGAGATTTGGGGTTAAGCCATGGGCTGCTGCAGCCTGTGTAAGCCCCAGTGACAGTGTATTTATTCCCTCCCCACGCCGGCGCTCAGACAGGGCAGATTTCCTATTACACGCACGCACACACGCGGCCAAATCCTGTGTATTGGGCAGGGAGATTATTGAACAAAAGTAAGTGATAAAAGCACGGGCCAAAAAGATGTGTTATAGTGTTTTCCTTTGAGGCAAAGACAAAGAAGACACTTTGCTGTTTGTTGTGCCAGAGAATCATCTCTGATTGTTTGTGTCACGGTGGCAGATAAGTGCAAAGGAGATAGATGTTCTGTCTCCCAGGCACAGTTCTCATCTGTATAGTATAAATTTATGCCTGCTGGTTGCAAGGCTCATGATTCAGAGCCGGTGTGTGACTGTGATCTGAGCAGAGGAAGGCACTGCCTTCACGCCTGACGTCGATCTGCTTCACTGGCGCTGTCACTCAGCCCCTGGGCAATGTCCCCTCGCATTAGTGTCACCTGCTCCCTGCGTGGGCTCCCGGCCTGCACCCAGGGCTGTCCCACCCTGCTTCAGCCAAGCTCAGCCCACCGGGCTCTTGCAATGGCTCTGCTCGTTGAGGAGACACGTTTTCCCTTCTTTCCTGCAGTTTGGGATTCCTTAATCTTCCCAGTCCCAAACCCAAAGCAATTTCCCTGCACAAACCAAGCATGGGGGATGGAAAGGAGGCAAATGGCTTGGGGGGCGGCTCTGAAACCCACACCCTCCTTCCCACAGCTCTTGGCCACTGCTTTTGGATCCAGAGGAGTGAGCTGAGAACAGCAGTGCTGCCCAGGCTGCATTTCAGAAGTCACATCTAATAGCTGCCTGTTTGGGTTTTAAGTGCTCACTGGGGCACTACCAAGGTAAAGATATAATCAAACTAACGATGTTCAAACTGAGCTGGAAGAGCATCTTGGCCTCGGCGTTCACTCCTCATCCAACCCCAATGCACAGCACCTTACAGGCTGTGCTGGAGGCTGCCAAAACCAGCCCTGCAGGGGTTAATGGGGCAGCAGGGAGCTCCCTTACGTGGCAGCACAGAACTTTAGCTGACACTTATTAACGCATGCACAATTAGCAAGGGCCAGATTTGAGCACAGATCTCGCCTACCCTTTTCAACTCCATCTCTGGGCTTTGCCTCATGGTGTGAAGGGAACTTTGCTGCTCCTCAGTGCCCTTCTCTTCCCTTACAGCAGCAGGGTGATGGATCCTGTTCCTGTTCCTGCTGTTCCTCGGGGACACAGCTGACACCACTCCTTCCCTCTCCTCCTGCTCAGTCCCGGTCACTTCACAGAGTCACAGAATTGTTTAGGCTGCAAAAGACCTCCAAGACCATCGAGTCCAACCCATGGCCAATCACCACCTTGTCACCCAGAGCAGAGCACTGAGGGTCACTGTCCACTCTGGTGCCACCACAGAGCTGATGGGGTCCTGCTCAAGGACAGGGGACTGCCAGCCACAAATGGTGTGGTTGGAGCCGAGTCAGAGACAGGCAGGAAATGCTGACTGAAGATGCTTTGGAAACAAATTCTTTGAAAGCAACAGCATCAGCGAGACCTTCACACACTTTCCCCACCAAGCCAGGCTTCTGAGAGTCCTTCCCACACAGAGGCTGGGTGTGCTCTCAGGTGTGAAGAAGATAAAAGAATCTCTGAGCTGTGCTCCTGCCTTATCCTCCAGAGCTGAAAGTTTGTTTATTTGGGTCTGCAAACAACCCCAATTTCCCCCAACTCCTGATTGCTTAATTTCATGCCCCTCTGACACAAGGCCAGTATCTCAGCCCATCTCCTCACGCCCCTTCCTGCAGCAATCACTCACGCATCCAGCTCCCTCCCCTCCTCACCAGCTTGGAGTGACGAGCTCCAAGGGGATCCCGGAGGAAATTAGCTTTGCTCCCATTACTGGACAATCTGGAAGGATGAGGGAAATGAGGGCTAAGCCCAGAGGTTTAATTTCCCCTTGTGATGATCAAGGGACTTTAATTTTTTTTTTCCTTTTGGAACCTCTGAAGTTGGAGGGAAAATAGCCAGAGCCAAAGACAAATGAGAAAGTTCACTGGAGGTTCCGGATTTCCCCACAAATCACCTTGGCCAGGGAAGGTTTTATTGCAGGAGTTTCTGGGTTAATCCAACACGGGAGCAGAAGTGCTACCAGCCCGAGAGGCGCATTCCCTGCTGCAGTCAGTGATTACCTGCCACCCCGTAGTCCTGAAATCAGACCCGAACTAACCTGGCGCTCCCAGGGCACCCACATCTCCCAGGAGTTTTACGAGCAGCAGACTTGGAAAGTGAACTCATGCTCCTCGTTTTGGGTCAGTAAATGTTAGCAAAGCCTTCAGCACAACACAAGTATTTCCAGATGAACTGGGATCCAGCAGTGGCTTTGCTACAGGGCACCCGTTGCCCCCTCAGCAATGCCAACACACAGGAGAAATCCTCCTAATTCTCATTTTTCTCAAGCAATTTGCTGCTGAACTCACGAAGAATGGGGAGCCAGGGCAGAGCTCAACTCGTGCTCCATTTCAGCCTCTCTTGGGGTAACCTTTTCTCTAACTTTTCATTCCTGTGTTTGCTCATGTTGGTGTATGGCTGTGGCAGGGATGTGATGAATCCTGGCATCCCAGTGGTGCTGCAGTGAGACCTGGGAGAAGCCCAGGAAATTCCTCAAGCCACAATATATCACATGGGGAACACACGACCCTGCACTTGCCAAGTCCCCACAGAGCAGCAAAATAACAAAAACAATGCTCTTTAGTAGGACCCCAATTACAATTTGTAGTTTTACTGGCTGTGCGCTGAATTCATTTCCCAACTCAGACCATGGGGATTGGGAGCCTTTGGAAGCCCAAATCAGACTTGAGCATGCTGGTGGTGCTGGCAAATCTGTGCTGGGCAAGCCTAACTCTGGTGGCTGGGCATCTGGGAGAGCAGAGGCCAAGGAAATTGCCAGCAAATGCCTGCCCTTGGATGCCAGACACGACTTCTTGGGGAACTTTGCACCTCTTACCCTGGCACTGAGTTCCTTGGAAAGGAGGGATTGGCTCCTGTGTCGTGCACATTGTCTTAGAAGATTGATTTTCCACCTGTAAAAGTGATCTACATTCTCCTTCCTCTCCTGGATGCCTTAGTCAAAAGAGAAAATGGATCTTTTAAAGATACATGTATCCATCACTATTATTTACATCCTAATATGCGTACGCAGCTCTGCTCCAACAAGGGAAATGTAAATCAGATGGACATCGTTCCCTGAATGCCCTAAAGAGCTCCATCCCCCCCAAATTAGAATAGAAAATGCTCTTTTAAAATGCACCTTTAATATGTAAAAGCTGCTGCATCCTGACTCTAAATAAACCAAACTTGAGCTACATGCCAAATATCTTAGATAAAGGACAGGTGAGATGGTAGTATCTGGCCAAGGAATCGGTCCTAAACAGCTATTTATATTAATGCAAAGAAGGTACAATGTTCTTCCTCTTGATATATGCTGCAGTGGGATATAGTTTTGTCCCACTAGTGAGAATAAAAACGTACAGTTCATGATAGGCAAAGTCACATGTGTGAGATAAAAAGCTCCAACTATAATATATGTCTTCACCGTGTATTCTCTTCAGGATTTTCTTTAGATCTTGGGATGACAACAAGAAAACACTTACTCAAGGTTAGACACTGCTCTCTGGGCTTTTTAATAACCATTCCCTCTATCCTGGGGGATTGCGTCTGTGAAATAAGGCAAACTCTGCTCCAGCGCCTGGACGTGCAGAGGCACGGCAGAATCCTTCTGTGTGCCTTTGTTTCTGCTTGGCCGTGCATGCTAATGAACTGTGCCGGGGCTGGGCTGATGAACTGCCCATCCCTGGAAGCTTTCCCGAGAGCAGGAGCAGAGCTCTGGCCGGGCAGAGGCTGCCTGCCGCTGGGGTTCACTGACAGCACCGCCAAACTTTGAACACGACCGTAAAGGCCAGCGGGTGCACCGCTCGTACCTATTCAAAGGAGACCGCTGCCCACAGTGAGACAAAAAGATTCGGTTTTAAGGCAAATGCCTCGTGTAGAGCGGCCGGGGAGGACGGGCTGGGCCAGCCAGGCTGATCTCAGCGAGCACGGGGCTGTCCCCGCAGGCTGCCCATAAATGTGCCGTGTCCCACGCTCAGCCCGGCTGCAGATGCGATCTGCCCGTGCCCTGCGCGGCGGGGACCGCGCTCCCGGCCCGCCGATAGCATCTCCCGCTGGAACCGGCGGAGATAACGCGGAGCAGCCGCGCAGGAGGAGCACAGCCCTCCTCCTCCTCCTCCTCCTCCTCCTCCTCCTCCTCCTCCTCCCTCCCCCCGCCCCCCCGGTCTCAGCTCAAAGCCTGTGTCACAGCCACGGGACTGGGCCCTCAGCCTGGCTTTTGGGGTTTTTTTCCGCTGGCCCTTCACATACACATTCTGCCTTTTTCATTGAGTAAATTCACAGGGACACGGAAAACATTTGATGTCGGAAGCCGAAATTTTCGCACGTGGCGTGGTGCAGCTCCCAAGGCAGCAGACAGAAACAAGCCCACCTGCAGAGCACACTGCTCCCCCTCCTCCAGGCGGGGCACGAGGTGCTGGGAGCAGCTGAGGGAAGAACTTGTTCCTCCCTGCCCCAGCTGGAGGCTGCAATCCCCCCAGAGTCAGAATTTCACTGAAATGCAAATAGATTTTAAAAGGGGAGCTACTGGGCTGCCCTCTTCCTGCACTTCGGGTATCCTTTAAGCATCACCTTATTCCTGACTATCCTGGTGCTCCGTGCTGCAAACACTTCCCACTTTTCTCTCTCTTGCTGACAACTAATGGACCCACGTCTGTGCCCTCTGTCCAGCTGCTGCTTCACACCACAAGGCACAGTGTTATAATATGCTCGGCTTGATATTTCTTCCAGCCCCAAAACAAAGCTTAATCAGGCAGTGAAAGCAGTGGTGAAGATGAAGGATTCTGGGGATGGTTTCCCTTCTGGGTTGCTGCTTTTTGACACATCCCCTGGTCCAGCAGTAACATGTTCTCCACTTTGCATTAAGAAGGACATTAGCACGGAGGTTTTGTTGCCACCCCAAGGGAAGCGCAGCACCAGGAGGCCTGGAAGGACAAAGGACAGTGCAGGAGGCAGCCAGGAGTCCTGGGATGGCCACAAGCTCTGGTGTCATGGCAGCTGGATGGAGACGAGCCAGAATTCACCTCATTTACTACAATCTCTGCTTATTATTATTACCACTAAACCCATTTGGTAATTTAACAGCACTAATTGGCTCCGATCCCCAGTGCTCGGGGGAACCAGCAAGCGTGGTGAGCAAGGCTTGGAAAGCAACACCCGCCCGGAGACTGCCGGAATTCCCGGGATGCAGCACCGGGACAGGCCCACAGCTGGAAAGGAGGGAGAGCTCCACGCTGCTGGGCGTCGACTCCTACTGCCCACAGACTGATGCAATAAACCCCAAATCGGTTAAAACACTCAGCAGTCCCCGTGTACCCACCACAGCACGGTCCCGCTATGAGAACACGTGTCCAGGTATTATCCTGGTGACCCCTTAGCTGTGAACGAGCCAGGATATTTTGGAAGGAAAAACAATTTGCTTCCACTATTTACTTCTTTCTGCCGCTCTTGACCCCGTGCGCGCACAAACGTCTGCCCGCGCCTCCGCTGCCAAAGAGACACTCTCATCAAGGAGGAGTAAATCACAGTAACAGGGAAATAAACCTTCCCCCGAAATGATTCCCGGTTATTTATTTATTTATCTGCCTTTTCGCACCAGTCTACATAGAAGTGCATAAATTGCGGTGGCGGCTGGCGGCTGCTGAGCAGCCCGGGCTCCGGGCGAGCATCCCCGCTCCGCTCCGCTCCTTCCCTGCTCCCGGCACCGGCGGGGCGCGCGCGGGGCGGCCGAGGCCGTTTCCCTTTAAATCTAACTCAGGTAATGAAAACGCACAAGAAAATAGTGCGGGTGCATCCGGGAGCAGTAGAAAACAGTTAGATCTTCATAGAGCCATAAAGAAGTAAACAGTAGGCTGCTATGAAGATCTATGGGACCCCGCAGTGCCATTGTCTTCAAAAGGAATTAAAAACAAATTGCTGAGGGCCAGCACATAATTTAGAGACTCACGGCAATTTTATGACTTGCTAATGTTCCTAATTACATGCCCGTGAAAGGCTTAATTAATTGGGGGATGTAGCAAAAAGTGGAGCCTGTGTTTGTTATCATGGTTCCACTGCATTGATTTTAGTGCCTATGGAGAATTTAGGGCCTCTTTATTTGCACAAAGAAAATGCAAGTCTCTCGAAAAAATGCACATTAAGATCAACCCCTCGCTGCTATCTAATATACTTTCCTCTACTTAACCAAAGTGCTTGTAATCATATTTTGTAAATGTTGGTGCCGTTAATTGCATTGTGAGAGAAAATAGGTTCCGCTCGACTGGTTGTGGAGAATTTTATAAAGTTCTTTTCCTGCTCCCAGTTCTGAGGACTCAGAGAGAAACTCATCAGAAGTTGCTGTGGTGGGCAGGGAGTGCTGAGGCTCTGCTGCTCCCCACATGTGGCTGGGCCGGTAGGTCCTGGGGCAGATCCTGCACCCACTCAGGTTTTCCTGAGTCATCCCCTGCCCACTGGGCATCCCCGTGACTCCTGACCCACAGCCTCTTCCCCAAAGGAAAACAGGACAAATCAAGCTGAACATTTCTGCTAAGTTGTCTGAATCCAAATTTTGATTGCATTAAAAATCACAAACAACAAATTTTTGTCTCTGATGTTTTAGCTGGAGGTAAAATCTCACCAGCCAACCAGCTCTCCTGAGGAGCCACCAAAACACCAGCAGCAAACTGCAGAGACAAGTCCAGCTCCAACATCCCACATGTGCAGGCAGGGGGCAGGGGGAAGGTCAGGCAAAGAAAGAAATTTGGAACAGCAGTTTTGGTTGGAACGATGTTCCTTAACAATCAATAACTAAATATCCAGGGATGCAGCCTGGGCAGCCCCTTGCTGCTTCCTCCTTCCCTCACCTGCACTTCCTTGCAGCAACGTTGCAACGAGGAGGAGGGAAAAAAGAAAAAAAGCAAAGCCAAGTTTGTGTGTTGCTCTTGAGAAAAGCAGACGTCTCTCGAAATATAGTTGGTGCTTTGACGATAAGACCTTTGACAGGAACATGAATGACATGAATACTTTGATCTCTAGTCTCAGAAGCTTCAACAGCAATTATGAGTCAAGAGGGGTGAATATGGGCAGCAGCTAAAGCAATGCCCCGGAGGGTGCTGATGCAGTAATTAGAGACAAACCCCGAGCATCTCTGCCTGCACTGTGCTGGCAAACCAGGGAGGAGGTGGGCCAGGGGGAAGCTTCATGAAAAAACAACTCTTATTCTTCTGAGAGACATAAAATCGACAAGACTTGATACATTTCAAAGCAAAGATCTTCAAAGACAGGTAAAATGCTAATTCTGCTAATGTAGGTTTTTATGTATATGCTCTGAAAAGGTAAAGCAAATTAATCACCAGCTTTACCCCCTAATATATATCTGTGTTACAAATATATTACAGCATGTCAGATCTGAGGAGATATATCTGAACAGCGGTGGTTAAAAGAGCATTTCCCTTTTCATGCTCTAATACAGTTATTTTGATCTTTCAGTCTTCATATTTTTTGTTCTCATCAAAGGAATGATGGTGCCAGAGATTAGGGTGTTATTTATTTCCCTCTCACTGTCCTCCCCATGTTAATCACCTCAAGTGTCAACAGCTGCAGCAGCAGCAGTGCCCGTGTGAGGGGCCACGCTGCCTGCGCTGCCTGCACCTCCTGCCCAGCCACACCAGGATCCCTTGGGGTCACCTCCAAAAACCCCCTGACCTCCAAAATGATGGAAATGCCGTGCAAACAGAGGGCAGGGAGGGAGCAGAGGGATGTTGGGGATACACAGCCCTATCCCCAACAGCAGCAGTGCCCAGCTCAGCCTTCTGCATCCCTGAGCTGGTTTTGGAACACATCAGGGGAAGCAAACACTGATGGAGTGGCAAAGTGGTGTTAGGCACCGCCAGAAATCCCTGCTCTAAATCACACACAGCTTGAACACCAGGGAAACGGAGAGGACAAGCAGGGAAGGAGGCAGAGGGACAGGAGATGGTGGCGAAGGAGTGCACATGACACTGCCCAGTCCAGCCAGTGCCATCCTGGTTCTTCAACCAGGTTTGGGCACGGGGTGACTCGGGTGTGACCACGGTCCCTTCACCTGGCTGAAGGCTGCCTCGTCCCCAGAGGGTTTGCTCTCAGGTTGAGGGTGAGTTTGGATCTTGCCCCTGGAGTTTGGGCAGCAGAAGCCACAGTGGCCGTCCCCAGGCTGGGGAGAGCTGCCTGCTGACCCTGCAGAGGACGGTGACTTCAGCAGCTCCATCCAAACGCTGCTTTAAAGGATCATGTGAGATCGCAGAGCTTAAAGACCAAGTGTGGTAGCTGCTGGCTACTCCTGCAGGTAACTAGCAGGGATGAATGGATGAATTTGTTAAGAGGGGAAGCTGGTGATAAGCAGGTATCTCCATAATTATTTGCAGAGATTAACGGAGCAGGTGCACTTCGGGCATAACTAATCCTTGAGAGACAAGGAGCAGGCAAAGACTGCAGGAGCTGATGTCTTTGAAATAGGTTAAACCAGTGACATTGCCCACCATCAGCATTGTGTTCCTTGCCTTTAAAGTGCTGACACTTACAGGTTTGATGGTAACTAGACTGCATAGGGGCACCTTTGCTTTCACATCAGATCTGCTGACATGAACAAGAGTCGATTCAGATGGGCATCCAAACATTAAAGTCCTTCCCTATTTCCATAAAATGATTGGCAGGATGCCTACTGCTAGCGGCTGGTAGCACTGCTGATAAATGGCATCTTGATAAAAACTTCGGGCTGTTTTAAGGAAAAGAAAAAAGCACACTCTTATTCTAATTCACTCAGCCCCTGACAGATGAGATGCCTCATCTCTAAAAATTAGATCCTGGTATCTTTGCTGTGTGTACAGAAGGAAAACAGCTTCCAGGGGCTGGGACAGGAGCTTGGTGTGCCCCGTGCCTCACCCCCCTCCTGAGCAGGCAGCCGACCCTGCCGTGGGGCAGCTCCCCTTCCCTGGCACTGAAAATGTACAGCTGGGGACTCAGCAGAAAGTGCCCAAAATACAGCAAAGGTTATCCCCAGGAAAAGGAAAAGGGCTTTCCCTTTCCAGGTCTTGAACTCCTGAAGCTTTCCATGGAGTCCTGTGGGTAAAATCTCGCTGGAGCAGCTGAATTCCAGGGTCATTTCTAAGACACAGAGACCCAAATCATGGAACCAGGTCCTTCCTGCAACTTAAAAGTGAACCTCGCTCTGCCTCTGCAATATCACAGACTTCATTTTCACAGGTAAAAGTCACCTAATTACGTTGTGAAGCTGTGAGCAGTAACACAGAGAGCTCCAGGAGCATCCCCTGCCTGCACAAAGGAAACAGCCATGGACAAGGACGGCGAAACCTCAAAGAATCCTTGGTGCTGCCAGAACAACCCGAGTCGGAACCAGCAGCAAAGCCCGCTTGAACCAGCCCGTGGTTTCTGGAGCTGCTGCCCTCCCCTTCTCCTTCCTGCCTCAGTCTGCCTCCAGATGTGCTGCCAGCTGTGCCAACACCAGCACGGAGACTGAACAAACGCACCCGAGCACATGGCAGGGCTGTCCCAGCCTGGCACCATCTCCAACGCTTCCCACAGCGGTGCCAGACCCCAGCCTGGCTCTGCACCCAGCAAAACCAGCAGTGCCAGTTTGTCACCACAGCTCAGAGACACAGAACCGACCCTAAGATGGGCCCTGAGACCCCCCAACATCACAGCAGAGTGCCGGGAGCCTCCAGGCAGCCCAAGGAGAGCAGGAACGAGGTCTCCCTCCATCGCTTCCCGGCTGGAACCTCCCCAGGGCTCCAGAGCACCCCTCGGCCCGGAGGTTGGTTGTCCCCAAGCCCCAGCACAAGGAACACAATTAAGAGCAGTGACATCCTTACCTTGACTCCCGTCATGGTCCGCTGGAAGTCACTTGGAGAGCCGGGGCTTCAAAGCTGCCTCGCCATCATGTGATGTGACATCGTGGAGAATTTACTGGGGAAACAAAAAAACCCCACAAGTGTGAAATGTGACTGTCGATAAAGTAATCCTCAGCAATCAGACAAAATTAATTGTGTGAACATCATTGATCAAACCTACTTAATACACTGGGTTTGTGGAAAGCTGGAATGTAATTTCATTACCAATCTGCTCCATCCTAATGAAATTTCTAATAACGCTTTAATTTTGATTTCGGTTAAGGAGAGAATGATGGAAATTTTCTTTTGCTTCTCTTGTAAGGTTTTATTTTATTGGTTTTCTGAAATACCAGGGATACTAATTTTTTTTTTAATTTGACATTTTATTAGCAGGGGGCTGAATATAACAACACAGATAAAAAACAAAATTACAAAACAGACAAACCTTACAGAAACAGAATTGATGTCAAACTTAAGGAGGCTAATTTTAAAGAAATTGATTTATTTTATGAGTGGTGATTTGGAATTTTTTTTTTTTTTAAGTTCTAGCTGATTTTCTGACCCAAAGTGATTTAAATAATAGTGGTTTGCAGTTGCTTTTCTGTGGAGTTCTCCCAGAACAATGCTGGGAGAGGCAGCACCATGCCTGCGTTTGTAATGGGTAGATTAAGGGTGAGCAGACCCACGTCGGCAGCAAGGCCCCCTCAATTTGGACACAACCAAGATTTCACCCTTTGGGTCAAGTCTCAAAAGGCACCACCGAGGCCTCCAGACTGGAGCCAGGGGAGGGGTCAGAGGTTAAGCACGCCGGGGGTGAGGGAGCACCGGGCAGGTAACTAAAGAGGGGCATTGGCTCCGCAGGGAAGCCCCTGTGGGAGGTGCCCCCGTACCAGGGCCCTGCCTGCGCTACCTGGGACCCCCATCCCGGAGGGATCGTGGCAGAGAAAAGTGACAACACGCCAGGAGAGGCCCAGCAGAAATCAAATTGATGAACCCAAGGATTGCACTTGAGGGCGAGCATCCTCCTGCCTCCCGTCCCCCGGCACCCCTGGATTCTGTGGGAGCGTGTGCTGCCAGTGGGGTGTCAGGGGAAAGCCAAGGGACACGTCCTTGGGCCACCCTGCCTTGTGCCAGCTGAGGGCTCAGGGCACCACGCGCTGGCAGCACCCACCCATGGGGGAGCTGGGCCAGGACAAGGTGCCTGCCTGGGCTCGGGGCTGCTGCGCTCAGCCCGGAGCCTCCAGGCTGCTGCAAAGTGCTTTTCACTGAGGGCAGCGGAAAGGCCTGGAAACAGCGACTGCTGCTGCTTTCTGCGCTGCCAGGCTCTGCAAACGCACAGCCCTTGTCTGCAGCTCGCATGAGAGGGCAGGCCCTGCGCTGGGAGCAGCTGGGCGCTGCTGATGGCTCGGCTGGCAGCGCAGCCAGTGACTGGAAATCACCTGTCCTGGGCAGCAGGACGTGTGCAGGGATGCTCAGGGCGCACTCTGATGGCTCCCTGGCATTTGGGGCCTCTGCACGACGGGCTGGGCTGTGATGAGCAGACAAGGGAGCACGGAGCGTGCATGCTTGCTGCAGGAAGGTGATGCTCTTTGACTACTGAACTGGTGCCTGTCTCTGGTATTTCCATTTTCAGCAATCTGATGTGTTTTGGAGATTTATTCGTGACTGGTGTAGTGAAAAATTGGAAAAGGCTAGCAGGACAGCCATGGCCTGGAGATCCAGCAGCTGATTGAGGCTACAACTGAATTACTGTCAGCGGCATCATGCAAGGTTTACTCCGGTGAGTGGGAAGTTGAATCTTTATATTAATAAGTGAACATGAACTATCAGAGAGACTGGCATATGTCTGCTGCCGGGCAGGGCTGCAAGGAGCTGTCAGATCAAGGAGAGACTCGAGCAGACAAATGGAGAAGCTCCAGTGCCCCCTTCACGTGCTACAGAGGTGTCTCGGCAGAGCAGGAGAATTTATTGGTGCACAAAGGCTCAGAGCTGCCTCGGACTGAATCCCCGGGTGAAAGCAGACGCGGAATCTCGGCCATTGCTCCATCCCTCAAGCATAGGTGAAAATCCAGCTCCTTGTTTGAAATAAAACCACGGTGCTGACGACAAGGGACACGTGCTGTTAATGCACATCCAGAAATCCCAGTCCAACCGGGACCACCAGTGCCTGAAATCTCAGGGAAAATCCTTTACCACGAACCAAACCCAGGAAGCCCAAACCTACAGCAAGTGCTATAGGAAGGATAATTTTCACCCTGTTTCCAAAAAGAAAAGGAAAATGTGCTGGTCAGTGCTGATCACTGCCCTCCCCCTTGGCACTGCCCTCCTCTATGGCCTCCACACCAGCCACTTGCAGAGCTGCCCCACATTTGTTTCCACATCAAGCACAAGAAGCCCCTTTCCATCTTGCTTCCCACCTGCTGGGTGTAAAAGGACGGGAGGGAATGCCCCTTTCCACAAGGATGGTTCTCCCCAGACCTGAATTTCTGAGAAAATAAAGCAAATAAGCAAGGGGGGATTTCAACTTTTAATCTCTTGGCAGCCAGATTTAACCTGTCCCAGGGCTCACTCCCGGCCTCTCTGAGCCAGGCTGTGTTGAGGTGTAGCTCAGCCTCATGAGCTCCTCCAAGGGAGTTTCCAAGGGAGGGAGAGCCGAGGGTGGCCGTGGTCTGGGGGAAGGGATAATGCCCCAGAGCTCCCCTGAGCTAACACCCCTCCTGGAGATGAGATCCCCCTGAGTTTTAGGGGTTTATAATCTTTCTGCTTCCTCCACAGTCCCGTTGCACTTTGCTAATCCTTAATGTCACCGCTGTCCTTGGCAAGGCTCAGAAAAGGGACTTTCTCCTACCAGAAAGGCAGGAGAGCTGATTTCCTAATAATTTATGGCTCCAACAAAGTTGCAGAGCAGCAACCAAGTATGCAGGAAAGGTTGGGGTGAAAAATTATTTACAAAGTGAATGCCCTGAAGACACTTGTACTGGACAACAATTACGGCACCTTAATTAACTGAAATTTAGTTCTCCCGTCGAGTGAGGCATGTCCAGTGCTAAAGTTATGCCACTACTGCTGTCTACGACTGGTTAATGAATATAAATCAGATGGTTTATAGTTAGTGAACATGTAATAGGCTTGCAATGAGTTGAATTCCAATGCAAAATGCCTGGGGATAGGAACATGCCATCCATAAAATATATATAAATAACAGATTTACATTTCTACAAGGAAAAAAACAAAGCTGTGCTCCCATCTTGGTATTCTCCCAGCTGGACAGACCTGAGCTCCAGTTCCCCAATGAGACATGGGATCAGCAAAGAGGAATTTAAGAGTCTGGTCACCCGAGGTGCAGCTCCCGAAAGGCCAAAACTCTCCCGTGTCCTCCTTGCTTCTCTCCCAGCCAGTGAGCCCTGTCCTGCAGGTTTGTCCTGTGCCTGTTCAGAGCTGCTTGGGAGCAGTGCCTGAGGGGCAGGAGCACTGAAGGTGACCCCTGAAGGTGCAGAGCACCTGGTGCAGGTACCAAAGCCTGGCCAGAGGCAGCTGAGGCCACCGGAGAGGGCAGTGCTGCCTTGGCTTGGCTCTGAGTCAGCGCCTGGGGACAGCGGGGACACGGCTGTGCTTTTGCCGTGGCTCCTGCTGCATGAACCTTTACTGACAGCAGCAGAAAAGAGCAGACAGCAAAGGCTCCATCTCCAGAGATAATTCAGGATAAAAGATGAAACAACAGCAGCACCCTGCCCCTTGTTCTGCAGTCAGACCTGAGCACAGGTTGCAAACAAACAAATCTCTGCACGTTCCTTGAAAAATAACCTCAATTTGGTGCCAGCTGCGAGCTGGGCAGGCCTGGCCAAAGCCCCCTGCAGCTGGGTAAAGCCTTACCCAGGCTTGGTGTCATCCAAGGTGTTGTTCCAGGTCAGGGATGGGAGACTGCTGACCTTTGGGGTGCCCTGCTCTCCACTCCTGGCAGATAAAGCTCCTCTGGTCATTCCGTGCTGGAGTGCCCAGAGGATGCTGTGCCCCAAATCCCAAACTCTTGGGGAGTTGTTGGCACCGAGCCTGAGGTAGGAGTAACCATCAAAAAAACACCCAGTGTCAAAAAACCCCAGTCTCAGCTCTTTACATTTCCTTGCTGCAGAAGCAAGAAATTGTGGACTTTATTTATTGCACAAATTAGGTACAAGAAAATTATTTTCTTAATGTGAGACTTGATGAATGTTCTCAACTCTCCACCCTGCTAGGAAGAGGGGGCTACAATGAAAATTATTTACAAAGCATGTGCTACCCTGCAGGGATATTTATTCAGGCAGGGGATGTTTCCGCAGATTTTGTTGACAAAGGCAAATCAAATTACATTTTTGTGAACATTACAACGAGCATCTTGATTTGCTATGGACATCAGCTGGCTCCTGACTGAGCCTGGGAAGCAGCTCGGACCCAGCACCCTCCAGGCACCTACAAAGGTGGTCATTTTTGGGAACAGATGGGTAAAGTGCTCTGCAAGCTGTTCATGCTCTTCTAAATACTGGCTGGGAGTTTTTATCCCTTTAAAATGTATATAAATTGTTATAAAAGCCACACTCAGATTAAAGATGGTTAATGGCTGTGGGGGCAAGGGGAGCTCTCAGGAGGCCCTGTAAGACCCCCACATGGAGGGTCACAGCCCCCAAACCCCTGGCAGAGCAGCAAATGGCAGGGCTGGAACTCACCTGAGCCCTGCCTGCCCCAAAATCAGCCACCAGGTGTAGGAACACACGGCTGCAGGTGTGGATTGGCACACAGAGCACATGGGTAACAGCAGCATTTTAAATCCAGTTATTGTCCCTGCCTTAAAGTGGCTCCTTTCAGCCAGAGGACATGGGAGCAGCATCCCTGGCAGAAGCTCCTCTAGCAGGAGCCCTTCACCTGCACCCCTCCACTGAGGGGAGGAAAGGCTGCTGCAGGATCAGGGCCGGGATTTTTCCAGAATTCCTGTGTTAGTATCACGATACAGCTTTCCCCAGGGGCTCAGGGTGAACCTGAGACCTGCACAGCTCTCTGCCCACACTGCCAGGCTGGGAATGGTTTGGGAAGAGCGCAGGAAGACTTAAAACATGGATTCTCACAGCAGGAAGAAATGGTTCGGAGCTGCTGGAAAATCACCTCAGTGCAACATCACCGATCCCATCTGATTAAACCTGTGGGTCTTACACTTGGTCTTCAATCAGGTCTCTGGGAAGTCCCAACAGATTACAGCACCCCTGTGCTCAGCCATCATAATGACTTGTGAGTGATTAGCTTAACCAGCATTTCACCCAATTCAATTTCCATGGCCGGCCTATCCGTACCAGGAAAGACGTTCACATTAATTTTTACATAATTAAATCAGGAATGACCCCGGTGCCAATGAAATAAAACCTCAATTCTTCCTGGGCTCCAGCGCACTCAGCTCAGCTTTAACCCTCAGAGCACAAAACTTGGCTGGAAGGGACCGATCTGGCTCCGGGTGCTCTTCAGTGCCTCTTCCAGCCCCTTCGCCCTCCTCGGGTTGAGTGACTCCATCACCCAACCCTGCTCCCAGTTCCCCACCACAGCACCAGAAAAGCCCCTGGCATGGACAATCCTGTGCCTCACTTCAACTTTTATAGCTGGATTTTCTGGAAAAAGCCCAAATGAGCAGCACAGCAACACAAGAGCCCCTTGATGAGTGACGTCCCAGCTCCACGATTTCCAAGGAGCACCTGGTTCCCGTGCACTGCCATGAGCCACGCTTTGTCCCTCTGGCTGTCACGAGCTGCAGCAAGTCCTGACCATCTGGAGAACCAGCACCAGGGTGAAGGCCAGGCCTTCCCTCAGGTGCCCTCCCAGGAGAAGGCCTCCCTTCCTCAGCAGCCCTTCCCAACACCCTGCAAACCCCTCACCCCCTCTACTGCAGCTCCCACTGCTCCCGGGGTCCCGACCGCTCCCTGGGATGCGGTGCTGGACTCAGCAGCCTAATGAGGATAATTACTGAGTGTTTCACTAACCAGCCCCCCTTTGGAGGCGGCAGCAGTTCCCCACTTCTACTGTAATTTTAATTGGTGGGCAAACATGATGTTTGTAGAGACAAAGCCTCATTCTTCTCTCCCTTGCAACAGTTTAAATCAATACTAACCCGGGGCTGCTTGGAAATATTTAATGAAAACTATTTTGACAGAAAATTGGATTCTTGATGAGGCAAAATATTTGTTTTCAACAGAAAAGTTTGATTTTGTTGAGAAGCCAAAACTTTTCCAATTTTTACTGAAAGGTCAAATCTCAGCCGTCGCCCTTGTGCATCCTTTGTCCTGATAAAGGGAAGGAGTGCAGGCAGCCACGGGGATGAGATCCCATCCCAGGCACTCCGGGCTGGAGCCAGGAGCCCTGGGACACCTGTGGAAGCCACAACCTTCATGCTGTGAGCTATCCCACTGTGACAAACCCGGGGGACTGAGGGCACACGGCGTGTCCCAGGAGCAGGGCTCGGAGCAGCGGCAGGGAGCGAAGCGAGTCCATAGATCACCGCAAGCCCCGCGCCCCAGGGCTCTGCCTGCACGTTCACCTTGAGGTGAAATTAGCGATGGCAAAAAAACACCTTACTCAGGTCTTGGCTAATGATTATCCCATTAAAGAATCAGCTGACATAATATCATTTGGTGGTTTTATAAACCTCAGTGACAACAAGACTGATGGGGCCTAAAGCCCTGACAGCTCAACTGCCCAGAAAGGAGGAAGGTGCAGGAATCTGCTCTTTTACTGTACTGTGAATTTCATGGCACTAAAAACCCACAATAAAATAATCCTTGGAAAGGCAGGTAACCTTTGCCTGTCCCCAGAAACACACGGATGCTCACACCCAGCCCTCCCACTCGCTGGCACCTTTCCATCCAGCCTGAAAACTGCAAGTGGAGCAGGTCACAGCGAGCGGCCGGGCTGCCCCAGCCCCAGCAGGACCGCGGGGATGCAGCAGCTGGGGGGGTCCTCTCCCTGCTGCTGACCCCCTCTGGAGCTCCCAGAGCCCCCCAGAGAGGAGCTCTGCCCGGTGACCCAGCCCCAGCAGCGATGCTGGGGAGTGCTGAGCTCGGACGCTGCGGCAGCAGCTCCGCATCCAACCCTGGCTCAGCCGCCGCCAATTCGGGACAAGGTGAGGTCAGCCCAAGAAGTCGCTCCCACGGCGCAGGTGCCTGCTACAATTAGCCCATTTAACTAGAAAGAGGAAAAAGTGTGCGTGCTGCAGTTCCTGTCCTCACCCAGCCCTGCACCAGAGCCATCGATGCCGGCAGGACAAACACAACCCCACAGGACATTCACTGTGCTCGTGATGCTCAGGGGGATCTGGGCAGGGCACGTGGCCTGTTCTGCTCTTTTAAAAGAGGCCCCACACAGGTGAGCACTGGCCAGCAAGTGCTTCCACTCTGGTTTATGAATGCACATACATATATAATTTTTAAATTTTTTTTTTTACAACTCTACAACAAAAAAAATTATCCAAATCAAATAAAGCATTGGCCTAAGGCACCACTGCGTCCCAGCATTCCGTATTATGCATTTTAGAACGGGAGGGAAAAAAAAAAAAAGAAGCTTTGCTTTTCTCCCCCTTGCCTGGGTGTCATGAGCAAGAAATGAACAGCTGACCTGAGTTTGAATTTAGAGTGTTCATTAATAGGATATTATGCCATATGCTCAGCACACTGTCTTTTTTTTTTTTATGCAGCCACCAATTTGAGAGAATTTCTAATTAGTAATGGTATAATGAGAGTATTCAGAGGCTAATGTGGTGGGTGGGGAAGTGAAATAGATCGCTTGGTGTGGACTGGAAATATTTCTGTTCGAATTCCTGGTGAAATAATGACCCGCCGTAAAAGGCTGCGATCTCTGACAAATGAAGGACGCTCGGGGAGGTTACAGGAACTGCGCAGGGAGCATTTATCAGAGCGGGGGGAAAGGTGAGACAATTTGGGCTGCCCGAGCTTCATGCAGGGAATGGCTGGCAAGGAAAAACATTGGAGCTGGGGCTGGGCTGGAAGGGAGGGAGGGAGCACAAAGGAGGCCCCGGGAGGGAGAGCCCTGGCAGCAGGAGACGCTCAGCTTGGTGCTGGGGGGTGGTGGAGGTGCCTCCTACCTGAGCCTGGGGGGCTTTGACCCTCCCTGCCCCACCAGCATCCAGGCACCAGTGCCCAGCTGGGCACAGCATGGGGACAACACCCAGCAGGACCCGGCGGTGGGAAATACTCAGGAGCACAGGAACCCCCTGAGCAAACCCACCTGAGCCCAGCAGCTGCCAGTGCCTGCTCTGTGAGCCAGTGGTGATGGAGTTGGGGACAGGGAGATATCCAGGCTGCCCCAAATGCCTTTGGAAAGTGCTTTTGCTTTATATTTGGGGGTCACACCATTTGCTGTCAACACTGTTATAGAAGATTCGGATTATTGGGCCACGGATACAGATGGATGTTTCGTGGGAACCTGTTGGCATGAAGTGTTCAATGTATTTTTAATAAAATAAAGCTTTGAGGACTGGGAGCTGATGGAGAGTGGTGTCTTAGGCTGCTTTATCCTGCAGGTATGGGCAGGAGATAAACCCACATAAACCACGGCACAGGTCCAGAGGGGTCTGTCCTAAAATCCCAGAGCATCCTTTGATTTGAACACTGATTTTTATACAACAGAAAAGGGACAGATTTTCAGTGGTTTGCAAAAAGTCAGGCTGCGAGACAGCAAAATGCTCCTTGCCTTATTCAAAAAACATAGCACTTACAAATTGGAAAATAAAACATTTGCCCAGGAGAAAAGGGGTTTGGTCTGGTGTGGATATGGGAACTGGGCTGTCTGGTCTAACAGCACGAGCCCATTCCTCCGGTTTCAGAGGGAGATTCCAAGTAGTGACAGGGAAAACCTGCATGTTGTAAGCATTAAAAAAAAAAGAATAAACTTATTGCCTTTCTCCCATGTCCCGGCCAGCACCGAGTCCCTGGTGAGAGAACACACCCTGTGCTGCAGAGGACAGTGTTCCCACTCCAGCTTTGCCAGCTTTGGGAACACCGTGGCTCCTCCGTGCAGCCTCTGCTGGAACGCATGCAGATTTCTCCAAATGAGCTGTCGTTAATTTGCGTTTTGATTGGACCAATTAGATCTTTAACACTGTAGGAAATAATTTTTTACTAATGATTAAGCTTCAGACCAGGAGCTTCCCTCTCCTGTGGAATGGTTTTGCGGCGTTGCCATCTTCCCTCTAAGAAAGCCACTAAAGTTCTACGACCGCGGGGTGTCCCCGGCGCTTCCTCCTCCCTTTGTGCCACACACGGATTGTCCAGGGAGGGGAGCAGCCTGGGATGGGAAGTAAATCACAGAATTCCAGGATGCTTTGGGTGGGAAGGGACCTTAAAGCCCATCCAGTTCCAACCCCAGCACCTTCCACTATCCCAGGTTTTTCCAAACCCCGTCCAATCTGGCCTTGAAGACTCCCAGGGATGGGGCAGAAGAATTTCTTCCAAACGTTCTCTTCCAGTTTAAAGCCATTCCCTCTTTCCTGCTGGGGAATTGATAGGCATGGACCAGGCAGAGCAGAAAGGCAAGGCTCTGCTCGAGCCCCAAACCAGGGACTGGCCCAGCTGCCAGGCGCTCGGGGATTGTGTAAACCCTGCTTGGAAAATTAAATATTCATCATGCTCATATTGGATTCTAGAGCACCTTTTAGGAAGAAGTAAATGAGATTGGCTTTAAAAGAAGGGAAAAGGCACAGGGGCCATGTAGAACCAAGCCACAGCTTCATAAATAATATGTTTTTATGCCAACACTCAACAATTAAAAGGCTTAAGATTAGTTTTGGAGAATGAATCGAGCTTAAAATTCATTCTCCTTCCCTCTTCCACGTGCACAGGAAAATGAATGCATTCACCCAATATATTTTTAGAAGGGATTTATTCCTTGCTCTCACACCATCCTTATTTTCCCAAGTAATAGATGTGAGTGGCAAAGTGTAAGCAAGGCTTTTCTCCTCATTTAAAGTAAATCTCCATCCTGTTGACAGCCGTGCCCAAATCTGTCAGACCTGGAGGCTCTGCATTGTCTCTGTCCTGAGCTGTTTCCCCTCTCCCTGTGCCCTAAAGGGGCGCAGGGGCAGTGGCACGGTGCACACAGGACCCCTGGCATTGCTGGCACCGCTGTTCCCACCCTCCACAACATTCCCAACACTCGTGGAAGAGAGAGGATGGAAGGGGCACAGGCCCTGCTGGCTCTTGGGAAGGACCCCCAACCCCACCAGGAGCGTC
The DNA here is from genome assembly GCF_009650955.1 of Corvus moneduloides. Lineage (NCBI taxonomy): Eukaryota > Metazoa > Chordata > Aves > Passeriformes > Corvidae > Corvus > Corvus moneduloides. The sequence continues at coordinate 1,613,268 of NC_045495.1, forward strand.
CCCCAGCTCATTTCACAGCCCATTAGCCAGAAATAAATATTAATATAATACGATATTATTCTGATGAAAGTGAAAAATGTGACTATAATAAGGCTCTCGTGCTCCACTTGGATTAATACACCCGTTAATTACCAGCAGCTCCTGTGGTCGGCAGCCCAACGGGAGCAGCGCTCAGGGCTTGCCTTCAGGAGCTTCCTGAGGTTCAGGGAGAGCCCAGAGTGACACTGGGGTGGAATAAACCCTCTGGGAGCTGGTGCAAGGACAAGGAGCAGCCACCTGCACCTTGAATCCTGGGAATAGGCAGCGGGAATGGTGCCCAGGGAACGCACTCAGGGCTCTGCTCACTGGGCCCTGGGAAGCTCCTCCCCATCAATGTGGAACACCCAATTTCAGGGCTTAAGCCAGCAATATTTTTCATATATTTCATTCATTTTCTGCCTAAAAGCACTATCCAAACTCAGCCTGAACTTCCAAAGGGGTTCTATCATCCCAAAACCACATTTTGATGACCAAGCTATCCATCCAAAGAACTCCCTTTCCCAAAACACAGCTGATGGCTGTGCTGCATCCTGAGACCACCATGGAAAGCACCGGAATTCTCTGGAGCAACTGGAGCAGGGCATTCCTGGGAGGTTTTCAGGGATCAGAGCATGGACACTGGGGACTGTGGGAAGGTTCTGGTGTGATAAAAACAATCCTCAGCACAAGAATCAGCTGTGGACAGTGTAACCAGTGCCAGGGATACTCCCACCAGTGCCGTGGACAATCCCACCAGTGCCATGGACCTCCCACCAGTGCCGTGGACAGTCCCACCAGTGCCATGGACCTTCCACCAGTACCATGGACACGCCCACCAGTGCCATGGACACTCCAACCACACCTATGGACTCTCCAACAGTGCCACAGACACTCCCTGCTCCATGCTGGGGATCCAACACAGGTGGCCCCATGGCACATGGGGCAGGGCTGGACCACACCAGCCCCCTTCCACCTCGGCTGCACAACTCTGGCAAAATCTCCACTCTCTTTCCCCCCTTCCTTAAACCTCCCACCTCAGCTCTGCAGACTTTCCCCCCGTGCTCCAACCTGACACAGAAATTCCCACCAAGCCCCTGCTCAGGGAGCGCTCGCTCCTTCCCGACACGTGCGCGGCCTCCTGGGAGGTGGAACGGATAAGCTGACACCTCTAAGGAGGTCTGAGATGAAAAATGGTGTAGCTGTGACAAATATGTGTCAGCACAGCCCCAGGGCTGGCAGCTGCCGTGCCCTCTCCCAAGCCACCCGCGCTGTCCTCGCCGGGACGTGGCCTTGGGAGAGCCTCGTCCCCGGGAAACGCCACGGCTCCCGCCAGCGCTCGTCTCCCTTTAAAATGTTATTTGGGAAGTTTTGCCAGCTTTACTTTGCACAGCCTGGTACTGTTCATTTTAGGTTTGTTAGAAATGTTCTCCAGCTGAACACTGAGTGAAATAAATTCAAATCCTACTCTGCAAATGACACTGCACATAAATATTCAGTAAATTAGCAGCACACTTTTATAGATTTATCAGTCATTGCTGGCACAGAATGACAGGCAATGTTGTAGCTGAAATATTAATGCTGACAAATTAATGATTTCTGAGTAAATGATGTCATTTTTGCACCGTTTCATTAAAATTTACTCACTTTCAATATCAGTTTCATTTCTACGCCAAAAAAAAAATTAAAATCATTTTCATTCTCTTTCTCACTCTCTCTTTTCTCTTTTCCTCTAGGAGCCTTTTTTGAACCCAAAGGGCATAAATTTCCTGCACAGAGGAAGAAGAGGGGCTGAAGTTTGTGGAGAGGGCAGGCTATGGAGCCCTGTCCCCCCTGGTAGGAGCCAGCTCCTCTCTCTGCACCCTGCTCGAGCCAGGTGCTCCCTGCTTGGAACATGGATTGGACCCTATGGAACAATCCCTGCCTCTGCCAGGACCCCTTATACTGGAGCCTTCACATGCCCCAGCCCCGGGCTGGAGTGCAGAGGTGTGGAGGGGGAGGTTGCGTGTCCTCCCAGCCCACCCTACACACACCAAGAGGTCAATGCATGGAGCAACGCTTCATGAATTCCATTGCAATTCTTCCACGGATTCCCCTAAGCAAAAGGGATAGCACCTTTGGAGTTCACAGCAGTTTGAGAAGAGAAAGCTGGGTTCACCCGCAGGGAATCTCCTCCCTGGAGCCTTTGCCACCAGCTGCCATCTTTAATATGCCACGCTGGGTATTTTTGGCAAATTACCCCATCAAAATCTTTCCTGCCCTGTCTGTCATCCCGGGCAGGACTGGTGACATCTCTGACAGGTGACTGACAAAGACAGTTGTAGTGGAAAAAAAAAAGGGAGAGCGGGGGGGGAAGAGGAAAAGAAAAAAAAAAGGCAGATAGAAAGCAAGAGAGAAAGAGCCCAGAGAAGGTTTTACCCAGGGTTCCCTGGGCTGAGCTATATCAGTCAATCTCCGGGCTAATTCGTGTCAGTACTTGTTTCCTATCTCCTTGAGTCTCCAGCGGAAGGTTGATAAAATTGAAGTGGAAATGAAGTTGGATGCACAGGAGGATACATACAACAATAGCCTGGTGAAATGGGTTTGTATCCCTGATACACTCTTTGGAGCATCAGGATTCGTGGTGACCTTGACAGTGTCCTTGGGAGAATAAAATAAAATAAAAGGCAGAATTTCCGTCTGCCAGAAGAAATTTAAGCAAAGTGCCACATTTACCACATGGACTCTGTGGCTGCTGGCATCGCGCATCCGGCTTATTTATCCAGTGGGAATTTGTGTTTGCTCAAGTACTTCCCCAGCTATCTGTGTGAAATGCAAAGAGAGAGCCTGCTCAGAGCTCTCTGCAGTGCTGCTTCTTGTAAGAAAGTCTCTGTTGCCTCAGCCAGTTGGTGGTGAACAGGAGGAAACTCGTCCCAGTTTAAATAAAATGTTCCTGGGAGTGTGTGTGCAGCGAGTTTCTATCCAGGTGCCAGTCCTGTGTGAGCACAATCTCGGAGGGAAACTCCACTGAGGCGCTCCTGCTTAAACACAACATGGATCTCTGTTTGCCAGCCCCCCAAAAATCAAAACACTGGGAATAACTGTGCTGAAGGACATGGGAGAGGGGGAGAGAGCCCATGAAAGCGTTCAGAAAGTGGGAGAATGGGGATCATGCTGATATTTTATCCACCTTTATTTACTGCCATGGCCTCTTCCCCTCACTGCAGCAATTCTGGAAGTGCCCCACTGACTGATGGATGCCCTGAGTGCCCGGGTTTATGGAAAGCCAAGGATCAGACGAGCAGCTCTGGTTGGACCCTTCCCCTCTGGCTTCCCAAGGGATTTCCGTAGCAGCCGTGCTGTCCTGCCTGAGTGATGGATCAGAGGTTTCCCATAAAGCTCAGAGCAGCCCATGGTTTTTATGAGGCTGGAGAAAGGAGGATTTTAGGTGTCTATTTGCATTGCAGACAAATCCAAGGAGGCAGCAAGTTTGCTTTAGGTGCTTTTCCTGCTGATACAGACCCTGCTGACTTCTCAGTACAACATGAGGAGATTTTGGATGTGTGAGGCACAGCACTGGCAGGTTTAGGGAGATATGACCAGGGAGCCTTTCCCTCTGGGACTGAGTCCATACAGCATCCCATTTAATCTTGACTGAAATGTTTGTTAGTTCTAATTTGGTGGTGCTGGTGGTAGAGAAGAAGGACATGGGTAGAACTGATGCTTCCCCTCAGTGCTATCCCTACATCCAAGGAAATACTGCTGGGATGCAGCAGCTTGCTCAGTAATCTCCTGGTTTTTGCAAAGACCTTCATGGAAGACAAGTTTGAAGCAGCAAGTTTAGGACCTTGTGCCCAAGAAGAGGCTGATCCCAAAGGATGTGCAGAAAATTGAACAAAACCGTGTAACAACATCAAAACAAAGGGATCTTGGGAATGCTCAGAGCAATGTCAGCAACAGCAGCTTCTCGTGGTTTGCCTGGGCCTGGCCCTCAGTCCCAGAGGGAAGGTGCAGTTAAGACTCCAAATTTACAAGAAATTAACCCAAACCTACAACACACCCTGTGGCAAGGCAGCACCGCTGGGCCACCAGCACCCACCACCACCAGGCTCCTGGGTTTGGAAATAAAACCCAGCTGGCTTTTTCCACTCTGCTGCCTGTGAGAAACTGATGACAACCTGTTTGACCGCTGACCTCTGAACTTGACCCCCTGCTAATACCTTCAGCTGCTGATTGTCATGGGTGGCTGGCAGAGCCCTTTGTCTTTTGCTGTTTTGGAGTCCAGACAGATAAATGATTTCTATTTGTCCTTTGGCGCAACGGAAGAGCTGATCGATATTATCCACGAATGATGTCAAGGATTTGTCGCCACAGCTTATGAATGACAAAACACTACCCAAAAAAACACCTTTTGGGGCAAAAGATTGAAAGCTGGAAAGGTTTATTGATTTTTGCTTTCTTAAATAGCAGCTCAAGCCACAAAAGAGAAAACGAAAAGCTTTGTGTGCTAAAATGCAGCAAAAAGCTTCCTCGAGAACAACGATTAGATCAGCTCTTGCATTTAAGTACTGTATGCCTTGCCACAGTCAACTGCTCAATTTTGTCTGCTAAGCCCACTGCAATTTCCCCCCGTTTTTCCTTATTTCAAAAGCACTTGTATAGTGAAACACTCTGGAATAAAAGGCGGCTCTGCTTTTGGCCACTGGTCAGCGAGAGGAAGGCTCCATGTCTGCCATGAGGGCAGGGAGAGCTTGGGAGAGCAAGGAGAAGCTTTTGGGTCAGAGGTTTGGAAAGGTGGGCTTGGACCCCAGCACACCACTGTGGCACCTTGGGGTGAGGGAAGCTCCCTCCTTCTTCACAGGATCGTGGAATGGTTTGGGTTGGAAGGACCTTAAAGCTCATCTCATTCCAAGCCCGTGCCGTGGGCAGGGACACCTCCCACTACCCCTTTTTCCACCATGAGTAGAGGAGAAGCTGGCATGGAATATGTCCTAAGCAATCACTGATTTAAGAGGGAGTTGATGAAATGAGTCCCCTCAAACATCTGCCATGGTCCCAGTTTTGTGCCTCCTCTGGAAAAAGCAGCATTTAGCTTCTCCTGGGGCCTGGGAGAACTTGCAGCTTTCAAACTCAGTGCCAGCCCTTCATGAAACCAGAGAGTTTCTCCCAGCTCCCACCCGTCCCAGCCCTGCTTGAAGTTCAGTGAACCTTGCCCAGCCCTCAGGTGGTGATAAATGTCTGCTGAGGTCACAGGGTTTGGTTTTGGTGGCTCCAGGGAGGAATTACCTCGGTTTGAAAGGCTGGAGCTCCCTGGGGTGAGGGAGAATCCTCCTCCCAGCACGGCTGATCTGAGCGAGTAACAAAACTCAGCAGATATTTTGTCTTGGGAACTGTGACCACCGAAATGAGACAACCCTTGGAAGCACTTCTGCTGTGAGGACATGGAGAATAGAAAAGTGCAGGGACTAAAAAGGGACCTGACCTGCAGCTCTGAGGAAGTTTGCTGAGCCTGCTTTGGTGGGACTGGGAGCTCTGTGACCCATGTTCCTCCAAAATACCCACAGGAGCCTCCCAAGGTCCAGGAGAGTTCACCTCCTGGTTTACAGGCCTGTCATGGCATTAGAAATGATCCAAACCACTGAATGCTCTCCGGCCACATCATTCCTCTTCCCCACTTTGAGCTCTTATTTTGATCTGCCGAGTGTGTCCCGTCACCGGTGCCAAAGGAAGTTCCTGAGACAATGTGCTCTGTGTTGTGCTCATGGCACTCACCTCCTCAATTTTATTCCTTGGGTCACTTGACAGCTCGTTTCCCTAAACTTACAGGGCTCACATTTCATGGATGTATTATTCATTTTGAAAGAATCTGAATTCCTGCACAATATCCTGGATGGGAGCATAAACTGGTTTAAGCACCTGGTGAACAGGCTGGGTGGCTCCAGCTCTGGGCTCTTCATCAGATGCTCATTAAAAGGCACAGCCTGGCTTCGATTTTAGAATTTAATCCAAAAATGCCTTAAATCTGAACGTAGCCCCCCAAGAAAGGATCTGAGGATTTCTGCTCATCCCTGGAAAACTTGGCACCGCCTCTCCCACTAGCGATATCTTACACCCCGCTTGCGACAGCCAAGGCGCTTTGAAGGAAGTGTTTTCTAAGTAATAAAACACCTCCAAGTGCGAGGATTAGACATAATCCAATTCCTTTATCAAATAAAGATGCCATCGTGGCCTTTGGAACACAAAGGAAGAAGTTCCCTGGCTGCTCCCATCTCACCATTATATCGCATAACACCCCTGCCGCAGGCTGGGCCGGCGCCGCGACACAATGAGAGATGGAAAGGGCTCGGCCTCCCCGCCACCTGCTCACACTGCTGCATCATCTGGGACACAGGGATTAATCCCTACATTTCCCTTTTCCATCTGCCTCGCATCAAAGGTAACCCCTGTCAGTCTGGGGACACAACCCACGTGGAGGAGCAGGGAACAGCCCGCTCCGCTGCCGACTCGGCTGGGACAAACACAGGGCTTTCTTAGAGCTCTGCTCGTTTAATTCCATTTTACACACGGATAAAATGTTTTGTGGAAGTTCCGCTGTGGGGTGTTGTAATTAAAAGTGGTGAACTCGATGCAGGCTGTTGTAGAGCTGCCTTTGTAATTCAAGTACTGGCAGTGGTGTTTTGCTCTGCAATCAGCGCTGGGTTTTGGATGTGCTTTCCAAATGAGGTACAGCTTGGAGAGGTGCTCACCAGTTGGGAAGTGCATCTGCCTAAATGACAAGGATACTTCTTCCCCCCCAAAAAAGGAAACAGAAAAGAAAAAGGAAAGGCAAACCAAGACAAAAAATATCTCCACCCCAAACTCCGTAAAGCCTCCAACTTTTCCTCGGTACCCAGGAGCTGTGAGGTTCTTCCAACGGATCTACTTTTCCCTCCACTCCAACAATCCCACAGTTTGCAGCAGAAGGGTCCTGGATGCTTTCAGTGCTTGGGGAATGCCTCTGAAAGGCCATTTCAGCACCTGGCCAACAAACACACTGTGCTTCTTCCCTCCCTCCCTGGGAAGAAAAATCACAGGAATGAGCCGAAATCATGAACAACCAGAATGGATGTTGCATCTTTTGACTCTAAAATGAGATTTGTCATGGAATAGAGCCCTGGCATTCCAGCTGTGGGTTCAGAGAAGATATTTCTCTACAGAACTGGCTATTCCCCATGTACAGGAGTAATGAAACATCCCATGGGTGGTGGTTTCAGAAGCTCAACCTCGCCAGCAGCAAGGAGGATTTGGGTGCTGGCCCAGGTGTGGAGCAAGGTTGGAAGCATTCCCACATTTCTGGAAGAGGAGCTGGCAAGAAGAGACTCTTATCTGCCCCCGCTTCCCCATGAACTCGCTGCAAGTCCCTGTAACAGACTGATTCCGAGTGTAGCTCTACGGCCAGAAAATCTTAGATCTTAATTTTATAATATCAGCCTCCATTCTATTTGACATTGATTTTTCCGCTAAGTCTCGGTGCAAATCCATGAATCAGCCCGTGCACGATGGGAGAATGAGAAATAAAACTTAAATACTTTCATGATTCTTTTCTCTGGAGCTGGCAGCAAAACCTCGGTAAGTCACCGAAAATCATCGGAGGAAACGCATTCCCTTGAATTTTGCTCCACCCTTTGGTAGTGAGGATTATATAAAGAAGCCGTGTAAGGGACTTGTATTCCACAGGAGGGTTGGTGGGAATCAGGAGCTCTGGTGAGCACCAAGCCTGTCCTTTTTGCACATTGACCTATTTCCCTGTCATTTTATCTGCACGAGTCTGAGCCCAGATCCGGGACGCCAGCCCGATGTGAATTAGTGTGAGGGCCATTCACCACCTGTTTGATCTGTCAAGTTATGTGGGAAAGCATATCAATTAACAGCCGTGATTAGCTCATCAGCCTGCCCATCTGACAAAACAGTCACCCCCTTTCCAGCCTAATCCCCCCGGAAAGCCCCGGCAGGGCCGGCTGCGGGGCGGCGATGCCCGCTCGCTGCAGCCGAGGAGTTTCACCCTGCAGCCAGCAGGTATTTGGGTTCAATTCCCAGGAGCCTCCTGTGTTCCCTTATAGCTTAAAAAGCTGGGACAGCGGCCAGGAAAAAGGACCTTCTGTGACCTGCTCTTAACCCCCGAGGAAAGTTACACAAACTCTTTCACGCTTGGCTGGGATCGCTGTGAAGGAGTTGGCCAAAACAATACTTTCCCTTGTGTTTGCCTACCTTATTAAATATCAATTAATATTTATGGAAGTTTATAAACAGTGCAGCTTCGGTTTCAAGGGTGCTTAGAAATCCGATCTCCTCCTCCTCCTCTCCCTCCCCCCAGCAGCATTTCTCCTGCTCACTGCTGCATGGTGAGAGCCCTGCTCCTTTCCAGGGGCTCCTGGGACTGGGGGGCTCCTGGGGCTCCCCACCCCGCTCTGCTCCCACCTCTCAGTGCCCACAGTCCTTTGGGGCACCCCTGGATCCCCCATCCTGTTCATCCCTGCCAAAAATCCGATGCCAAGAAAGCCACAGCAGCACAGACAGGATCAGGCCTGATGGATTTATACCGAGTAATCTGTATTTATTGCAAGTCCATTCTCTTTTTTTTTCCCCCTATTGACACACTACTTTGTTTTAAATTATGTTTAATTTAAAGGATTTTTCTGTACCCTTATTTCCTAGGAAGAGCCTTTCTAAAAGGCTCCTGCTGATTAATTGTAGCTGGGCTCCTGCCAAGAGTTGGAAGTTTTACATGTAAAGAGAAAATACGTCTCTCTCCACTCGCCCAGGCCTTTTCTATTTGGTGCTTCAGACTATTTTACAAACATATGGCCTGTCATTCAAGGCAGAGAGCACCATCCCGCTGTCAATATTTCCCTCCCCATCACCAAGATTAACATCAGAGGCTCCAGCAGCAGAGGCTGGGGTCTGGCCTCTCACCCCAGCCCCACGCTGCTCTTTGCCATGCAGCAAACACGTCCCTGCACCAACCCAATGCGCCTGAGAAATTGCTCCTGCTCCTGCTTTCACTCCTCTGCTTATTTTTGCCAGATAAATCAACATGGCACAGATGTTCATTGCCCCATTTTTCACAGTCCCTTTTAAATTTACTCTTTATTATTTGTAGCAACTTGGAATACTTGAAGTTTAATAATATTAAAAAACAAGGATTTTTTTTTGCCTGCCCTTGGCTTACCCTTCACGTCAAGCCGAGCACTGCGGTTGCTACAGTGGGGTGTGACACTACCATGGCAGAAGCTATAAAATATTATGGAGTTCGTTTTCCTTTTATTTTCCAAACACAGATCACGGCCAACACTGCTAGAGCTTTGCAGTTGTTTGTAGCTCAAGCTGAGCTGCTCTCACAGCTGGGGGGACAGAGGGCAGGGGACCACAGGATGGAGACGAGCCCACAGCAGCACCTTGGGCAAAATATCTGTGCCTGAGCATCTTTTCCTGTGAGACAGTTCACAGAATCACAGAATGGGTTGGGTTGGAAGAGATCCTAAATCCCATCTTGTTCCATCCCCTGCCATGGGAAGGACACCTTCCACTATCCCAGGTCGCTCCAAGCCCCGTCCAACCTGGCCTGGGACAGTTCCAGGGATGGGGCAGCCACAGCTGCTCTGTGCCAGGGCCTCAGCATCCTCACAGGGAAGAATTTCCTCCCAATCTCTAATCTACCCCTGCCCTCTGGCAGGTAAAGCAACACCTCCCACATCTCAGGTGAGACACAGCAAAAAGCATCGCCCCAAAGCTCTCTCCTCCCTGAGCACCCCTGCATGGATCAGGCACCTCTGAGTGAGCTGCAAAGGCTGGTGGCAGGTCACCCACCTCTCTGGGGAAGCTGTCTGCTCTCTTGGGCGTGGGTGAGAGATGCCAGGGCACAGGAACTGGAGGAAAAGCAGCACCAGCCCGGCAGCTTATCAGCGAGGGCTGCAGCAGGGACCATCTGAGGGCTGTTAGATAAGAGGGTGTCAGGTTTAATACATCAGACAAACCTGTGCGCTTGGCCTGCCAGACCCTGGAACCTGAGAGTTTAAGAAGAAAGGGATTTAGGGCTGGATTCCTTTCTGGGCTTCCAAAAATAAACTTCTGCAAGCCCGATTTAAAAAGCAACATTCGTTAGAGGGAACCAAGTTCGGGGAAATCTGCTACACTGCTGCCAGCACACGGCGGATAGTAAGGAACAGCCAAGAAAAAACTAAACAAACAAACCAATCCCTGCTAGCAAATAGAGCCCTCCATCTCATGCACGGTTGTTATTTTCCACTCTTTCCCTCCATATTCCCCTCCCAAACCTATCGCCATTTAATGTAGAAAAGTAGCCGCGATGTTTTAATAGCTCGGATCAATAGCGACCCCCTCCATCTTTCTCTTTTTTAACCTCCAAAATTATTTTAGGCAAGGCTGGGCCCATTTTATCCTTCTTTATTTATTACTTAGTCGGTAGAGAACCCTTGAGGCAAAATAGCCTCGTTTGCAAGAAAGATCAGGTGCCAGGAGCGGCGGAGGCAGAGCCACAAATCAGTATGCAGAGCACCCCGCGCCCCGCGAGGATCGCCATGCAGCACGTGTGCTGTTTGCTTACATTACTTAACACAGTTTAACACAGGCTTTTTAAACACAGCACTTGTTTATGAGAGCCGCAATATGGAAGGGCAGGAAGTTGTTTCCAGACCAGGATAAAAATTGTTAAAGGTGTCTGCCCGGGGAAAGCGCGTCCACCCCAAACAGCGCTGCACAATCAATTTTTGTCTCGTTAACACATCCCATGGAAGATGCCCTGTCTGTCCCTTAAGTGTTGCTCCTACATGTCTCCCTTGAATCTCCACATTTGTTACTGTTTATTATTATTTATACAATTTTGTTTGCTCTGGAACTGGTACAAAATGCTGAATTATGTGGGGAGGACTTCTTTTCACATTAAAAAAGACGCTTCAGATCATCCAATAATAGACTCATTGAGTGGTTTGGGTTGGAAGGGGCCCTAACGTACGTCCAGTTCCATCCCCTACCATGGGCAGGGACACCTTCCACTATCCCAGGTTGCTCCAATCCCACCCTGTGCACCCCTGGGAGCACTGTCTGAACGCTCCTGGAGCTCTGGCAGCCTCGGGGCCGTGCCCATTCCCTGGGGAGCCTGGGCAGTGCCCAGCACCCTCTGGGGGAAGAACCTTTCCCTGCTCTCCTGCCTAACCCACCCCTGACCCAGTTCCAGCCATTCCCTGGGGTCCTGTCCTTGTTCATTGTTAGAGGTTTGCCTAAGCCATATTTCTCCAATTCCGACGATTAAAGGATCCTCTCAGTCCTTTCCCTCATCCCTGTGTGGGGAGACAGGTAACAGATCCATCAGATAACCGGCATTAAGATGTCACTTCAACAACAGCGCGCTCTGAACAGGGAAAATAGCGACGATTTGGATGAAAGATCTGGGCTGAGGGATCAGCATGAACCCTGTGCCATGGGCTGGAGGGTGCAGGGGATAACATGGACACCCTGCTGTGGACAGCTAAAAGGAGAGGGGAGGGAAGAATCAGCTAAGGAAAAGGTAAAACCTTCCCACAGATCATCCCCCCATCTTCCTGTCCAGCAGGAGCTGCAGGGGTATGGCTGCAGTCAGCCTCAATAACGAGCACCATTAGAGAGGGGGATTTAAGTGTCAGCAAACTTAAGGCTGGACGGCTGAGGGTGCATTTCTTTAATGAATAGTTTTGTTGTCCAGGGATATTTACAGCCTCTGTTGGCAGCACTGCAATAACCCCACGGTGCAGCGCTGCTTACGGAATAAAATGACTCGCCTTAACCAAGCATACTGTAAATTTTCCAGAGCCAGTGTCCTATTGGAAACAGGGCCTGGCTGTGTGCTCACATTTGATTTAAGGTAACGTGTCCCTTGCTGCTCTCTCTTCCTTGGCTCTACAGGAGATCCTCTCTCCATGCAGCACTTTGCCGTGGGATGCTCACACGGGACAGGACACATCATCCCCAGGGTCACTCATGGCTCAGATCAGTGTCCCCAAAGGCTGGGAGACATCAGAGACCTGTTTTTGCAGAGATTTATGCATGGGGCTGAACTTTAGCCAGAGAGGGGGATCCTTCTGCTCTCAGCCAAACCCACAAGATCACACACAAATCCACAGGAGTGAGGAGTTCAGCCAAGTTTGTGTTTTCCAGGAGTGAACCAAAGTCAGACATTTCCTTTGTGTGCGGATTTTTGTCATGCCCAGATGTGCCAATCCCACCTGAACTCTCTGCCCCTGAATTTCAGACATTACCCCAGTAGCCTGCTGCAAGACCTGAATGATCTTTATAGACCGACAGGAGCCACAGCTCAAGTTCGTAACAACAGCGATTTAAGAACTTTCTAATTTTTTCCGTGCATCTGTGTTGTTTCACATGGATACACACATGGAAAAGAAGGAAATATGCAGAAAATGAGAAATCCTCAGGAGAAAAAGTGAGTCAGGATGAGAAAAGACTATCAGAACTACAGAAATACCCTAAGGTTTCCAAAACAGCAGAGGAGGAGGGACAGTGAAAGCTGGCTGTTGAGCACAGGACTTTCCATGACCTCAGCTCTGCTCCGTGTGTCCTCTGGGAAGAGGAAAAAGGAGCAAAACACAGTTAATGATTAATTGCACAACCCAAAGCTCTCCCACAAAACCCCTTCTGCCCATGGCAGATATTCTCCCACTTAATAAAAGCTTACCCCCAAATCCCAGCCTGGATCGCATCACCCCGGAGGCTGTGACGCTGCAGTGACCTGGAGCCACCGGGGCTGAGCCCGCTCTTAACCCCAGAGTACGGAGACACTGCACGAGTGACCTGCCATTGATTTACAGTACAGTGAGGGGACAGTGGATTAGCAGTGTGTGTGTGGCTGGATCAGCTTCCAAGGTGGAAAGCAAGCTCAGCCCGGATTGGATCCATGTGTGGGAAAATTCAGCGCCGCCCCCTCCAAAGCTCATCTGCAATTTACGCTCCCAGAGTTGTGGGGTTTTTTACAGCATCATCAATCAGTCAATCAGCAGTCCCCAGAAAGTCAAACATCCCAAACTTCCACAGAGCAGCACGGCTTCTCCTCCCGCTCAGCCCTCTTGTTTGTGTTACTTCCAAGGGGAGGTATTTTCCAGAGAGGCCAGAGGAAGAAGGGAGCAGGCGGTGAACTTGAGCTGAAGGAGGTGGGAAGGAGGAAAAGTGGGAGAATGCAGCTCTCCTCCATGGTCAGTGAGCAAAATACAGCAGAAAGGAAAAACCATGACCCCAGGGAACACCGCTGGCAACCCCCCGTAAAGATAACATTTACCCTTGGGGTCTCTAAAGAGACTTTTGAAAAACACCGTGTTTTGGGGCTTTGGGAATGGATCAGGTTTCACAAATCCCCAAATCCTGCAGTACCTGCTTCCTTAATCCTTTGGAATGCCCTCGTGCCCAACACACAGCTCCTGCCACACAAACTGGCTGCTTTGCTGTTATCCTCAGTATCCTGGCCAGGGGCTGTGCAGGCCCCGGCTGTTTAACTTTGCCTTTCAAGTGGCATTGCCTCCTCCCTGCTCCTTCCACTGAGGGAAGAAAAGCCAACCTCAACCCCTAATTTGGCCCAGCTGGGCAGCGAGGACATTCCCCTGCAGCGCATGTGCACACACACAGGGCCACGCCATCCATCCCGAGCTGCAATGTCTCTATCTGAAGTGACACAGGCAACAAAAGGGATGTCCCCCCCGCCACCCGTCCCCATCTATTGAGTGATACAGATGGGCAGTTCGGGAGGACTGTGTGCACATATGCAGAGATGCTCTCATGTCCTTTGACCCCTCATCCCTCCATCATGGTCGATCTATAACATTTACAATCCAAAAAACAAAAGAGAAGGGAGAGTAGGGCCAGAATTCATCTTCCAGGCTGACACCTAGCGTTAATTAACGACTTAAAAATCAATGACATAAGGGACAGGCAGCAAATGACACCTCCACGCAGAGCCTGTCTGCTTTCAGGAGCAAGGAAAAAATATCTTGGAGGACAGCTTTGATGCACACACTGTACAGAGGGAGCGAGGCTGGCAGCCCAGCCCATCGATCTCTGCCACTTCAAACACCCCAACTTCCCCCGCTTCAGTTTCCTATTTCCCAACCAGCACAGTGCCATGTTGGGCTTTCCCCAGGGATGATGCTCCCAAAGGTGTGGGAAACCTGATGTGTTTGAAGATGAACACACAACAAAAGCACTGCAAGGTCCAAACGGGAGCTGTGCTTTTAAAAGTTTTCAGAGATGTTTTCTGCTGCACATTTTAGGCCACAACAGGCCCGTGCTTTGCATCAATGGATCATGGCCCACAGCTTTGGGTTTACTCTGTGCATCCCATCCTGCAAATGAGAGTGAGGCAGTTCCAGTGTTGCTGATTTTAGCAGCACAAGGGAGCCCCAGTACTCCCAGGGCATTTTCTGCTCAGGCTATTTCCCCCCACAAACACCTCAGTAAAACCTCCACCCTTCAGTAGAACCACTTGTGGTCACCCCACTGTGGGATAACACGCTTAGAGCCACAAGAAACATCACCTGTGCAGGTGGCCAAAGTGTCACTCATGGAGCAAACTGGGAACACGGACTGGGAGGCCACTGCTGCCTCCAGAGAGATGGACGGTGGGGGTGGATGGAAGGTGGGGATCACGAGCTAGGCTTGCAGTTCCCACTGCCCACACAGCAGTCCGTGACATTCACCATTTTGCAAACTAATGGAGTTAAAACAAATGAAGCCAAATCAATCCTCAAAGCAAAGGGTAGAGGTGTAACTCCAGCTGCTGCCCATCCCCAGGCCTCGGCACTTCTCCTGCTGGAACAGCCCCACTGCCACGAAACTTTTGTGCTGGAGCCGTGTGGAGGGACAGTCCTGGAGAGCAGATGGCATGGGGCTTTTTTTTTCCCTCTTGAAGAGCAAATCTTTCTGGAATACTAAATCTTACAGGAGCTGTAAATGTCAAATTTAAATTCATACTTTGTACCACCTTTGATTTCAAAGAGGATTACACCTACTCACTGAAAGCAAAGCAACACCAAAGCTACATGAAATGGAATTACGACTACTTAGGCCTTTTTCTATTGCCTCTTTATATTGTTAACTCCTTCCAATTCATTAAGTCTAATCCTTATTAGGCTAAGTAACACACATATGAATAGACAGGACTGGACACAGGAGCATATGTGCCTTTTGTATCACTTCCTGGTTAATCCGCAGCCCGGGGAGGGCCGGACCCGGGGAGAAGTGGCCGCAGCTCTGCGGTGCCGCCGGAGCCCCGGGCGGCCCCCGCGGCTGCCGCTTTGTTAATCCCGTGCTCCGGAGCCGCGGCTCTGCCATGGAAATC
Source organism: Corvus moneduloides (assembly GCF_009650955.1). Lineage (NCBI taxonomy): Eukaryota > Metazoa > Chordata > Aves > Passeriformes > Corvidae > Corvus > Corvus moneduloides. The sequence continues at coordinate 1,628,635 of NC_045495.1, forward strand.
CGCCGCATTCCCGCGATCCCGACCGCGACTCGGTACACGCGTCCTGACCGGGAGGGGGAACTCACAGGGTGGGGAGGGATGGACAGACGGACGGATGGATGGACAAACGGGCGGATGGATGGATGGATGGATGGATGGATGGATGGATGGATGGGAGATGCGTTTACAGTGACAAACCAGCCTGTTTCTAGTTTGTCACCTTCCCAAAGCATCACCCCCAGCCCTAGCGTTCTCTCCATCTCTGCTCTGTTTATGGAATTGCAGCTCAAGCAGCGAGAATGGGAAAGGGCTAAAACCTGCACCTTGCACGGCCAGTGCCTCTGGCAATGTGCCTCTTGCACATTTATAACCTGGAATCGCAACAGGAAACACTCAGCTCCACGCACAGCAGCAGCGTCTCCCCTCACGTGCTCTCTGCAGAAAAAAAGGGGGAAATTCTGCTTTCCCAGGCAAGATTTAAACCAAAAATGACCTGCGTGGTTCCACAGCAGTGAGTGAGACAGGAATCAAAGTATATAAAATAGATATTTATACAGCACCAGCGTTGCTCATAGTGTTTTAAAAACAATAAAGCAGCAGCTTATATAGTCTCTTGCATATTGGGGACATGAAATAAAGCCAAGACAGGAGCTGGAACATCTAATTCCCTGGCTACACGGAAGAGAGAGTGATTCAGGTTTACAGAGTGCCATTCAGTTTTATGACAATATCTCCTAATACAGCAAGGTTTATCAATTGAGCAAAAAGGCACAACGGGGTGTGTTATTATTGGAGCCTAATCTCATGCCTCGGGTGTGTTGTGCGAGGCACGGGGGCAAAAGGCCACACCACTGTGTGAATATCCAACAGCAATGCTCACTCAGGACGCCGTGTCTGGATTATAAAGTGGATTGGCTTAGGTTTTAAAATGAAATGTTAACATTTGTTGCTTAGGTTTCAGCCGAGGATGGATCTCCCTGCTGTGGGTGTGAAGAATGGAGAGCACAGGCGGAGGAAAAGCGAATATCCTGCTCAGTGTCATCGGGTGTCCTCTTGGTTGCCAGGCTGCCCATGGCCTTGGGGTGCCTCCAACCCTCACCTTGGGGAAGAAAGGACCTTCCTGGGTCATAAGAGGGAGCCAGGACACAGAGTTATGCAGATAAACCAAGAGCACAAGTTAGCTCCCCACAGAAGGCCTCACTGAGCAGGTGCCCAGCAAGTCAGACACTGCTTGCTGAAGGATGGTGCTGATCTTCCCTCCTGGATCCCTGGCTGTGGAGGAGCCCTGCTCGGGCCTCATCTACCCACCTCTAAAATGGACCTAACCTCACTTCCCCACAGATGTTCCCGAGGTCTAAGAAGCCTCCTGAGATCCTGGACATGTCCACCATGTATTAAACAGCCCCTGTGCCAGAGCCGCGGAGTAAAAGACTTGTTGTTGCCCAAACAGAGTAAATTGGTCGTAAAAACAGGTCCCCTTTAGGCCAGTGGGATATAGGAGCACATGCTGCATCCCCGGAGGGAGAACAGGACCCTACAGGTTTTAATTAGCACTCTTCTAGCAGCAAAGTTCCTGTCTATTGTCACTTAATTACTGTGTATCTACCCCAACAGACATTAAGCTTTCCCTATGACCTCTCGCTCTCTACACCCTTGTCATTCTCTCTCTCAGAGCCCCGTGTGACACTGGGGAAACACGGAGCAACTTCTTAATTAATTGGACTAATTAGTCTCCTAGATGGCTGGACAGCTGGACCCTATCTCCGCCCTGATCTCCTCGTGGAGGGAACAATCAAATCGCGGTTTGTTTCTCCGGAGTTGACAAAGTCCCGGCGCTGCCGTGCTCTGGTTCCTATTAACCCGACTCCCCCGGGAGCGCCGGGGAGGATGAAGACGTTTTCCCTTTGGCTAATGAAGTCCACAGCAAGACCAGCCTGTCGCCAGAGCAGCACCTGGAGGCCTCAGAAAGGGTCAAGGTTTCCTCTCAACGCCGTCCCTCTTTGCAGGGTTTATAACTTTGCTCTGGCTTGGCGCCCTCCTCGCTGGGTCCCAGTCCCACCCCGTAACTCTTCACACCTTTCAGAACTACGCTTATACCCTTTTTAAACCTCTGAATCAAACTTGACTTTGCAAAAAGGACCACATTTGATGCTCCTGAAGGGGCATTTTTCCCTTCCATGTCCACAGACACATCAGCACCTGGGACCTGTCACTGGGGCTCCCTCCCAACAAAGCCCTCACTCCTTTCTTTGCTCAATAAACTGCAGCATCTTCCGTTCAGGAAAAGGTTTGGACCATGCCACGATCACAAGGGTTAACCTGCATAGCTGGATTTTTGGTAATTCTCAGACTTTTACTGTTTCACTGCTTTTTTGCCTTTAGATACCTCAGAAGTCCCTTTGATTCCCAATGGGAATATGGGGAATAATTGTTTCAGACATCCTGCCATACATCCTGCCATAGATCCACACACTACAGACTAAAGAGAAAAGAGCAAAATATTTTCTTTTTCTGGAGAATTTTTACAATTCTGAGTGCTGGGATTTTATTCCTGATCTGCTGGGTGTGAACTCCACCCAGAAGCAAAGACAGGGATTATGGGGTTTTTTTCACCCCGTCTCTATTACTTCCTTCGGAGCCACAAGCTGCTCTCCCCAAACGATACAGCTTTAAAAGAAACTGGGAACAGCGAGTATCCATCTGGAGATTTAAAAAAAAAAAAAACCCAAACAAATACACTCGGTGCATTTTGGAAGCAAATTCCAAACAGCTGAAGGCTGCAGCAGGAGGGAAATGGGAGGCAGCCACGGTGGGTTGGCAGACGAGAGGCAAAGGACCCGTTAGCTCCAGGAGCAGCAGCAGCCACATAAAAGACAGCAATCGAGTGCTGAAACACGCGCGGAGCAGGCAGCACTCGCAGGGACATAAAAAGATACGGGATTCGTTTAGAGCAGCACGGAACAGGCGGCTCTGGTGCGAGCAGCATCAGCTCCTGGCAGGAGCGGGATCGTTTGGCTGGAAGGAAAACAAGGAGGCGAGAAAAGCCCTTCCCCAGCACAAAGACAGACACGAGGTGTCCCCTCCCCTTCTGCAGCCCATCACAGAATTGTCAGAGGGGGAAATTGAAATAAAAGATGGAGAGCATCTGGGCAGGCGCTCCCCTCTTGGGCTCAGGCGAGAGCTCAGGGAACTTTCAGGAGTACAGGAAGTTGAACGGTGAGAGAAACAGGAGGAGCTGCAGCTCCCCGAGCTGCTCAGGAGTCTGCCAAACCTCAATGCCATCATCCCTGGGCAAAGCTGGGAATCCAACCCCCCTGGCTTGCTTTAGAGAGTGGTCACTGCTCCAGAACCATCACCTGGGCTGTCAGGTTACGGACGAGATTGAAGTAAGTGGGAAAATGGAGCAAATAATATAAATGGAAAATACTATTTTTCAGGAATTTATGCTTTCAGGGCAGGCTATGGCAGACAGAGGTGACCAAGTTTCAGATACTTTGATCCTTAGACAAGAAAATGATCAATTATCCAGCTCTACAAGTGCTGCAGGACCAGCTCAGCTTTGGTGGGAACTATCACGTTCCTTAACCAGGGCTTAGTTCAGGTCAGAGCCAGCAAGTCCCTGAATTCCTCCAAAAAAGAAATAACTGAAAGAGTGTAATGCACCACGGAGGTCTGTATTGCCCAAAATCCAGACCTCTGGACCAGCAGATCCCTGGATTTAACTGCCAGCAAGATCCACTGAGCTAATCCTGCCTGGCCTCCAGCCTGGCCTCAAACCCAGGAATTTACCAGACACAGTTCCAGCGGCTTATCCACAACTTTGTTCTTTTCCCCCAATAAAAGGCGTTTTGTTTTATAAAGACATTCAAACTTTATTTATAAGACTTGTGAGTGATGGAGCATCTACCATATCCCCTGGCAATTTTCTCCAATGGTTAATTACTGTGACTGTCAAAACACACACTTCAATTCTCATTTGAATTTCTCTGCCATCAGTTCCCAACCACAGAACCTTGCTGTATATTTTATTTTTTCTCTTGTTCAGCTTTAGAGTCTTTTACTGTCTCTTATTCTTCCCTGAGTTGGTATTTGTAGATTATGACCACATTGTCTTTTAACCTTTTCCCACGTAAAGATTGGTTTGAACTCCTTGGCACCTGATATAAGATTATCCTAATGCACTCCTGCACTGCCGAGGGGCCGCAGAAAGGGACAGGGATTGCAGGCATGAGGGGCTGTACGGATATAAAAAAGGCAATCAAGCCCTAAAAAGTGACCTGTACAACTCCGTCATCATATCCACGCTGCCTTTTTGCATATTGCCAGAACCACAGGCATTTAAGCACACAGAGGATGAGAGTTTAGAAGGCAAAGACATCAAAACACCCCCCAGTAGTTTGGGTGTTGGTCAAACAAATGGGCTCAGTGAAGTCCTCTTTGCTAAATGCAGCACTGGAGCCCACAAACCATGCCAAGGATGGCACAGGCTCTTTCCCAGTGACCCCCAGTGCCCCGAGCCCCCAGCTCCCATCCTCTCTCTGGAGGGAGAGGAGAGCCTGAATGTGTCCCCCCCCAGCAGAGCCTCATCCCTCCTACTGATCCTGGGGAGCAGCTTCCAATTCACTGGCAAAGCACCAACTATTACCTTTTAACTCGTGCATTTTCAATACATACAAAGAACATGTACAACAAGGTTTTGCTGTGGTCAATAATCCCTGAAATGATGTTTTCAACAAACCTCATTTCAAGTCTAGATCTGGAGTAGAGAAGTGATTGGATGAAAGGCCATTATATGACTGCTGTAATTTATTCTGCAGAGAGCTAAAACCACCAATTATCTGACATGAATGACACCACTTCTTTTTCTTACCAACACAAAGGTGCACAGTATCTATTTTCCGAGATCTAATTTAAATTTTAAAAAACCTCCTATGTTTAAATAAAAGGTGGCGGATACAAACCAGCTCGAGTCAGAAACACTGAGCAGAAGTGAGAAATCTCAGCTGAGGCAGGAGCTGCATCCCTTGGTGCCTGGGTTCCACTCGGGATCCTCGGGAAGCAGCATTTGTGGCTGCATTAACTCTGTTTACAGGCAGCAGGGCTGGGGGCAGGGGGTGGTTTATTACTTTGCAATGGGCCTCTAAAGAGGGGGATTTGGGGGGGTTTTTTTGGGTGATGCAGAGTTTGGCTGCCAGACACAAGCCACGTTGGCCTGACTGAGTTTCTTATCTGGTGCCTTGGAAGGTGCAGCAGCCAAGTGCCTTCAGTAGGTTATAAAGTCAACCAAAAAGCCCAGCAAACTCTCTGTATAAAATCAGAAATGCTTATTTAAGGGGCAGCACCCTCTGCTGTGCTCCCCATCCACGACACCTTTCTCCGGCTCAGGAAACCGGTGACCCACTTGCTGGACCAAATTAATTAAATCCCATTCACTCATTAGCACCAACGAGCGAGCGAGTGCTTATTTTAGAACCGCAATTATTTCTCGTCCTCTCCTCCAGAAGGACCCCAGCACCCCGTAACCACTTGTGTGCTGCTGCTGAGGCTGCCCGGGGTGCTGAGACTCTGGGAGAAGTCTTTCAGCACCAGTTGGAGCCCCAGTGTCCCTGGGGCCGTGCTGAGGTGTGGAGGGAGCTCAGTGATGCCCCAGTGTTAATTTACTGCAGGGAAAGGCTGCTGCTGCTGTGAGCAGGGCAACACCTTTAAACTGACAAATGTGAGTGACACAAGTGACAACATCTTGCCAGTTTGCTGCAAGGGGATGGAGAGGAGCAGCCTGGATCATAAAACACTGGCTTTAATCTTCCACCACAAAAAAAAAAAAATTACAAGTAAGAGCAGGAAGATAAATATAATTACAATATTCTGAAAAGCTCTGTACATATGTGCATCTATCTCAAATATTCACCTGGGGAATTGCAATGGCTTTGTGCTGGGGAAGGTGGGAACCCTCAGCTCTGAACAGGCAAATCCAACTCCTCACTTCAACCAGAGCCTTGTCAGGTGGTTTGAAGGGGACAAATTGAGAAGAGAGTGAGGTTTTCCCCTCTTGTGTTTGAGTCAGTGTTGGTTTCTGGAGCTTGGTATAGGACAGGGAGTAAAGTGTGTAGGGCCCTCTGCACCAAATTCAATATCCGAGCATCCTGGCAGGATTGGCAAAGGCAGCACCTGCACAGGAGCCTGGGCATCCCCTCCCTGGCTCTCAGCACGTTCCGAGGATCCCACTGACCTGCTCACCAGCAAATAACAGAATTAATGTCTGATCTGGCATTTGGAAACCTCTGAATGAAATGACAGGATCATAAATCCACGATGTTCCTTTGAAATGTCATTAGCATTGCCAATGCTTCAGGTCAAGCCTGAGCCTGAAACCATAAACAATCCCAGGGAAAACAGAAGTGCTCCGAGGTGAGAAAACTGCCCTTTCTGGGATAGGGATCTACAGTTTTCTAAACTAGTTTGAACTTATTGCAGCAGCTCCTATTTATCTTCAACAACGACTTCATAAACTCCAATTCTGGGACTAAAATGAAGGGAAACACTTTTTATGGAGTGCCTCAGTTCATTTAGTTCAATTCATCACGGCTTTGTTGCTGTAACTGGGAGCGGGGCCGTTCACGCCGCGCAGGTTTATGCCGGCGCGGCCCTGCAGGGATGGGAAGTGAGATGACTCCGAGCTGTCACTTCCTCCTCCCGATGTTTTACAGCCACTGCTGCTGCTGGAGGTTTCTGCTTTTCCTATCACAGTGACATCTGAGTGCCGCTTTCAATGAGGCCAAATGGCCAAGTTCTAGCGGGCTTTGGACACTGGGAATTAATCAAAGTTCAACGTTTCTGTCCCGCGCTCATCCATCAGCGGGAACAGCCAACACCACTCCAAGGGAGGACACCTGGCTTTTCCTTCTGGTTTGCTTTCCCAGCTCTGCAGAACAGGGGAAGTTTGGTCACAGAGAGCCAGTTTGGATCAGCACAGCTGGTCCTGTTTAGCATAAACCCCTCAAATTCCCTGTCTGATCTCGGGCATGTCACCAACCTGCCTGGGAGCCAGTTGATCAGCTGGAAGGAGGGATGTGTGACATGCAGAGCTGTGTCTGCCGAGTTAAATGCTGGTTATTTTAACCCTTTCCTAGGGTTAGCCACAGGGCTGGGAGCTGAGCCATCTGCCTTGGGACTTTTGGCATCCTTCTTTGCCAGGACAAACCTTGAACACATCCATTTTACCTTCACCCTACGCGCTTTCAAAACAACCCACAGCGGAGTGATGATGCAAGAGTAGGCACAGTGAGAAGGTAACTTTTTCTGGAAGCTTTTCAACACGCAGGTTGGATGGGTTTTGGATTCCTCCTGCTGGGGAAGTGCAGGAGGAGAGGGGGCAGCAGGCGGGCTGGGAGGTGCCTGCAGCTCTCCTTCTCCTCTCCCCACTGCGGGCAGGAGACAAAAGCGAGGGATGCTCCCGCGACTCGCGGTTCCCTGGCGCACACGCTCCCTGCGCTGCTGATCTGCAACATATTGTCCGTGACTCACCGGCGTTCCAGGAGCGGAGCGAACACGCTGGGAGGAGGGAGGGACGCCTCGGCTGTCCCCGCGCTGCCAAGGCAGAGCCCCGTGCCAGGCGCCGCGTTCTCCACCCACGGAAAAATAGGGCAACCGCGTGCGCAGCCCTGGAAGCAAACGCTGGGAGCCTTGAGAGATTTAACTCATTAAACGTGCCGCGGGTGATGGAGATGTTATCCAGCCCCCCGTAAAGAGGCCTACGAAAGAGCTGCGGCTCGGCTTCAAAGTGGCTGCTATTAAGATGTTTTAAGGAGGGCGAGTGGGCGAGTTTGCGTGGACAAGTGCAGGGGAGAGGGAGAGAGCGCGCACAAGCAGGAGGAAGAAATATGACATGAAATAAAGAACCAATTAAAGGGGGGACACAGACTCTTCAGAATGATTGGCTCTGTCTAAGCAAGGAACTGGAGCATTTAACCTTTTGTTTGTGTTTCACCCAAACGTTGCCTCGCTCTCTTGCTGGGGTCACCATCAGGTCGCAGCCACAACCCGTCCCGGCCGCTGTAAATCACCGGGGCCGTGCCCGGCTGGCCTCCACCCAGCCCTTCCCAACGCGCCTGTCACCCCCGAAAATGATGCTGGGATGGCGAGCAGGCACAAACGGGATTGTGGTGGCAGTGGCTGCCGTTTGCTCCTGGAGAACTGGAGAAATCCAGAGCAGAGCAGGGTGGATTCTGCAGTGGTGCGGGCACTTCTCCATCAGCGGGCCCGCGGCTGAGGAGTGAGGCAGCTTTACAACAGGACTGAACCACCCCAGGATCACTCTGGGAGCAAAGCTGGCACTTTGGATTTTTGATTTTAAATGCGGCTTTAACTGTACTACAAAAATAATATTTCCACAGTTGTGCTGTGATGCAGGAATAATCCAATATTTGTACCCTAAATCCCATGTATTGAGCACCCCATCCAAAGCTGGAGGAGCTCATTCCACAGGCTGCCTTCAAAGGGCTGTCCTGAATGGATAAAGACAGAAGAAAGACTCGGTTTTATATAATGAATAAATAAAAACTTCTCCTGCAAGCAAGAGTTTTTCAAACAAAGTAAAGTTAATTTACTCAATCTTCCTGCTTCTCAAAGAAAAAGAGAATCCAAAATAGCCAAAAAGTCTTGTGAAACGGATCAGGCAGAGGGTAATTTTGTCACTTACATTTTGAAAATTGAGACTGATTTATGATGAACCAAATTCCTCCCTTCTGCCCAGGTTTCCAATAAAAATATGTAACTTTTGGAAGCCTGCTAGGAGGGAAGGAGCTATTGCCTCATTGGCAGTCGGCTAAACAAGTGCTGAGAGGCAGGAAGAGAGAGGTTCCTGCTCCATCCATCCACACAGAGCTCAGCTTATTTACCTGGGAATCAAAGGAGTTGTCTCACTCCCTCTTTCCAGGCTCAAGCCCCCGATTTATTCCCCACACTGGAACCCCGAGCACCGGCACAGCAAGGCTCCCGCACCCCAAAAATACTGCAAACTGTCCTCTCCTTCCACAGCACCAGCCTGACCTTTGGAGCTGCACCCCAAAGCACTTGTGTTGTTTACCCTGAGGCCAGGAACGATGTGTGTCACCCGTGTCCCCTGTCCCTGACTCACGCTGGGTCACACACACGCTGCGTTTGGGACACCCACGCATCCCAAGGTCACGGGCAAACTCTTTCCACGGCCAATTGGAGCACAGGCACACAAACGCCATCTCTGCTGCTGTTCTTCCTCACTGCATGTCCTTCACCCATATCACAAGCGCTGGTTCTCTCCCTGCTCATCATTTGTGTATTAACTCTCGATTAGCTCAGAGCTGGCCCAATTTCTGGGCCCCCCTGCTGCAACGCGTTAATGGAGGATTTGCAGCAGCAAAGCGAAACGGCCTCTTTGCCCAAGAGGCTTTCACTTAAACATAAAGCCAGAGCAGGAGAAATCCAGCAGGCACTGCTGCCCCCATCCCTCTTCCACAAAGTGGAGGAGAGATCCAGGGAAGGGCTGCCTGGGGTTCATGTTGCACCACTGTTCTCTGCTTCCACACATTCCCACTGCCTGCTCTTCACTGCTTTCACTTTCACAGCCACAAGCAAAATAAAGCAAACACAGCACAACCTCCTGAAACACATCCCTGGGTTTCACACGCCTCCAGGGTCACAGAACCCCTGAACGGCTGGGGTTGGAGGGGACCTTAAAGCTCATCTCATTCTACCCCCTGCCATGGGCAGGGACACCTCCCACTATCTCCAAGTCCCATCCAACACAGGGGACACTTCCAGGGATGGGGCAGCCACAGCTGCTCTGGGCATGCTGCCCATGAGGGCCCCGCTGTGGCCCAGGAGCACCAGGCAGAGCAGGACCCTCTGCCACCCCCAGGACTACTTCATTTCTCGAAATTACTCATGTGCTGACATCCTTCTGCTGAGCCTCCTCCCTGCAGCCAGAGAGAGGCCATGCACCTCTTGGAGACCAGGGCAATAATATAATTTGCAGTAGCAAGTGGAAAGCAGAGCCAAGCACAGGGCTGTGCTCTCAGACAGAGCGAGGCTGGCTCCAAACATCCAGAAAAACCAACGCAGAGGTCCCGGTTCAACACCACGCGTTAAACGTGGGTCGAGGTCTGTTCACGCAGATTCCTCACTTAGGAAAAGGAGACAGCCCACTCTAAACATTCCTAATGTGCATTGCTAACTGCACACTGCACCTCCAATCATTTGTATGACAGAGAAGGAACCTAATCCTGAATCTGAAAAACTATGTGATGGAGGATTTACAGTATTAGAAGGCAAACAGTGGCAGGTGTAATTAGGAGAAAAATTTGTCATGCTCTTGACTCTAGGAGAGAATGAAAGGTCTGGAATAGCAATCTCCCAAGTGTTTACCCAATGTGAGCGCACACAAGATGGAAAGCACATTTCCAACCATGGACAGATTAATATTTGATGCCAGAAAGAGAAATGCACGCTGTTCATGTTTATTTAGGATATTGTGAAATACAGTGAAATTTGCAATTTTATTGGATTCAGGGGTTCTGTGTTTTTGAAAAGTCCTAAGCTACTGTATGTTGGATAAGAAGCACATATGTTAGGAGTTTAGACATGCCAGCTGCAGGGAATGAAAGGGCTTCCCCTCCCCCTGGTTTTAAAGAAGGGGAAAAAAAAGAGATATAAAAAGATTAGCCGCAGGATAAACTGGGAAAACTCCACTGAGCTTTCTGTGTCTCTTAATACTAATTTTAGTGGCTAGAACTGACACAAAGGAAAATTATATCTGGGTTACTTTGTCAGCCACTGCAACTCTGCAACTCTGCGGTGTTAAAGCAACACACTCGTCTAAGGGGCTGTGGTGGGACCCACCCTGGGGGTGCTTTGCTCTGCCCGGTGAGGGTGGGTTTCAGGGACACGTGGCCATGATCACCTCCCTGTTCCGGGAGGATTTCCTGCACTCCAGGCACTTCCAGAGCTTTGCTCTGTTAGGACACAAACACCCAGAGCTGCCCCCAAAAGCAGGTGCTCCTTTGGCAGGGTCTGCCACCCCTTCCTTGTGTCACCTCGGCGCTGAGGCTTTGCCACACAGATTCCCAGGATGATAACAACAAATAAATCAGCAGTGCAGGGTGTGAACGGGGTGTACCTTTCTTTGTCATCACATGTGTAATCTGATCTTTCACAGCCCAGGTCCCCAAAACTGCCCCTGTCCACAAACCCCAACAACTCCCCCTGTTGTTTGGACACCTCAGAGCCCTTCCAGGAACGACTTTTTTCCTCCAGAAGTTAAAAGTTGACTCACACACAAAGAAAACCAACAAAGAAAATGATATGGATGTGTATAAACCGCATACAAACCCTTGTGCACATCACGGCCCTTCATTCGAGGGCCCTTCTGGCCCTCTTCCTGAGCGGGTTTTCACCCGTCCCTTCCTCTCCTCCCAGCTCAGGACCCTGGCAAAGCAAACCCTGTGAGCTGCTTTTGGGAGAGTTTCACTGTGCTAGTCCTGGGATACGACCTCAGTTTCAGCACCAGAGTGGCACAGGTTGGGCTGGAAAAGCAGCGCTGAGTTTCCCAGCCCGTCCCTGTGCCTGTAGGCAGCTCCTGCAGCCTCGGAGCACATCCCTTTGTCACTGGAGAGTGCTGTCCCCGTGTCTGCACGGGCTTTGTCCCAGAGACACAGCCTAAGCCTGTCCAGAGGGCTCCTTGAAATCGCGGCCGGGATGGGGGTGATAAGAGGGAATTGGGATACTCTGGGTGCAGGAAGGAGGCTGCTAGTTTGCTTCTCTCATTCCTCTGCCCGGCTGTGAGCCCAATAAAAGGGATATATTATGCTCCTACACATCATTGGGCAGGAGAGGAAGTGTGTGACAGCTTCCATATTCCCCACACGGGGAAGGAGGACGGGAAAATTCTCCTCTCCCACTCGGGGTACCCGGGTGCCTCGCAGTGATCCATCGCTCCCGGAGAGAGGGGCTGCAGCGGCAGGCACGGAATTTGTGCTGGAGGAAGGACTGGAACAGCGGGAAGGGGATGGAGAGAGACAGGAATAAAGGGGAGAATACACTGAGGGAGGCAAAACCTGGAAAGGAAAGAGATCTGTGCAAAAAGAGCAAGGAAAGAGTAACTGGTGAAAGTAATAAATAAAGCAGGTTAATGGAAGAGGCTGAGAAGAGGTAGGAAATGTTATCGCTGGAGTGCAGAGTGAGGAGGGGAGGGCAGAGCAAGGCTGAGGTGGGAGGAGGACACGTGGGAAGGTTCCCTGGCCCCTTCAGCCATTCCTGCTCCCTGCCACTGAAAGTGGGAAGTGCCCATGAGGCGCAGGGGCTGCACCACCCTGGCCGCAGCAAATGTCCCAAAGTGGGGATGCCAGGGTCAGGCCTTTGGGAGAGGAGGCCCTTCCCCAGCTCTTGGGACAGCTGAAATAGGAGCAAACCCAACTAATGAAGCCAGTGGTGCTGTGATGGGCAGCAGGTAGAGGGGAGAGCAAGAGGCACGACACGGAGCATGCCAGGGTGTGCCAGGGTGTCTGCCCTGAGCCCTGGGGTACGGCTAAAAAGCTCTCTGAACTTTAGGAATTAAAAATAGCCTGACTGCCAGAAAGGACTGCACTGTCTGTGAGTGTGTCTCACATGCACAAAGCCCAATCCCTTTCTATAAACCCCCAAAACCCACATTTTACAGAGCTGTGCGTGTGTGCACACACCGAAGCCTCCTCAGAGGCTTGCACGAGACAGACTTTGCCATGAACCCTCTGCAGCTAAAATTAGTATGAAAATGGTGGTGTTTCATAAAAGAAAGATATGTGGATGCCCGTAAGTGCCATTTTATTTCTCAGTGAGAGGATAAAGTGTTTTTTCCGACATAATTTTTGATGTAGAGGCTAAATTAGGCCCGAGAAGAGGGACAATACAACTTTAAACATCATTAGTATTCAGCCTACGTAAGCCAACCAACAGCAGTTATGTATTTTTGCAAGTATGCATATAATTTATTGTGGAGAACACAATTTACATGGGTAGTCGATGCCTGTTTTATAGCCTCACAAATAGATGTATGAACTCAAGCATATAATGGCTCAACCAGCAGGCGCAAATACGTTCTAAATCTTCTAAATGTGCTTCACAAAAATGTAACTGAGGAATATAAAACAGATCAATTCTTGCATGTTATATATTGGTTTTTGATTTACAAATCTAATCTGGGAAATTTCTTTAGAAATGAGTGGATTTTTTTTTACTGAACTTCTTCTTTTACAGGATTGTGCCAGTCCAATCCTCAAGGATTCCCTCCTGTATATGGCTGGGTTTAGAGGTTTTTTATTATTATTTTAATCTATGTAGAGAACACAGTATATATTTGTGGCATTTGATTTCATAGCTTCCTGTGCGTCCTAGTGCTAATTTCCTAAGGAAACCCTTTTCTGTTATTTACAGTCTCATAACACACAGTGTGCCTTATCTATGCTGCCCCTAATTAGCTTCCCAAAAATAAAAGGGAAGGGGGAAGAAAAAGGGAAAAAAAAAAAGAAAGAATAAACCCCCAAACACATTACTGTGTGGATCCTTGCACATCCTAGAAAGTTGGCAGTTTCATTTCTAATTCAGGTGCAGGGGGAAGATAAAATCTGGGTGTCTGGAATAAAACACATTTCTAATGGGATGGAACGACAATCCCTTATTACCTCCCACCATTTTTCTCATAGTTTTGCTCCAAGTACAGCAAATCCCTGTGCTATATTTTTTCATAATGTATAGCTTGCTATTACCTCTCAAGAACAATTTTTATAGAGAGGGTGCCCTGTTCAATAGATCTGTGGTGTCTCCAAGGGGGAATTCACACAGGGTTTTATTTATGGTTACACTCAACTGTACCATGTTGCCAAGCTTCCCCCTTTGGATTTGTCAAAAAAAATATTCCTTTCTCCACCAAAGCCTCTGCATCACATGGGTATTAAGATATAAAGGAAATAATTATTTTGCCCTTTTTAAGACCCTTATAGCACTTGTCTGATATAACATCAAAAGAATAATAATAATTAGAAGAACAAAGTTGGATGTTTGAATATCAGAGAATGAATATTCCAAAACACAGGTTTTGCTTTGAAGCCCGGATTATCTGGAATCTCCAGAAAGATGATTGTTGCTGCCTGATTGTATGTTTTCTGACTCCCATATGAAGCATTTATCTGTCTCCAAAGGGTTTTGGCGTCATCCTGGCTTATACCAGAGCACAAACAAATTAATTCTATCACCCCCCTCAAATATTCTTCGAGTTAGATTTAATTTTTTGTCCTTTCCACAAACACTCGATATTTCTAGTCCAATTCATTATAATTTTTTTTTTAAATCACAGGAATTAAAATTAAAAAAAAAAAAACAACAAAGCAAACTAGTGATGATGAAACAAAATAAATCCCACCTTGTGCTGACCTTTCCTCTGGCATTAATTTCCTTGAGGGTGCTGTGGCTGTCTGTGTCATTTTGGCTCCCTGTCTCACGTGGGCACTGGCAGAGATCCACAATTAAACCCATTTATTGCAAACCCCTTTGGGCAGCAGGACTGGGGCTCTCAGCCCCCCCAGCCCTGCTCACCCCAGCCCCACACCCAGCACTGGGGAACAAAGAGCTTCTTCTGCTCGAGGTGTGACCAAGGGCATCCCCAACCCGCTGCCCAAACCCACCCGGAGGGACAGAGCTATGGGGGAGCTCAGAGCTGCACAATAATTTACGGGTTGTACTCGGAGGGAGAAGGGAAAAAAAAAAAAGGAAAGCAATGTCATTTAAGGTCTTGGAAATGTTTTTGTTTGGGTTTTCCAGAAATAAGAGCAAAGGCAGAACCCTTCGCTCTGAATCACGGTGACAAAAAGAAGCAGAGATTAAAACCCAGTGAATTTTGCTGTCGCTCTCCTGTAAGAGCACGTTAAAAATACTTCTTTTTCCACTGGGAAAAGTATCTGATTTTCCACAAAAGGAATTAGTATTTCTATTTTTAACAGTACCAAGTCTACAGCTTGTCTATGGAAAGATCAGTGTCCCAAGTGACAAAAGTTCTGAGGAAAAAATCCAGGTTAAAGCACGGCGGCTCTTTCCAGGGGGATTTTTATACACCAGGAACTGGGAGGGAGCCCAAACTCACTTCATTTAGGACACCAGAAAAACACCACAACTTTGAACAGAGACATTTAAACAGAAAAATATCAATAGGTCATGGAAACATCCAGGAGGAAAAGAACTCTTTGGAAAGTTAAAATGAGTAAGATGACAAAGGAGTACCTAGAGACAGTTCTGCTTAAAATAACAAATGTAAATGTTTCTGTGCAAAAAAAAAAATCTTTGGATCACCTGAGGATAATTCTCTAGGGCCAGCCACTGCAGCTAAAAACAGGGAGAGAGCTCTCTCCTCTGGAAAATCAGGCCCCTGCAATGCCTGGGAGCTCCAGGTGACTCAAACCACAGCACCAGCACAACCTGTCCACCCCAGGGCATCAGGGGCTGCTGCAGGGAGACCCCAGCCCCAGCTCCCTCAGGGCTGCAGGATATTGATTTATCTGCTCGGACATCCCAGATAATCCCAAAAGGGAAAGGGGTTTGGATGACAACCAAGTGACACAGAAGAGCAGGGTCCTCAGTAAGGAGGTTCTGCCCGAACCTTGCACTTACTGATGGCTGTAATTAGTGACTCCCCTCGAGGAGCCAACCCAGACATGCTCCTTTGGTTAAAGTGTCAGTGCTGCTACAGCCACTGGACACAGGGATCATCGTGCCCAGCACCTCTGAAAATGTGGCTTTGGAGGTGGGAGTACAAGTGGAGTTAAATTTCCAGACCGAGGTACGTGGAACATCCCCACTTCATTTTAATTGATCCTGCCAGGCAAGATTGATTATCTGCAAAGGGCGTATTAGCACTGCAGAGGTAAACAAGGATCTCTGCTGGTGGGGAGCAGCGATGCCGAGAGAGAGCAGGGACTGCTCTGAGAGGGGACAAAATCCTCTGGGGAAACGGGGAAAACCAGGAAAACTTCCCAACAATCTTCCTGAAGGGAAGGTGGGAAGGATGGCTTGGGAAGGAGGGCAGTGCTGGTGTCATGGTTCAGCCTGACAGAGTCCACAGCTCCTTCCAGGATTTGGGAAGGATCTCCATCATTCCACCAGGACGCTCAGGACACTGCAGAGCCCGTGCCAGGGGAGCCCTCTGCACACACCTGGCTCAGGATCTCTGTCCATAATGAGTTTTCAGGAAGAAGGTTGCCCCCAGCTCTGGTGGATGCAGGAAGAAGCTGAATGGCCTCAAGCTGCCCCAGGGGAAGTCCCAGGTTGGATTTGTTCTGGGAGAGCCCAGCAGACCTGCCAGACTCCAGGTCTTGGGATATCTGACACTCACGGCTCACTCCATCATCTATTTCCTCCTTCCCAACTCCCAGCTTTGCTAAAATGCTACAACACAGATTATTTCTGTCTAGGGTTGCAAGGAAGAAACCCTCTCTTTCTCCTTTTAAGGTGGACTAAAATAATAATAATGTGAAAAGACCCACACGCAGGGCTGAAGTCACATCCTGTTCGTTCATTACAGTAACAAATGTGTTCGACAGTAATTATCCAAAGGGGAGAATTCCAAATCTTCTCATCTTGCTCTCTCCTAATTAATTAATAGTTTAAATGTCATCATGATGGGAAGTGCTCATCAGAAGCAGAATCTGCTGCCATGATTTACAACTCTGCCTCCAAAGGCTCTGAAGCAGTGGCACCCCAGGGTTAAATTTAATTCAAAAACGTAAGGCTCTTATTGCTCTCCTCTCCAGTTTAGTGCTGAAACTCCCCATTGAGCCAACGGTGTGAAGGGAAGATGAGGGGGAGCACTTCCTTCCCTTGCTTTTTTTTTTTTTTTCTTTTCATCATTAAGTTGGAAACTGAAAGATTAAATTAAAATTAGTCGTTTGTCAACTTGTTAGAGATTTGTTGCAGGAGGCAGTTGAGGGCCAAGCCTGCTGTGGAGCCGAGCAGGGCTGATCTAAAGAGGGGCCGTGGTACTCGGCGAGAGCCCGTGTCAGCTCTAATCCCGGCTGGAAAGGGAGCTCAGCACTCCAGCTGGAGAACAATGAGGAAAAGGAGCCGTCTGCTCAGAGTGCCATGGTCCTTGTTCCCAGCCAGCTCTGAGCATTTAGCCAATTAGCCAGCACAGCTCTCCTCTCCCAGCATTCTGGGCTGGAATAATTAGAATTTGCACTTAGTGGAGCCTCTCCTGCTGCAAGAGGTTTGCCCAGTGCTTGCAGCCGTGAGTGAGGCGGCGAGGGAAAGGCAGCACCAGCCCAGAGCACCCAGGAGCAGAGAGGTCTCTGAGCACAGGGAGCCCCTGCAGGGCTGACCCTTGGTGGTCCCCCAGTCCAGCTCTCCAGGCAGCTCTTCCAGCCTGGAGCCACCAAAGCCGTTTTGGTGTGCACCAAACCACGCTCCTGGGAAGGGGACACAGACACAGATCTCCAAACCACTGGAGTGGCTTCACAACCCTTCAGCTTCCTGATGTGCAGCCTCTGCAGCAAACCCACACCCTGCCAGAGCAGGGGCTCATCCCAAAGACACGAGAACAATTAACACAGTCTCCACTCTCCGGATATTTTTTAAACATTATTTGAACTAAAGACACCAGTAGTGCACTTTTTGGGTTGCAATAAAGAATTCTGCCCACGTCATTCCAAACAAAACCCTGACTAGATTATCACCAAGCATCCTGCATCTAAGGGCAGAGTCATCCCATGTGGACTTATCCTCACATGGGGAAAAAGATCTGCATGCAGAGAAACCGGTGCAGTGATCTGGATTTTTGAGTATTGAGAGGCCAGCTGGGAATTTCATCTTCAGAAGATGCCCACGCCCAGGCAGGCACCCGAACAACTGCAAGGAATGCTCAGCACCATCAGAGTGTCCTTACAAGTGAGCACCCCGTGCCCTGCTGAGCTCATCCCAGCTGAGCTCAGCCTAAGCTGACAGACCTCGAGCTTTCTGCTCCAGGAGGATGGGATTCAACCCAAGGGCAGCGAACTACCTGGGATGTTTAACTACAGCTCCCAGGCACTTGTCCCTCACTGATGGATCGACTCCATCTGGCTGAACATCACCTCCTCCAAAATAACAATATCCCATCCCTCCTCTCTCCCACCTTCCCTGCACACACGATGCGAATCCATGAGGTAGAAAAAGAGAAATTACAGATCTTTATTTGCCAACTTTGCACATTTTCTCCCTCCCCCCATTTCCATAAAACAACTCTTTTATTCCCAAGGAGGAATGGGGGGTGGGAGCTTGTTATTTTTCTATTTCAGATAAAAGGTTGGCAAAAGAAGAACCCGATTCATGTCATTGTATTTCCTTATTGTCTGCATTAACCTTCCCCATGGTTACTTGTTCTTTGTAATGTTACACTTGTCTTGCTGCAACACATGAATACCCGAGCCAATTTTGTCATGCAAATGAATTCAGTTGGATTGTAAATTGTGTGAAGGAGCATTAGTTTATCAGGAACCCGCCTGCATGCTGCACCCAACTGATTTCTCCTATTCACACCAAGAGTGCAATGTTTTCTAGTTGATCCTGAATGTCCATTCGAAAGCTGTGGGGTTTATTATCACTATTATTATTATTATCATTATTATTTTTTTTATTATTTGTAAGGACTTTTACATTTGCATTTACTTATTTATTCAGTCACAACGCTGTATTCCTTTTCTAAAGCCTGATTTATATAATCAAAACCCATGGCTATGCCATCAAAAATGAAATACTAACGCAACCCATGTCCATATTTATTGTAAGCCTGAATGGAAGGTTTGTACCTGTGTTGGGAAGGAACAGACATTATAATCTGGGAGCCATCAGGTAGATAACGTTGCTGGCATTTCACACTGTAAAATGAAAATATTTCTATTGAGGTCGATACCTGTATTTAGAGTGACATTTCTTCAGCCAGCCCTGGGGTTATCACCAATCTGGAAAGCCCACTCAGGACAGAGACACAAACATTGCATCTGCAGAGCAGCCTCCTCCCTGCCAGCTGCCAATCACCCTGGGAAAGGCACTGCAAGGAAATTCCTGAGCTTCCCTGAGTTCTCACCCAAACGCCTGAGTCCCCATGGAGCTGCACATCTGCCTCCTCCAGTGGTGGGAATGTGTCCCCCTGGCCTCCTTAAGGCCCTGATCCCACCAGCTTCACTCCCAGCACCTGCAGTGCCCCACCCTGTCACTGAGCCCAGACCTGAGCACTGTCCCCAAACCAGAGCAAACCTTCCACCTCCCCTTTGCTTCACCCCCAGGAGGTGTCAGGAGGAGCTGGCACAACTTTGCTTTAGAGCTGGAGACCAAAGCCACGATCTCATTTCAGTGCCAGTGACAAAGCTGAAGCCAGGAACACTGACTGGAGATCAACAACCAACTCCCAGGCCTGCCTTGATTTGTAGTGAAGCTCAAAATTATCAATAAGTTGGTGGCAACAGCAGAACAACCTCCAAATCAAGTGCAACAGCCTTATTGCTGCCCTTATCTCCCTGCAGACTGGGCACTATGTCACGGGCAGCCTCAGAAATGAAACCAGAATTCACGTTTCCTCACAATCTTCTCCCAGAATTATGGATGGAGCCAATACTCTGCCAGGCATCTGCTGGATCACACCCGATTAGACAACAAATACCAGGAGTGGCTGTCCCTCTCCTTCCAGGCACAGTGGGAGGGATGGCAGGGACATCCTCCCCTCCCTGCAGTGTGAGAGGCTTTGTCAGGACAGCACAGAGCTGCTCTACCCCCTCACACAATGGGGAAAGGCTGGGACAACTGGGAATGTTCAGCCTGGAGAAGAGAAGGCTTTGGGTGACCTAAGTGTGGCCTTCCAGCACCCAGAAGGAGCCTACAAGACAGATGGAGAGAGACTACTTACAAACACATGGAGTGACAGGATGAGGGGGAGTGGGTTCAAACTGACAGAGAGGAGGTTTAGATTGGATATTCGGAAAAAATTCCTCCTGTGAGGGTGGGGAGGCCCTGGCACAGGGTGCCCAGAGAAGCTATGGCTGCCCCTGGATCCCTGGAAGTGTCCAAGGCCAGGTTGGATGGAGGTTGGAGCAGCCTGGGGTAGTGGCAGGTGTCCCTGCCCATGGCAGAGGGTGGAACAAGATGAGTTTTGCGGCCCCTTCCAACCCAAGCCATTCCGGGATCCTGGGATTCCATGACAACAGGAGATTTGTCTGAATGTCACAATATCACAGGTGTGTTGAGTGGGCCGTGACCCACAGATGACAGCCCTGCATGGTCCATGGCATGAGGGAGAGAGAAGCAGCAAGAGCAGCTGCATCCTTTGGGCCCTGCAGTAGCAAATCTGAACTGAATGGGCTGGGGAGCCCATCCCGGGTTGGATCCCAGGGGACTGTCCCATCTAATCAGTCTTGAAACACAATGGGAGAGCAGCGGGTGCATCCTCACCCTCCATGTGCCATATGGAGAGCAGATTAGGAGCCTCTGGGGCCACTAATCCAGCACAATCACTAAAAAGGCACTTGGGCTAGTGATTACAGCTGGGCTCTGTGTCCAGGCAAGACAGTGCTGCCGGCAAACCCTCCCAGCTCCACCCAGCCTCTTCTGAGCCTCAGTTTCTCCAAGTGCAAAAAATCCTCCTCCTCAGAGGGGAACTGGAAACTAATTCCAATTTAGAAAGTACCTGTGGAAAGCTCCAGATAACCAGTGTTGCAGGTGTACAGAGTGCTCTTTATAATCGTGCCCCATAAATACAACTTTAGGAGTGTACTTTATCTGCTGTGGGCCTGGCTCCAATTTGAACATAATTCTTCCCCCACCACACTGAAGATAAAGAGATCAAACCATAGGCAGCTGAGGATGCACAGGAAAAAGAGCAGCACCCAGAAAGAGCAATGGAAAGGAGACTTTATCCCCTTGCAGAACAGCAATCTGGAAAAAATTAATGGAAGGGGCAGGGCAGCAATGCAATGGCACCAATGAAGACACCACCACCTGCACGGAGAGGCTCCCACAGCCCTGTCTCACCCCTTTGGGTGACTCCACTGCACAAACCTCCAGGGGAAGATCTGGCCAGGGTGGGTTTTCCCAAATAAGAAGTTAAAACAACCCAAAACGACATGTTTGCCCCAGAGGTCCCTTCCCGGGCTCCACCAGAGGGCTTTGGGGTGCGTAGGTACAAGGGAAGGTGGATCTGGCCCCTTTCGGAGCAGCCTCCCTGCAGAGAGATGTGCAGGGGTACAATCGATAGGGAGGCAGTGCTGGTCACTCCACACTGAGCTCCCTCTGTATTTATTGTCCCTCTTTGGTGTAAATAGGTCTTAAGCCCGTGGCATGTCATTATAACTTTTTCGAAATAATGATGCTGCCTTTAGTTTTTTTGCTATAATTTATGCCCAATGCACCAGCGCCAGTCACTCAATACTGTAGAGTCTGCAGAGGTGGAGATAGCCCTTAATGAGAAGAGGTTTTGCCTTTATCTCCTTTATACTTCAACCATTATCTTCCTCCAGTCTATAACCATGCGGTTACCACTGACAATAATGCTCAGAGGCAACAAATGCTGATGAGTTTTCTATGCAGTCTTCACAATAAGTCTATCAAAACAACCTCGAAAAATTATGAACCCTAGTGACAGACAAATAGAACCAGCTTCAGCACGAATTTACAGCCCAAATGCAACGTTCCTTTTAATTCTTCAGGCTTTTCTTATCTCTGCTGTTCCTCTTCTGGCTAGGAGATAACAGTAATTCTTCTGTATGCTATTTTTTTTTCCAACTGAGTAAGATGTTCCTCGTGTCTTTCTGCTTGCTAAAGATAAAGGGTTAAAGACCAACTTGTGTTGGTCGCTTTGTGTTGGGGGAAAAAAAAAGTAATCAGTATTCAAGAGATTGTTATCAGAGGTAAAGCGCAGAGAACAGTAATTTTGCCTGCTTCAGTTAGGATTTTTTTTTTTTTAGGTTTTCCTTTTTTTTTTTCTTTTTTTCTTTTTTTCTTTTTTTTTTTTTTTTTTTTTTATGAATGCACATAATGCCTGGAGTGTTGGGGCCAGATAAAAGAATTAGTGGCAGCGCAGGGGGACGGAAGCACAAAGTACACCGGAGAATTAGACTGTCTATCTTTGTCTCTCCCAGCTCATCCAGGCAGCCGGGGCTCGCAGCTCGTAAACAATTTAATCTTTTTGCTACAGTTAAAATACAAAGACAGCAAACCTCCTTCTTCCCAGCCGGGGAGGGGGTACGGTACGGCGGGGCGGGGGAGAAACGGGAGGAGAGGAGGTGGCGGCTGGAGAAGGGAAAAATCAGAAAAAGGGCTGACACAAACTTTTCTGCCTCAGTTTAACCTCTCGCCTTCCCCCATCAGCACGGTTTTCCAGCCCAAATTCGGGAGGATATTTTATCTCGCCAGCCAGCCCCACCTCCCAGACGTTTTCCCCAGCCTCTCTCCTCTCCACCTCCCTCATCCTCAGCTCAAAAGCTTCCCATTGTCGCTGGCTGAGAATTCCTTCGGCTCACAGGTTAAAGAGCTAAACAGATTAACTCGTGTAGGGAAAGGGAGGAAAAATAAAATGAGACGTGAGGCTTCTCCCCCTTCCCTGCAGGAACACGGATTTGGGCTCTGCAAGGAAAGTACAACACGGCTGTGCCTCGCTCCCTGCCACGCAGGAGAGTCGGGAGGTCCATGGCTCGGGAAGCCGGGAATTCCGTGTGGGGTGAGGTGGGAGCCACGCCGTGGGATGGGGATGGCCAGGGGGTTCCTCCACCTGCGTGGGAGGAAGGTGGTAGAGGCTCTCAGACCCTTGGGAATGGTGGGAAGGAGCTTGGAATGAGCTCCGACCTTGTCTGGATCACCACATTTCAGGCTTTCCCAGCTTGGAGGCTGGGTGGACACATGAACTTAGGGATGTGCTTAACGCTCTGCCAGAGGGAGGCAGAGGCAGACAGCTCTGGAGCTTCCCTAAATCAAGGTTTAAGCTGTGGAGATTTACTCAAGAAGGATAAACTAGCCCAGGGAGTTCACTGGCTCCTGCTCTGCAACCACAGCAACGAGCACAACTAAACCAAAAAAATCCAGAAAAACACAGGACCTCTTCTCCTCACCTCCAAGCTAAAGCTCCTCTCTGGTGACTCTTCTCCATCACCAAAGGGATGGAATCACCTGCAGTTATTACCCAGGAGCCTGAGGTAATCATTGCCTGGGATTAGTAAATGAGCAAAACAATGACGGGCTGGACCGTGCAGTCGCTCCTCCCATGTAACAATCCCCACACAAAGCTGCATTTTTTAAGGCCTGTTGGTCCTTAACCAATCACACATCACTCATGGAGGGATCACTCACACATGAGTGACAGTTCCAGGACAAATGGAAGTGTCTGAGGCCAGGCTGGACACGGCCCTGAGCAACCTGGGCTAGCGGAAGGTGCCCGAGCCCATGCCGGGAGGGTTGGAATGAGATGAGCTTTAAGGTCCCTTTCAACACAAACCTTACAAAAAAAGCCCAGGAAAGCAAACCTATGTTGTGGTGCCTGGGATGGAAAGAGCACAGGGGCAGTTTGCTCATCCTGGCCACCCAAAGGACATTTTCCCTGCAGGCTCCAACACCTACCAGGCACAGAGCAGCCCCGTGGCATCTGCTGCCTCTGAGATTGCAGCAGAGACAAACTGCTGCTGGTACCACAGCACTTCTTTTCCTTGACTAAAGGCAGCCTGTGTACACAAACAGAAAATCAGAATAAAATAGTAGGAACATAAGACTCTGTAAGGAAGAAATATTATTGCCGGCTTTAGAGCGAGCTGCTGAGAGCTGCTCTCTCATATCTCCATCCAGGAATTACCAAGGGCTTTAGAGACAACGTGTGAAATAGCCTTATCCACTGCTCCGAGGAGAGGGATTCCGCCTGTTTGGTTAAGTATGAGAGCAGAGAGCAGGCAAAGTGTGGTTCAGTTAAAAACATTGTATTTCAATACTGAGGCCGTGTTATCCAACTATTATGGGATATTCAAGGCTGCATTAGTCTGACTGCTGTCCCCTAGATAGTGCTGTAGGTTGGTTTTAAACACTTGCAGGAGGTCAAGTGAGGGACTAGGATATGGTGCCCAGGATCTTTGTTGGTGAGTAAAGATGGGCATTTAGGGCAAATAATGCACCAGCCCTGCCTGCTGCTCACCCAGTGGGCATCACCAGCTCCTGCTGCCAGCTGGGGCAGGGTGGCCGTGCTCCCAGGAAATCCTCATGGCTAATGAATGTAAGGAAAAGGTGCTGCGTGTGGGGCGCACAGAAAGGCTTTTCAGTGGAAGGAAAGCAGAGCCATGTCCACACACACGGTTCTGTCTGCTCCTCACTTCCGCCAACATGAATTCAAACACTTTTCTTCTTGCACATATTAAGCAGAAAGGGGAAACAGTTAAATGATGTTAATATTTTTTAAATTAAGGAACAAGGAGATCCCATTTAGGAGTCAAAGGCTGCTCTCACCGAAGGTTTTGTTTTAGAAAGGAGTGCAGAAGTTAATGAACCCAGAATAACCTTTAATTTTCAGTGTCCCCTCACAGTCTATTCACTCAGCATTCATGGCAGTGGCATTGCTCCTAATGAATGACTTGGTATTCATGTAGCTCTCTCAGTATTACTTATGTGTCTGATCTCTCCTAATGGAAAAACTGATTGTCACTGGGAAGTTATGAGGAAATATTAAAAAGATCTGATCCACAGTGAAAGTTTCTTCACTGTAAATGAAACTGCCAGATAACAAATGCAAATAAATTTGGGGAGCTTATTGGTACTGAAGTTTAGTGCCTTTATAATTTATATCTTTGCTGGGGAGCATCTGATCTCCAACTTAAATGGAACCAAAATCATTATGAAAGAGGAATCACTCTACTTTCGATATCCTTCCACCAGCAATCACAGCCGCAGCCTCTCCAACCTCCTGTTTACATCACAGTTAATATGTTTTATATCCAAGCTGAGGTAAAGATTCCTCACTAAGCCAAGAGACTTTTTTCTTATTTTTAAATTATCTCTGCTGTGCTATACATTTATAGAGAAACTGCTGTGCATCCATCGCCTGCTCTCCCCTCCTGGGGACCTCCCCGCAGCCTTCACTGCTCAGGTTTCCACGGTACCTGCAGAAAGTTCTGCAGGAGGCCAGCAGAGCCAGAGCCCTGGGAATTCCATGTCCAGACCCAGCAGATCATATTCTTCCGATTTATCACCCCATTGCAAATCCCCCCCCCTCAGCACACCCACATCCCTTGGATCAGAGATGCTCAGAAGCACAGGGTGCTTTGGGTTCGAAGGGATGTCAAAGCAGCCATAGAAGAGACCTCCAGCCTCCCTCTGGGCCTGCACACACCTGGCACATCCCACACCAACCTGGTGAACACCCAGGGACCTGGCACAGGGAATAACTCGCACTAGTAACAGTTGTATAAACCAGGAAGAGCAAAATGATTCACAGTTTCCATCCAGAGAAGACTTAGGCAAACCAAGCTATGTAAAGCCTCCGAAATGTTTCCATACGATTTGTGTATTTGAGCAGGCTTTGGCATTAAGTCTGAACTGATTGGGAAGATCAGTTGGGAGGCACCACACCAGAATACCAACAGGAGCTGCCATTCAGCTCCGCTCCCCTCCTTCCTTCTCCCTTGCAAAATTCCCCCAGAGGTAACAAATATCTGAGTACTTTACCCCAGCCTTTTTTGGGGATAATAACACTAATGAAAAATGCATGCGAATGATTAGTTCTAGCAAAACAAATTTCCTTCCCAGAAAAGCTGGGAGTTAAATCCTGCTCGGAGCCCCACATCAGCCAAGTCCCAGCACAGCCACGCTGCTGTTTCCCGGTTTCCCACGTCTGTCCCTGCAGGACCCGGCCGGCTCTGCCTCACAAAGCCACCGCGGGGCCCCAGGGGCTGCACGTGTTGTTCACTAAAAGGGGTGAAAGCCCATTGTATTCAGCTTTTTTAGCACAGCCAAACTTCTTGGAGGAAGCAATAGTTTAATGCCTTCGGAGAGTTGTGTGTTAATTTTGCCACTGTCTTCCCAGGAAAATTATTCATCTGCTCGGTACCCTGGTCCCCATATCCCACACCAGATACACCAGGCAGCTCCACAGCTCCTCTGCTTTTAGCTCTTCAAAACACACTGCTCCTTCCTCCAGCTCCTTCACCTGCAGCGGGCTCAGCAGCCAGAGGCTCAGCTGGTGTTCCACTCGTTGTGAACCCTGGTGTGAGCCAAGGCTCTCTGGAAGCAGAGGGATGAGAACCGTGTCCCTGTGGCTGCCTCCATCCTCCCCTCCTGCTGCGCTCACACCTTGGACCTCCTCATTTTGCAGTTCCCTCCAGTCCTCACTAACTCTTTTCCTCCAGTCCTTTTCCCTGATGGACATTAGCGTAAGAAGGGTCTTTTATACAAGGACCTGTGGAGAACTTTAGGAAAAAAGCTATTTTAATTGACAGAAATGTGGTGCTGGTGCCAAAAGCCTGACCCTGCTCCTGTCCCATGGAAGGGTCGCCATGACCCACGTGTGACGCTCCACTGCCACCCCAGCCCACTCCCAGGAGTTGTTTAGCAATGCATTTACACATCTGAGAAAACCGAGAGTGGCTCTGCTCACCAAATTTCCACAAACAAGCTTAAATTAATCCAATAAAGTCACTCTTAGTTAATTATTTGCCCAGATTCCGTTGAGTCGAAGCTCTGGCTTCCGCTTTAATACACAAGCACCAGGCACGGGTGGTAATTCCAGGGAGTTTGTTTGGCAAACGCCAGCATTGTTTTCCTCCATGCACCTGCAAATTGCTTGGCAGTGCCTGCTGCAATCCAGCCCTCTTGGCTGCAAAGCCTTCCAGATGTGGAAGTGTTTCCATGCCCGGTGTCCCAGCCCCGAGCCACGCACAGCTGCAATGGCCCAGAACCAAAACCTTCTCTGTGCCAAGCTGGGGGCACCCAGACAGCCCTGCATGGCCACACCTGGAGACAGCAGAGCGAGTCCCGCGGGTGTGGGTTTGTCTCCTCACGGCGACGGTGGCCGCAGCTGCTGGGATGTCTCTCCCACAGCCACAGCCGGCACCACCGGGATGTTCACACACACCTGCCTGAACCCAAATCAACGTCCAAAGGTGGGGAAGGAGAGAGCCCGGCAGCTCTGTCTGGCACCCAGGGACACACGTGGGTGTGAAATACCCCGGAGAGCCTCTGGCAGCCCCGGCTGCCCCATCCCTGGTGCCGGCAAAGCCGGCTCACCGCGCTTTGTTCTGGGGCTGCCAGATGGGCAGGGCCGGGGGTCAGCCCTGGCAGCGGGACACGGAGCTGCTTTACTCACTTCGGCGTGAAAAATGTCACCCTCCTCAGGCTTGGGGGATTTTCAGCCCTTCTTGCCTTGCCCCCTCCCGCTCCCCCACACAGCTGTTAATGAGACAGTTTGCTGGAGCCAGACAAATGCAGACGGCTGCCCGGGGCCAGGCGCTGGGAGCGGGCACACAGGGCAGCGTGGCACTTTTGGTGTAAACATGTGGCGCGTTGCCGTGCCAAAAGCTTGGTTGGTGGCCTCTATTTGTTTTTCAAAGAGCTTGTCAGGTTCATTTACACACGTCAGCGCCTGCATGTGCTTGAAGAGAGAGGGGAAACACATTCTTTGTCTGCCAGGTCCCTGCGAGCCCTGCCTTGGGAGTGATGGGGCTGATGGAGCTGGAGGCACCTCCCGGCTCACTCCACGCTCCAGGAGCAAAGGCCACTGGAAAAGGTCCCTGCTAGACATAGCCAGACCCTCAAACCACCATCCTCTGCCAGCACAATAAACACCACCCCGGCTTTTCAGCAGTCAGAAGCCGGCTTGTCCTATCTCTTGTCCTGCTTTTCCTAATTCCAAGCTTTTGTTCCGGGGTCTAGGGAAGGCAGAGCTGGTGACTGAGCCCAGCCCTGTGTCTCTCCAAATGCCTATTTTGAATCACAGAATCATGGTTTGGGTTGGAAGGGATCTTAAAGATCATCTCGTTCCAACCCCCTTCCACTTGAGCATAAGAGGGGTTTCTCCTCGATTCCTACACAAAATTTACACACTTGGTGACAAAGAATACAAAAACTAAAAAGTTTTGATTCTTTTCCAAGATGCTTTCTGAGTTTTGCAAGGAAACTGGTGCTGGAATTGGGATCACCTGTCAAAATTGCTGCTGGGAGATACACGACTTTTAACCAGCTCTGAAACACTACTTGAGTGAAGTGGAGCAGGATTGAACTAAAAGGGTTTTACCTCCCCAATATTAAGTGCATATTGAAGATTTAAGTAGCAATTAAGGTTGCTGTAGAAGATGGCAAATCAGCGTGTTTATTTTCCAGAGATAAGTTTAAAAAAAAAGACAGAAAGAGGGGAAAAGGGAAAAAAACCCAGCAATTAGGAGAATAGACTGGGGGGAAAATACTAAATGGATGTTTCTGCACAAAAAAAACCCAGGCTGACAACATTTCTGCTTTGTAAGGGGGAAATTACTGTAACGCACTGTTTACATAGCAGAAATCAGGGGAAATTATGCTGTCACACTGACATCTGTAGGAGAAGGACAATTTTAAAATTACACTGTTCAACACCTTTAATGATTTGTAACACAAGAGGTGTGGCTACTCCTATTAAATGTGTTGCCAAATCAATAAAAGGCATAATTGGAGTTGTTAGAGCAAATTATAGCACCACCGTTATGTTGCAATACAATGTTCCCTTGTAAACTGCTATTACGGGTAAAGCTGTATTTCTCTCTTATTTGGCTGTTTTGTAATGAGTTGGCATTTTGCTCCATAATAGTTCCACTTTCTTTTATGGAGCTTTCACTTTTACTTTCCTCTTTTGTGCAGCCTATAATTTCCCTTCCCTTCCTCTCTGCCTGTTGACAACTGGTCTATACACGTTTGAAAACAGCCCTGAGGTTATAAACTATATTATTTAACATTATTTGTAATCTTTTTCAATTGGAAGTCAAGGGGGGAGGCATAACATTGGCACATTTAGAACCTGAGGTGTCTTTAGGCTGGGCCTTCACCTTCCCGGGAGGGAAGGGAGCTGCAGCAGGGCAGGAGAGACGGGAAGACCTTGCATAAACTCTTCAAGGGTCTTGCTGCTGGCATTTCAAATGAGGGATTTGGGCTTATCTATCTGGAGCACAAGGAGTGGCTGTGGAAGCGCTGCTGAGGCTGCCTGGGAGCTGTAAATCACCAAATGTGCCCCCATGCTAAAGTTGCCGAGGTCTCCGTCACTGCCTGACAGGGGACACTGCTCTGCTCCTGGCAAGGAGGGGCTCTTTCTCTCTCCAGGAGGAAGGCTAATAAGCATCAGCTCCTCCACATGCTCATCCCCCATCCCACGGCTTTGCTAGGATGCAGAGACGAGCTGGAGCCAAACTGCAACGTCACTGCCTCGGTTCTGAGGTGCTCACAAAGGCTGCTGAGCTCCCTGCCTTCAGTTCAAGGGAAAGGGAGAGATTTACCATTGTCCAACCTCTCCAGTTGACAGTGAAAAAGACACAAGAAAGGAAGAAGAGAGAGGAGAAGAGAAAGGAGAATTGATCATGAATCAGGCTTACCCCAGTACTGCACAAGCCTTATCCCAGTTAACATAAAATCCTGGGGATGGTTGTATTCCCACAGCAGGAAGGAGCTGAGCCAGCCTCACTTTCCTCTAGTCATGGACAAAAGGCAATAGCCAATATTCCACCTCTTTTACTAGAATAAAAGTGATCTGTGTCCTCTTCTGCCACGAAAACACTGCAAAACCTCAGCATAAGACACAAGGACACGTTCAGGTCATGGGACAGACAGAGCTTTGGGCTGGCAAATATCCCCGAAGCCCATTTTCAAAGAGAAGTTGTTAACCAAGAACAGTTTTAAACCGAATCCTTGCAAGGACTGAACTGTGGCACTGTGTTTCCCTGGCAGACAGCAGCAGGAATGTCCCAAGCCCCGTCAGGGCTGCTGCTGGCACGGGCGCTGCCAGCCTGGCTCGGCAGCTGTCCCCACGCTGGCATCCCCACAGCGGGGCCCTGCCAACTGCTGGGATCCCATTGTCACGGCGGGCACAGCGTGACACAGAGGGGTGTGTGCAGCTGCTGTGCTTAAACTTATGCCTGAAGTTATTTTCAGCCACTTAAAGCCATGAAACAGGTCGCAATTAAAGGCAGATGACCAGCAGGAGCGGAGAGGAGCTGGGTGGGGAGCGATGCCCTCATGAGAGTGTTTGTGATCTGCAAACAAAACCGGGGAAAATTGCTATTAAGTAGCACAGAGATGTTTGGAAATTAAATATTCTCACTGTGCTGGCAATCAAGAGAAACAAAGGCTGGATTTTGGCCTTTGACTTGTGTCAGAGAAGCGCTTTAGCCTCCGCACACAGCTTCGTGCCTCTCACAGGGAGATGCTGCTCAGAGGGGGAGCCTATGTACAAAGTTTGTGCTACATCAGATTTATTTAGCATTGTTTTATCAATTTCTGGGACCTGCAGTAAATTTATTCCTTTGTTTTTATGTAAAATTTTTCTTTGAGCCCTGTATCACTCACAGCCAGATCCTGTTCTCTCCCAGCCAGAAGTTGTTATTCACACACAGGGAAGCTGAAATAAATTTTCCTCATGCGAAGACAGAGGAGCAACCTCTGAAAAGCTGCATGTAAAGGGGTGTAACAGGAGGATGTCCGTGGGTGCCCCTCAGAGCCAGTGCAGCTCCAGGGCCCAGCAGTCAGGGCAGGGAGGGCAGCAGGAGCAGTGACCAGCACACACACGGACCCTTGGCAGTACAAAAACACCTCCCTGAGTTCAACACAAGCCTCTCTGGGTTCTCCCATGGAACCAGGAGGGATTTGCCCTTCTCTGTTCCAGTGCCATCCTGCTCTGGGCGCTGAGGCACCCACTGGTGCCCGTGCCAGGTCAGAGCCTCGCACAAGTTCTGTGAGCCCAGGGAGAAACACAAGCAGCCAAAGGGGTGTGGAAGGGGTGCTTGTGAAGGTTTTGGGATATAACCCAAACATACTCTCTCTGTGGCAGCACCAGAGATTATCTCACAAGACTAAAATCATAATTCCCCCCAGAACAGATCCAGGGTGAAGTTGTAGCCGAGTCACACTGGTAGAAGAGGATCAGGAGCTCAGCCCCAGCTCTGGTAATGAGGAACAGAACACACGAGTGTTTGCCTCTGGTGCAAACCCCCTCAAGCCCATCCAAAGGAATGAGCAACCTGCTCTAGTGGAAGGTGTCCCTGCCCATGGCAGGAGATTGGAACGAGATGGTCTTGAAAGACCCTTTCAACCCAAACTACTCTAGGATTCTGTGGTACAAAGTGTGCAGGGAGGGAGAGGAGCAGATCCACTGTCACTCGCTCCCTGCTACAGGAGACGCGAGCACCAGCCACACTTGGAGAAGTGGCGAATGGAAATGTGCATTTCTCCCGCTGCAGAGGTTTTGTTTCCAGTGAAATCCCTCCTCCTGGATTCATATGCAGAAAGGTGGGAGGGGGCCAGCCGAAAAAGTGAGGCTCCTATTTCCTATCGGGCACGTGCTGGGCTTATCAGGCATAAGAATGCACTGCTCGTAGCCCAAATGTAAAGCAGTTAATAAACAGGCTGTTAATGTGTCAGCAGCCAGCAGTAGACAAGGCACAGTGTCTCAGGCTCCCCCCACCTCCTCATAATCCTAATTGCATCAAATCTAATCATTTTTATGGGATAAAAAGATTTCCGTAGATGACAAAGGGTTACATTCTCAGCCCTGTCGATCCATCCAGTAAAATTAGATAAGAAATAGATTTCTAGGCAATGCATTAAAGACGATTGGAGGGGAGGCAAAAAAGAGAAAGGGGAGATCATTTACTGCAATTCCGCGTCTCACTCCTCGGTTCAAGAAAGAAAATGTAAATGTGATGTTCGTTTGGCCACAGGCAGCTGCTTCTATCAGGCACTGCAAACTGCAGCAGGACAAAGGGGTAACTCTGGTAAAAGGAAAGGTTAATAGCAAAGCAGGGGAGGGGGGCTGCTCATCGGCATGGACGGCACGTCGCAGCCTCGACACTCGGTGATGGGTTCGAACTGGGAACTGACATGAGATATAGAAGTGCTCACTGAAAATAATTCAGAGTGACGGCCGCGCTGGCCTGAAAATGGAGAGGGGCTGAATCACCGAGCACTTGGCGAATATGCAGGAGCAGGGTTGCCAACTGCTCCTGATTATTTTCAGTAATAGTCTGGATTTTACTGACCACTCCTCTCCTCCCCTCACCTGCCTGCCCCCCGCAGCTCTCAGGAGTTGCAGGTTCAGGGCACTGGTGGGGGCGATGCTGGTGTTTGCTTGGATTTAAACAAGGAACACATCGAAATCCCAGTGACATCTGTGATTACATAACTGAGTCACGATGGAGGGAACGTAAATAATGGAAAAAATTAAACCCACGCTCCAACCCTAACGTTAATTTCACCAACAGATATCCTAGCAGAGTCAAATTGCACTGCTCGTGCTGTAAGTGACACATAGGAGACGATCGAGGCCTAGGATATTCTATACATGTACAGCTACACAGCTGTTCATGCACCAACATACACACTGAAGGAAGCTCTACATGCACAATATGATCGATACATGGATATTATACCAGAAAAACATATTTTGAGTGCTCAAGAAAAAAATAAGTTCAGATTTCTTGCAGCTCAGGGTGCTGTGAAAGAGCAAAACAAACACCCCACAACTGAGTCTGCTCTGCCACAAATTGTGAACAGGTTGGAAAGCTCTGTGTTTGAGCAATTAGAATTTTAAATGGTGCTCTTGCAGGTTTATTCAGATACCTTTAGCTGGGGGCATGTAGCTGGCCTCCCTCCCCAGGAGGGGCAGAGAGCAGCCTGGCCCGGGGAGGACGAGGGCTCCTCCTGGGAGGGCAGCACACATGGTGGCAGGTCACAGCCACGTCCCTGCCCAGCTCCCCAGGCAACTCATCCCAAGAGAACAGGAGCGTCCCTGTACCACAGCAGGCTTCTTTCAGGTATTAACAAATGGAAAAGTCTCACCAGGCGCCTTGTGGGGTTTGTTTGTTTTTAAATCCGGCGTGAATACTTTTGGAACAACAAAGAAAAGAGGTTAAAAATATGCTAAAGCAAAAATAGATCCTTCATCCGCAGCTCGTCTGGATGGTTGGCACTCACCCTAAAGCATGAGTTACTGGGAGATTCAGAAGCTCTAAAAATCACTGTCCAAAAGAAAGAGAGGAAAACAGAGAAAACCTCCTGGGTGCCCATATTCCCGTGACCATTCCTGTGACCACCAGCACCATTCCCCCTCCAGTCTGACCCTCTGCTCCTGCTCTGAGCAGGTCTTTCCTGGCACATGGCTGCAGTAGCAGCACAAGCCAGAGCTAAGGCAGCTTTTGGACCATCCCCTGAACATACCACAAGACAAAGCTTCTGTGGAGAGGCAACCTGTCGTGTGGGGATGCCAAGGATGATTCTTCTAAGGCTGAAGATTATTCGGGAAAGGAAAGCAGTGCTAGCCTGTGAGCCAGACTGTGAAGAGACCTGAGCCTCCCCTCTGAAGCACCTTCCTCTGCAGCCCTCAGCAGTCATTTGCAGAATCACAGAATGGTTTGGGTTGGAAGGGACCTGCACAGGTCACTGAGTCCAACTTCCTGCCATGGCAGGGACACCTTCCACTATCCCAGGTTGCTCCAAGCCCCGTCCAACCTGGCCTTGGGCACTTCCAGGGCTGGGACAGCCACAGCATGCCCAGTGGTGCCCAGCCTGGTTTCAGCCGTGGTTGAGCTGCACCGTGTGGAACACGGTGTGTTCAGCACCGACATCCTCTCACCCTCCCCTCAATCTCCTCCAGGATTTGGGGTGCAGTTAACGCAGCACCTGCCAGGCTCAGCTCTTCCTTCTCTCCTTTGTCATTTTAAAGCTGCCACTGTGAGGACCCTTCTGAAATTATGTAAAGCCCGGCTGGTTAGATGAGGCCAACCTGTATTTATAACCCCAGTGTTGAAACACATACTAATTCCACATAAATCTATGGCAAGTTAATCATGCCTGCATTTCCAATCCAGTTTTATGAGGTCAGAGCTCTCGGTCCAGCACTCCTCCCGTGGCTGAGGTGGTGGTGGCTGTCAACTGCTCCAGGGCAGCCAGGCTGTGACACCCCAGAGCTGCCCCCTCCACCCCCAACAGGGAACCAGCTCCCCACAGGCTGCCCCGAAAGGATTCCCCTTCCCAGGTGCTTTCAGTTCCCCCCAAACTCATCCTACAATGTCACAGATGCCAAGAGAAGTCAGAGGGGACCGGCTCTGTGTCCCCCTGCTGTTTTAGCTGACCTGTTTTGGCTGTTGTGTGATCTCCAGACAGACACTGAGGGGTGACAGCACAGCTGCCACAACGACCCCGGTTTGTTCTCAGCCAAAGCGCCTGACTGAGTTTCAAAGCAATCAGTGCACCCCATCCCTGGTTTAATGGTGGAGGTGGGGAAAGGTGGCACAGACACCTGAGACAGTCATGGGGCCATTGCCAGACCCTGCACCCGACACATCAGGCAGCTCCTCGCCCTCATTTCACCATGGAAGACCATTTCATACCCAGACTTCTTTAGACCTCCCACATTCACCAGGAGTTTTACTGATACCTGTACAGCACCTGAAGCTGGTGTTAGAGCTGGTTCACTCACAGCCCTCTCTCCTCACAGCAATAGGAGTAGATACCACAACACCTGGAGTCTCCTGTGGAGCTGCTGCACAGACCCTGGGGGAAGCTGCTCTCAGCCTGCCCCAATTTCCCTTCTCTGTGCTGGGAACATAAATCCTTGCTCAGCTCCTGGTGCTGCTGCACTGCCGACCTTGCTAAGGCTTGGCAGTGGCATAGATCTTTGTTTGGAGAACCAAGGAGGGTTTGGATCCCAGCTCAGGATGGTTTTGGCACGGACGGACAGAGAGCAAACAGATTTCCTGCCACATGGAATCGCTGGAAGGAAACAATAGCTGGAGGCAAAGAAAATAACCAAAATCAGGGGCACGTCCTGTCGCTTCCCATTTCTGCACCTGCATGAAATGCCCAAAGCTCTGAGGAACAAAAGTGAGCTCTGATGTTTCAGTTGCTCTTCCCTGTGGATGCAGTTACTGAAGCAGAATGGGGAAAGGTCACTCGGCCTCAGTTATGGTTCCAGTCCATTTCAGGGTTTTAGCACTGACATCAGCCCATAAATAGTAAAGGCATCATTTTGTGAAATAAATTTTTAAACTGTTCCGTTTATACTCGACTCAGTAAAACATGTAAGGGCTTCCCACAGCAAGCTTTTGGAGGGCTAGGAAGGGACAGACACCTCAGGAAAATAAAGGGAGGGACCTCTGGCAGTTTGAAAATTCAGCTTTTTGTCTTTTACCTTTGTTTTCTAAATACCATTATTCTGCAATAAAGCACAGTTATCTAAATACATTTCTTAGATGATAACTAAGTTGGTCAGCAAGGTGACTCTAAAACGTGTGAAAGTTTTCCCAGAAAAACGTGCAGAAAGCTCCACCAGGATTTCTGCACTCGGCTCTCTGGCTGCAGAGTAAGCTTATCAGTTTGCTAATAACCATCTGCTTAGACCTCAGCTCTCCATCCCAGTCAGGCTGCACTTCCAGGAGCTGAAATTAAAAATATTGACAGAAACAATTTCTGCCGGGCAAGAGAAGTTCATACTGTTACTGTAATTTTATGTAGGCTCCCATTGAAGTTTCTATGTGTGCCCTGTATTACCTGCCAACTGCTGCTCTATTTATTTTACATTTCTGAAATGCGAAATATTAACATGAAAAAATATAATGCAGAATGTAATTTCTCCTGTAAAACGTGGGAGGAAGGGAGCTGGAAGCATCCTGAGCTGTGGTTATTAGAGCAGCACCTCTCCCTGGGCTGTCCCTGTCAAAGGAATGGATCCAGCCAAATTCTGGGCTAGAAGGGCCTTGGGATGGAGCTGGGAAACCCGAGGAAGCTGAGCACTGTGTCCAAGCTTTTTGTGCAGAGAAGATATCACAGGAGAAAGGCTGACAGCTCCTTGTGGCCCTCTGTAAGGTCCTGACGTTGGTGTCCAGTCCAAGAGGGAATTTCCCACCAGTTCAGAGCACTTTGGGTCATGGGCTGCAGCACTGATTTTTCCTACCCATTATTCCACATCATCTCTGCTCTCCATCCTCTAACACCCACAGCTTATGCTGCACAGAAAAACCCGTTTATGAGGCCTTTTGCCTTAGAATTCCAACCCTTTCACAACTTGGGAAAAGCCTTCGATATGTGACTTTTGGTTCAGGCCCATTTTTGCATCGGCAGCTCATTGGAGAAAGGTTGCAGTAATCAACTCTTGAACCATAAACCTTGTTTGGGAGGCTGCAGGCCACTAGGAAAGGCTTCCAGTCAAAGCCATATATGAAAAACAAATCCCTCTCTTGGTGACACAGACAAAAGTTGCTGCAGTGGATATGACTGGCAACCATCTCTTCTCTGTGGGTCCCCACAGCCCAGGGGCACGAGGAGAGGAGGCTGATGAAGACAAGCTCAGTTTCTCAAAGAACACAACCCAACCCAATCCTACTCATTTAGGATTGTTTGGAGCGTTAAAATATGGAAAAACCAGAAGAACAAAGCTGTGGTAATTACACTCAGTGGGACGTATTGTACTCAATTCAAATGTAATGGGAGCAGTGCTGGGTAAATGCACACACAAGAACACTCCCTTCCTCCACACGCCCCCCATTCAAATGGATATTGCAGGCACAAAATATACTTTTAACCCAAATATATGCAACACCAGGATTATTTTTATTAGCTGAAATAAAACAGCATCACATTGCGTATGCAGCTACCTCTGCTTGACAGGGCAGATGCTAAAGCTACACAGACCCTCCTGCTCAGTCACAGCAGACTTTGCTAGAGAATTTCTATAAGATTTAAATGGTTTCAAATTTCTTTAGCTTGTGCACTTTGGTTGAGATAGAATTATTATTTTTTTTTTAAAGTGTCTTTCCTGAGATCATTTACAGGCCTCTTAAATGAGAATTAAGCCCCTATTACCTCCAAGATCAATACTGGATCCAGGCAGCCATTAGAGCAGGGCTGCCCCAGACCTCCGGGGCAGGAGGGGAGGGAAGGGCACAGGGGCAGAAGGAGCAATTGTCCTCAGAGGGCTTCAGGTTCTTGCAGGTACCTCTGGAGCCAAGACCATCACCCTCTCAGAGGCAAAAATCCAGTGGAGCAGGATTCCCTGACAGCCAGTTCAGATTCACCTTTGGCTTTAGGAGCCCCTGAACAGGAAAGATCTCCTCCTACTTCTTTTTTTTTTTTTTTTTTTTTTGCCTGGATATCTCTCTTTTCAGTGAGGACAGATGATCTATTTTGAGTTTAGTTATTGCACGAGGGATTTCTCGTTGTTGTTGTCTCTTGGACAGACTTTCCCCTGGCAGAATTTTGTCCCCTTTCCTGCAGAGAGGCCCCTGGAGAAGGAGCATCCCAAGAAGGCTGTGAGCACCTCCGTGCTTTGCATAATCAGCCTCTGGAGCGGGCTGGGAGGCAGGAGGGGGCCCTAACAGACTTGCCATCATCTCTGCTCTTTTTGCACCTTCTTTTCAGTCTCTCTCTCTCTTTTTCTCCTTACCAGCTTTGCTCCCATCTATGAAAAATCAGCAAATAAAAAGTTACATTAACCCCACCCTGACCTCTCCGACATAATACACTGTGGGCTGATGGGCTGCCTTTGGAGCTTCGCTGAAAAGCTGTCATTCTTCGGCATCCCAAGTACAGCCCAGGGAGCATTTACCGGATAATTAATATATTAAATGCATGAAAAATAGTTACACAGGGCCCCCCCCACCAGAGCTTCCCCCCACACACACATATCCTGCCATCTTTTCCAGGGAAAAGGAGGGATACAAGAAAGAAAGGAGAAAAAAAGATAGATACAGCATGTGCACCATCAATATAAAAGCATCCCCTGAATAGCCATCATAAAAACTGTTCATAATTTTATAGCTTCATTCGTGCTGGAGCACCATAAAGGCAGGCCATATTTTTTACACTCAGGATGCCTCATAAAAAAAAAAAAAAAAAAAAACAACTGGAAAGGAAGGAAGGAAACTTGGCATGGGGGACATGGAAGCACAGCACCGAAGCCATCAGCTCACCTGAGGAGGGCTCAGGAAAAGGGGGTTGGAATTTGTCCTCTCTGACCTGTGAGGTTCTGAATCCCACTGAGGCCATCAGACTAATTATTAATTGGGAAGTCTTTAGGCCTTTTTCCCCCCCTCTTTTTCTCTTTTTGCTGACTGCATATTTGCCTTTTTAAAAGGATGATGGAAGGCCAGGGAAGCAGCCCTGCCCTCCAACTGTGTCCTTCACCTTTAAGTGGGCCAGCATCTTTTTTGGTGCTTTGAATCCCCCTCCCCTTCCCCTCCACCTCCCCAAATACAAAATTCATGAGCTGGAGCATGGATTAACAAATAAATTATAATGAAGGCAAATGGGTGGCAATAAAAAATAATAATAATAAAAAAGGAGGCCTCACCTTCACGTGACAGAGGCTGAGCAATATAACAAACCAGCTCGTTTATTTTCACCCAAGCCTGTTCTCTGGCTTGGGAAGGTAAGATTTTAAAGCATTTTATCCTTTATTTCCTGTAATATATTTGGACAAGGTAGCTATAAATCTGAGGCAAGAGGAGAAATCAAAGAGTGGCAGGAGAAGATGGGGGTCGAAGGGAAAGGAGCTGTGTTGGTTTGTGGATATGGCCCCCGAGCTTCTGTGATCCAGGGATTTAGAGCATTCACCTACACACCCCTGGCTGGCTGCTCGTGCCACACTGCTGCTCCCAACACTTCCAGGAGCTCAGACCAGCCTTTATTCTACACCTGGGTGCTTGTTTTGAAGTGGAACAGATAAAATAGCAGGGATGCCCCTTAAAAATGTGCACATGAGGCTTGTTACACTCATCAGTCCTCCCAGAGCCAAGAGGAAACACAGAGAAATCAGCTGGTTTGTCTAATAAAGCAGAGCAGGTTTAAGAGAAATCCCTGGATACCCAATTCTCCACTCAGAGACAGTTTCCTTCCTCCCAGAGCTGTATCACAAAAAGGAGGCTTTTCAGCCACAGGAAAGTTTCAAAGTAAACTTCATTTCAATTTTCAGTCAATATTTGGTGAGTTTTGTTTGGGTTTCATTTGTTTGTTTTGTAGGTTAGGTTTTTTGTTTGTTTGTATTTTTAATACATCAATACTAAAGCCACCAACATCCTGCAAAGAACCATTAAAATGCTTCAGTATTTGGTCCCACACTAAGTTTTCTGACTGAAGGAAGTTTAACAGAAAAAAAAAAAAAAAAGAAGAAGAAGCAGTTACTATTTTTTGTCCCATCCCTCTCCAGGTCCTTCCTTCAGCTGAGCTGGTCCCTCATGCCCTAAATGTTGACCAGAGAGGGACATCTGAGTCCCTTTGGGCATGGAGCTGGCAGGTTGTGGGAAATGCTGAGCTGCCTTTGCCTTACAGGACCTCCAAAAATCTCCAGGAGAACGCGTTTACTTTGCCAATCCAAGCGTGATGGGGCCGATGTGGCTCCCGACTGGAGCTCCTGTGCGCCGGGAAGGCGAGGCCAGGCTCTGCACCTGAGCAAACAGCCCCAAAGCAGCCCCGAGGAGCTGCCACCCCACCAGGAGGCCCCTGGAACATGGCACGGCTGTGGAGCACTGCCTTCGGGAGCCCCGGCTCTGGAATTCTGGCTGTGGAGCTGCCACAGCCCTGCTTCATTTGTCTCTTTCATGTTTATTCATGGCGAGCTGTGACAGGATCCGGCTCCGTTCGGGAGGTGCCAGCAGGTGGCCTAATAGTGGGAATTAGTGAGGCACAGAGCCACACTGGGGCTGCCTAATGCTGCCGGGATTAAGGCACGCTCAGAAATGAATAAAGCTTCTTCGAGGGGAAAAAATAACAGTGAGAGGATGAAGAGGAGCAGGAGGGACCAAGGGGAGCCCAGTGTGCCGCACTGAGCTTGGCCGAGGCTCAGTTATGGGAAAGGTGCTCCTGTTCCACGCGTGTGCTGGCCCCAGTCCTGGGAACCATGGGAGAGAGAAACGTCTCGGGGTGAAATAACCCCGAGATCACCTCCCCATCCCGTGAGGTCTGGTGTCCTCCCGGTGCCACAGCCAGGCACAGCATCTCCCGAGGATGACTTCTGGAGAGAGGTGGGAGAGGTTTCCAGCAGCTCCTGGGACAGCAGGCGCGGGACACAGAACCCCAAATCTCTGCCAATGTCACCTCCTGGTGCTTTCTCTCCCCTCTGCTTTTCCAATACCATTTCAGCCTCCAGGAAGCCTCTGGAAACATTTAACTCCTTGGGAAAGGATGGCAGTGGACTGGAGGTGATTTTGCTGCACAACACCAACCTTTTTCACAGCCTTTCACCTGCTCTTTGGAAATCAGGGCCGAGTTTTACAGCAGGGGAGAAGAACGAGCACTGCCCCACCATGCCCATCCATGGCAGGCTGTGCCTCCAGTCATCCCATCCTACAAATAGCAGGAAGAGGAGCTTTGTGTCTTCTGCTCATAATTATTTTCCATTATAAATGTTAATTTTGTGTTTTCCCTGATAGTTTTGAATTATTTTTAAATGCCAGGCATGTACAGGTGAAAAAAACCCTCAAAGCACAGCCAAAGCCCCTTTCCTCTCATTCCTATTTCCTGCAAACAGGAATCACAGACACATCCCACCGAACACACACAATTCCTGCCTAGCACTGCAAACTCCTCTGCCTCATTCCCTCTTTATGAATTAGGTACCCAGTTGTTGAGGTTTCTTTCCTTTGGAATTTTAAACAGCTTTCACACCTGGTCTGACGAAGGTTCCAGGTAAATTACCGAAAAAGCACTGACTAATTTGAAAAAATATTTAAGAAACTCCAAGTTCCCTGCCTTTTTTACTATCCTCTGCTCCATAATTACATTGCACTGCCTGATATTTTCATGGAACATTAACCGAAGTCAGGTGACTGCCCCCTTACAGTCTACGCCTATCCGTTACCCATAAGACCCCCATGGACCTTGACATTATTAATAGTCCTATTCATTAAGTATTACTCTTGTAGAATGAGTAGCATAATATTGGCCTGGAGATAGGAACAGGCAGAAGGAATAAGTCAAATTAATTTTCCGCAGCAAACGCCCCGATTCTGTAAATGACATTCTATACTGTTAGCATTTTAAATGTGACACAAATGGCAGGAGATACAATTTGAAAGCAAAATAGTAGAAGACATGGCTCAGGGTGTAATGTGCTGCATAAAAATCCAATAACATCAGTTACATGGAGGAAGGGAATGAACCAACCCAATGGAGGGTTTTAATTTGCATTTGTTTAAAATGGCAGGTAAGGGAGCAGCGGAAGGGAGCAGCTCCCTGATTGGGGTTTTCCCCCCTTCTGCTCAGGATGAGGGTGCAGAAGAGCTCAGAGCCACTCTCACACCTTCCTGCCACCTCCACTGCTCTGCTCTGAAGGTGGCCAAGGGGTAAATCCCAGGCTGGCCCATCTCAAAGACTCCATGCAAATCCAGTAGGAGCCTGCAAGCTCAGCCTGCCGTGTTCCAAGTCCCTTCAGAAAGCTCAGCTTGAGCTGCAGCCTCCCCAGGGAAAAGACGGAAAAATGTCTCCACTGGAAGGTTGTCAACCATTGGAACAAGCTGCCCAGGAGTGGTGGAGTCCCCACCCCTGGAGAGGTTTAAAAGATGTGGCACTCAGGAACGTGGCTCAGTGTGGCCTTGGCAGTGCAGGGTTAACGACTGAACTCCATTTTAAAGATCTTTTCCAACCTAAATGATTCCATGAGAGAGCGAGTGGCTCTCAGGTACCATGTGCTCAGTGACATCCCCTGGCTTTCCATGCTCTGCCAGAGACCTGCTCTGAAACTCAGGGTCTGGACATGGATGATCCCTACGGCACCCTCCCAGTTCAGGATAGTCCCTGAGGTGGTGCATGTCTGATCCACAGCATCTCCTTCAGGAAACACCAGCGCCACGCATCCAGCTCCTCTGGGCTTCTCTGGAGCTGGGAGAGATTGGCCAAAGCCTGAGCCCTGGATTTAAACCCAGCCAAGCCCAACCACGTTGGGGGGGGGCGTTCAGACCCAGAGCTAGAGGCAGATTTCTGAGAAATCGTTGCCAACTTGGCAGTGGTGCAAATCAAACTCTCAGATCTACAGCCTCCAACAGCTGCCCAGAGGATGAATGGGGCTGAAATTCAACACCAGTGCTGAACCCTGGGCTTTCAGCCTTTTTTTTTAAATAATTTTTTAATATCTAAAGGCATCTGCTCTGGGGGAGGTACAAGTATGCAGCTCTCCAAGCCATTATGCATTTTTCTTCATTCCCTCTTCCCTTCATTTCCTTCCTTACAAAGTTCACTGTACCAAGACTGCAGACCACCAGACAGGAGAGATCTGATCAGGAAAATAAAAAAAAAAAAGCAAAGCCTGACCTCCATTAGTTTTACTTAGGGTAAAGCTCTGCACTGTAGTTTATTTATTAACAACATAAAAAGACACTGCCTATAGAACATAGAATAAATACACATAATTTCCCCAGAAAGAGCATTGAGCTGGCTTCCTGAGGGAAAAAACTATCACTTAATTGAAGCAAGAAATGTTCAATCCAATAATCTATAATTAGATATTTTATGGAATATGTTACCTAGAGATGTTTATTTATAAAATGTTTCCATCAATAGTAAGTTGTTAGGAGGGGGAGAGAAGGTCCTTTCCTTGGCTGCTGGGATCAGTGTTTATGTCGGAGGGAATTTCATGGGCAGTAAAGAGAAGGTTCTTCCTTCAGCTCATCCTGTGGAGCTCAGGATCCTCCCTCAGCATCACCAGGTGCCCAAGAGATACAAATATCACCAGAGACAGAGGTCAGGAGTCTGGATAATAGAAGCTCCTGGCCATGGAAAGGAAAGGAAAATGATTTAATTTCTTTTGGGAGGTGTCCCTGGCCATGGCAGGGCTTGGAACTAGATGATCTTTGATCCCTTGCAACCCAAGCCAGTCTGGGATTCTATGCTTAAAATCACCTCAGAATGGAGAGGTACAACACAAGTTTCTAGGACCAGACCCAAACGAGGTGTGGACATCTCAGAGCCATCGCTGGAGCCACAACCTATGACTTTGTCATTGCAGACCCATTAAACTGCCTGAAATACCCTTGCTCTCGTATTCATGTACTCCCAGAACACACTGGGCAGTTCACAGAGGGGATGTGAGCAAATATTTGAACACTGCTCCTGTCAAACCAGCAGGACTTCAACGACAGAGGAGGAAAAGATGCCTCTAAGCGTCCCACAAACCCTACAGCCCCAGATGACACACACACAAGGTCCACTCACACCTTCCCACTGCTGTTTTTCCTTCAGACAAATTATTATTTCTGCTGGTTGCAACCCTACTGCCATTCTTATTACAAAGGCAATTTTTCCTCTCCCTTTAATTTGGGGTTGCTCAGTGCTCCAGCTACTTCTGCAGTGTGGCGAACTGTAAATTGTGTTTGAAACTACAAAGTGCAGAATAAAGCAACTGATTGAAGCAGTAAAAAGGAAAAAGAAAAGAGCAAATGCACGTTGGTGGAAGGGCTGTAGAAAAGAAGATTCTTCATTCATCAAGGTAACAAGATTTGGAAGGGAATATACATGTCAGAGATGAAATACAGGTGATAATTAACACATACCCTACACAAGACAATAAGAAATACCTGGGCAGAACTGCCAGGTGACTTCCAAAAATATCAGACTTAATAAGATTTCTTATAATCTCTAGCAGTTCATAGAATATTAACAGGTTGTGACAAGAAAAACAGCCTGTCCAGAAATGGCAAATTTGCACAGATATTCAGAACAGGGAGGCATTAACAACCGCAGATGCTCACGTCCTTTTTTTTTCTTTTTGTCCTAAAAACACAGTGGGAAGTGCTGGTGCGGGGAGTGTTCATGTGCTCAAAAACTGCCTACGAAGGGCTTGGTTGCCCTTGCTCACTCTGTCCCAGGCAGCTCCCGTGGAGCAGGGTGTGCACTGTCACACGAGGACACCAGAGCCGAGTTAAGGGCAGGCAGCGGA
Source organism: Corvus moneduloides (assembly GCF_009650955.1). Taxonomy (NCBI): domain Eukaryota; kingdom Metazoa; phylum Chordata; class Aves; order Passeriformes; family Corvidae; genus Corvus; species Corvus moneduloides. The sequence goes on from NC_045495.1 coordinate 1,672,751, forward strand.
AACAAAGCCTGAGAGCGCCGCGGAACCGGGGCTGCCCTCGCCCCATCTGTGCCGCAAGGATGAACAACTCCTCGAGCCAACTGTGACTTGGGTTTGGGGACATCAAGCAGCATTTATGGGGTGCCAAGGAGGTGGCACTGCTGAGTTACACAGGACACGCACAAAGACCTCGGCCCAAGGGTGGACAGTGAGCGCACAAAGCGCAGGGCAGGGAGCTGCCCTAGCGTGGAGGCAAAGGAAAAAGCCATTTTTCAGAGAAATGCTTTGTTTGGCACTTTGAGAAAGGTGCCACCTGCAGCCATCACCAGCACACCGGGGCCACACAGCCCTGCTCCCCGCTCCCCATCCAGTGTGAGGCGGGAGCTCGGCCACTGCCGATCCATCAGCGGTGTTTACACTTGGCTCCCTCGCTCTGCCACGAGCAGGAAATGGGGGGAAAATTATAATAATATCACAAATGAAATTGAATGAGTAACAACATTTTCTAAGAACAGAATAAATACAGTTGGTGGCGCCTTTTTTTTCCCAATTTAGTATTGTTTAATATGCATTTAATCAACCCATTCAGTATTATAGAGTCTATGTACCGTGACACCCTCCTATGTCACAGAGGAAGCATTCATAGGCCATTAGGCTAAAGTAATATGTATGAGGAACCACTTTTCCCCAGGGTGTAGTAACTATTTTTGCTCCCCAGTCGTCCCCATTAAATCATTAAACCTCATGACTATGCTTTCTGAACTCTACCCTGATCTTTAAAAAGCAGAACATTAAAGGGCAACTGTCACCCTCCATTGCACAGGCCTTGTGTTTTATATATTCAAAGCATTAAGCCTTTTGTCAGTCTATACATCATAAGCACTGGAAGAGTGTATGCACAAACAGGAAATGTTTATAACTGATGTCCCTTTTATAGTGGATGTGCGAATGGGCAGGATAAAAAAGCTGAGGCTCGGCTATTTTATGGAAACTGAAGCAACGTGATTTTCCCCAGCTGCTTGCAATAAAACCATCTCCCTTACTTATCTTTATGTGGCCAGTTGCAGGAGAACAGAGTAGCAGAGTAGCAAAGGCAGAGAGTTGGAGAAGTCAGGAGTTGCCAACTTCAGACTTGCAGATCTCATTTCCCTACTTCATGGCAAAAGTTGAATTGGAGAACAGACAGAGAATCTGCTGAGAGATGGTTGGACTGGACTTAGAGAGATTCTTCCAGTTCCCAAACGTCCCTTCAAACGTGTCACTGCTGAAATGCAGCCACATCTGGGAAGAAGGAGGAGGTGAACAAAGAATTAGAGGTGCAGCCACCTCTACCACATCCCTGACAGCTCAGTACTGCTGTACCAGTTGCACAGCTGGAAAAAGCCTGGGAGACCATTCCTGACTCCCTCACAGAGCCTTGGAAAAGAGGGCTCTCTGCTGCCTTGTGCCTTGCGGCTCCCACCTTGCTGTTGAGAAAGCAAATAATGCTTCCTTACTGCACATAATCAGAGCAAGGTGATTTTGCTCAGGCTTCTGAAATTCTCTCCTGGGTGTCTGAGGAGTAAGGTGCTGCAGAAGCCCTTGTGTGGACTTTGATTAAGATTTTGGGCAAGTCACTTCCCTGCACCTGTGTCCTGCCCCGTATCCCCTTCCCTGTACGACCACTGCGCTTTTCAGACTGTGAATACTCCCATGAGTAAACTGGGAAAAAATGAACACAGGGCAGAGCTTTGCCACAGCTTTTAGCACTCAGGCAAGGGGAGACAGAAAACAGCCCCTGGGAAGAGGTTTCTGAGACAGACACAGCAGCAACCCCAGAAAAGAAAATTAGGAAATACCTTTCAAAGCAGGGAAAAAGAGATCAAAATAAATGTTAAGGTCAGGTGAGGGGCAAAGGAGAAACAGCCCTCCATATTCTTAAACCTGTGTTACACAAGTAGCACTGCAGAGCTCTGTAACCTACCTCAGCTCATTCCCCCAGCACCACATCCCCTCCCCATCCTTAGGCAGCTGAGGACACTTCCCAGTTACCCGCAGATCCCTTGTAAAACAACAGGGAATGTTAGGTTAACATGACTTAGGGAGCGATAGCGGGGCTTGCAAAATGTCACAGCTTTCATGCTGTATGTTAACTTCCCAGCCAGTGGTATCAATCTGCAGCAAAACACAGTTATTTCATCATGACATCAGTTCACCTTTAAAGGCATATGGTAAAGCCTGCTTTGTGGCTTGCAGCAGATGAGCTTCCTATAATTACAATTTGAACTGTTCCACAGGCAGCTCTATAGATAGTGGATCAGTGATTAAAGTTGAAATCACAGGGTAAGTAGTTCTGTGACACCGTGAGTCACAACAATCATCAAAGACTCAACTCTGGTTTCTGATGAAGTGGAGATAGTGCAGTGATTCAAGTAGGGGACTGAGACTCAAGTGCTGCTACTTGGAGGCAGGAAAAGAGCAGACACATTCTTGAGGAAGATACTCAGTGCGTGCTATTGACTGGCCCCAAGCAAATCTTTAACCCTGCGTCTGGGAGAGAGCATGACTGTGCATCTCATTGCGGCGGGGCCCGTGTCACACCTGAGGATCACAGGCTCCAGTTAAACATTCCTGCTGCCGATTCCCCCTTTGATTTCAGGAATAATGCATGCCGGGCACAGGACTGCCGCGGAGTGTCGGGGCTCGGCAGCAGGCTGAGGTGTGCGTTTGTTTTTCCCTACAGAGCTTTCCTGCTCCGCGAGAATCCCGGCAGCACGAGGCACGGGAGGGAAAGAAATGTGCGCTCACACTGCTGTCCCCCTTGCTGACCCCCAGCAGGAAGGGCTTTTTTATTAGTATTATTTTAAACATGCAAGAAGCCAGCCTCTGGTCTGCCTGGCAAGGAACGGAGAAAATCCAGCCACTGCCTCTCCTGGAAGATAATGGGCTAAAGCGTTCCCTTTCCCTAGTGCACCTCCATTAAACTTCAGTGAAGCTGATGCCGAGATAATTTTGGTCCAGAAAAAAAATCAATGGGTTGAAATTTGTACGAAATAACCCACAATGGAATTGCCACAGCAAAAAAAAAAAAATCCGTGCAGATAAGAATTAAGTTAATTCCCAGCAGAGAGGAGCCTCGCTCGCATGTACAGGAAAATGAATTTTAGCACCTGCAAGGAATTGGACCCTTTCTCTCTCTGGCTGTAAAACCTGCTCCTTCTCAGCCCTACACAGTCTCACTGCAGGAATGCACAAGTCCAGGTGCTGAAGAACTTTTACTAACTGTAAAATGGAGGAGAAGGATAAACAGGGGCACTGGGGGATGTTACACACATGGTGCCGGTGGCACCAAGCCACGCAGCAGTGTTGCAGCCCAGGTGACACTGGATTGTGCATGTCCCAGGGGAAAGGACCAGGAGAGTGCCGAGGGGATTCTGTCAGAGAACCCCGTTCCGGTGCGAGAACCTGCGCTTTTAAGGTGAGCCAAATCCTGCAGCCTGTTCGGATTTTGAAGGGAATGGCTTTCTTTCCACTTTCTTTGAAAGATGAAAGACCTTTCATCTGGCGTGGGGAGGGGCAGGAGCGGCACGCGGAGCTCCAAAGCCACCAAGCTGCTTTCCTCGGAAGATCCCGGCGCGGTGCTGGCCGCCTGCCACCGCCGGCTGGAGCACGGACAGTGACGGATGGACGCGGCCGTGCCAGCTGCGCAGAGCCAGCCACAGGCTGGGACACGGCCTTGTGCCCAGCACCACCGCTGCACTTGGAGGAGTGGGCGGGATTTGGGAAGCAGTCAGCCCAGTTAGGACAAATCCGCTCTCCACACCAGCGTGCCTTGCCCTGCCTTGGTGCTCCCAGGGGAAACACGGGAATGGGGAGCACAGCAGTGGGGGCAGGGCAGCACTTGGCCCTCCGAAAGGAGGTGAGCAGCCCTGCCCAGCTTTCCCACGTCACCAGGTGTCTCTTCACACAACTCAAGCAGCTTGTGGCTGTAAAGGATGCATGCAAGATTTTTGGGAATATCTGTACTGTACACTGGTGTAAGGAGGGGCTGACAAAAGGAAGAGGGAAGAAGAGAAGATAAACAAGAGAGTGAGTGTGACCCACCAGGTTACAAGGAAATCCTGGTCATGTCCTGGCAAAACAATGTCACACTGGGGACTTGTGACCACCCAACACTTAGACCAAAGCAAAGCCTTTAGTGCAGGAATTGGAGCTTCTGAGGAATGTACCATGAGGTTTGGTCCTAACTTTATGGTGCTCATTTTAAGTGGATAAACCAAGGTAAATACATGAACTTGCCTGGGAAAAGGACAAAGTTATTTCCCACAGGACATTTTGAAGCAAATATTCATAGGATTTCCAGAACCACAACCCCACACATTTGCTTAAGCAGTAGAAGACAGAGCTTCCTATTATTTTCCTTGTCCCCCCTAGAAATTCTCAGCAGGTTTCAGTTTTCTGCGGGAGATTCAGGACCCAGCAGCCTGGCTGGAGGCCAGCGCCCAGACACCAGCACAGAGCATCCACTGCTGGAATCCTCTGTGTGTGGCTGAGCAGCGAAGGGTTAAGCCCAGGGCGCCTCCAGCACAGTGCAGCACCAAGGTCCTTCCCAAGGCTGCAGGAACAAAGCAGCCATCAGTCTATATTTGGCCTTTGCCCTTGGATCATTTATGACTTATTCTTCACCTCCGATGACCACCGCAGCAAGCTTTCAATCTCTTGCTCCCTAGCCTGGAGCAAGGGCTCTCCCTCCTCCTCTTTCAAAATCACACCATTTGCAATTAAAAGCGACTGCCTGAAGGAGGTCTGAGCAAGTCTTCCCTCGCCCCTTTGTGCCCTTTGCCTTGCAAAGACCAGACTTCGGGCGTGATATCACACCAGGGCCAGGATGAGGTGGTGCTTCTGTCGTATCAGGATGTGAGGAGCAGGGAAACGGAGACGTCTTGCTAGACTGCAGCTTAAAGTCCACTCTTCAGCCTCAGAGAAAAGGTCTACAGGCCAAGGTGCTGGTCAGACACAAAGCCTCCCTGCTGTAAGAACACATAACCAGGAGCTGCTGGGATTACACCAGATGGGTTTCACTCAGGAGCGCCTGGATTTGTTTTCTCGGCCCAGAGCTGAGCGTTTTGTTCATTTCATAGCCAGAGACACGTCCCCTCCTATTCACTCAGAAAAATCTCTCTGATGTAAATATACAACATAAGCCTGAAAATAAAGACAGGAGCGTTCCTTGTTCTGAGACATCTCTATCAGGACTTCAAACAGCTCCTGGGAAGGAGCACAAAAGTGTTCAGGAGCGAGACTATTCCAGGCCTTCCCTGCTCCCAGAAATGTATGTAGAAAAGCCAATAAACCAGGCTTAATGCTCCCCTCAGATGTGTGGTGGTCGAGGTGTTTTATGGTGAACATTTGATAGCCTTGGACCTCAGCCACAGGGGCTGTGGCCATCCAACACCTTGTGAATACATTCCCAGGGGGCAGGAGAGGAAGGTGAGCCCCAGGCTCTGCTCATCTCTTTTTCCAGCATCAGGATGGAGAGTTCTGCAGCCCTCACATTTATTCCCAGGGGCCCAGTGTGGGCACAACCCCAACCCACGACACTCGATGAGATCAGAGGACACTGATCCATTTTTCCTGGTAACAAGGATAAGGTGAGTTGAATTTATTTTTTAATGCCTACAACACTGCCTTTCCAGTGTTTGTTTTTCAAAGACCAAGGCCAATGCTCTGCTGCCTGGCAGCTCCTCATCCTGGCTGACCCAACCCAAAGACAGCCCTGTTCTTTTCCCTCACAGATTTTTGGGAACATGAGCCACTGACAAGACTCCCGTCTTCAGAGTCCAATCCTGCTCAACCTCACCAACTCACCCTGAAGTCAACTGAATCCATAAGGGCTGATAGTACCAAGGGATGAGTCAAAAAGTCAATTAGCTTTCAAAATCCTTCTCAAAACCAAAACAACGGCAAGAAATAGACCTGCAATGTATCTAAAGCACTTGAGAGCGCCTCGTCACAGAATAATTAGATGATTTTCTTTTACACTCAGTATGTTTGCACAACTGAGCACCAGTTTGAGACCCTCTTCTTATCTGGAAGTGGGCAGGGGAGAGGAGGAGGGAATGCAGGCTGCAGGGGTGTTTCTGCAGGGAGAAATCCGTGCATGCAATGCAACAGCACTCGGCTCCTCCTCTCTGCCCCTTCCTTCCAGTCGCAGTCACTTGCAGTTGGTGCTTGCTGGGGAGCTGCAGCTCTGGATACACAAAAGGGATGCCAGGATTGTTCCAGCTTTATTTATTTGTAGGAACTATTTTTCCCTCTCTTGCAAAGACTTATGTCCTCCAGCTCGGAGCGCTCAGAGTTGCAGTATAAAATAAGCTTATTTTTTCCCCAGCCAAGCAAAAAGAAAATGCTGCTGTTTTCTGCTGTGGTTTTGTTGCACTTTTTTTCTATTTTATTTTATTAAAATGCCACTTCCTTCAGCTTTAACTAGCTAATTTTCCTGCAGAAACAGTACATTTCTTTTATGTGTTAATTTTTCTTCCTCTATTTGCACTTCACAGCATGTAGTGACATGCCAGGCACTGAAGAACAAGCCTCTTGCACTTTTTTTCTGGGATGACAAATAATCCCGGTGCAGAAGACCAAAATGCATCTGTGAATTTAGCTATATTTGTGCATTTTGCAGGAAGAGGCTTCTTCTAATGATGCAATTTTCACTAATATAATTCAATTCATCTTGTGTTAACCTTTTTCCAGACAGGTTTAGCAGGGAAGTTTCTTGCTTTGGAGCCTTGCAGGGAGCTTTTCATCCAAACCATGACCCACACCTCCCAATAAAAGGTTGGTCAGCCAAGTTCTCACGTTTTGTTTCATAAACTCAGGATGTTTGGGAAAAAAAGGTGGTTTGGATCCAAAATATCCATCTAGGAAGTAATTTGTTTTATCAGAGCTGTTTGAGCGAAACACGAAAAACATGAAAAACTCCCGGCTACCAGAAGGGTCCAATTCCTGCAAATAACCCAAGAGGGGCCCTGCTGGACTGGCACAGCTATTTGTGTATAAGAAAGCCCCAAAAATTGCAAGTCAAGGTGAAAAGAAGCCTGGAATGTGACAGCAAACATCTCAAACTAATTTAACCCTGGGCTGCCATAAACAATTCCACCAAGCACAGGATTCACCCTTTTGTTAGACAAGGGCTCCACATTTCCCTGCTGCACATCACAGACTCAGCCCACTCAGCAAAACATCTCAATTCAGAAGTTTGTAACAAATAACCCGATAATTAACCTCATCCCCCAAAATCTCAGCTCCACTTGCAAGACATGAATCTGCCCCTCCTGTTGGCTCAGAAAAACACCATCAACAGCTTCAGATATAACACCAAGAGCCAGAGCTGTGCTCAAACTGAAAAAATAACCCAAAATAAGGGGTTTTATCCCCTTCCTGAACGGTGTCCTTGTCTGAACCTAAAATTCTCCAGCATGTCCAAACCCAAGCTATCACAGACACCAATGGGAACTGCCCAAGTCCCGCTGTACAGCAATCATTCCTCCCTAAAAAAATACTCCACACCGTGGGAGCAGGAGGTGATGGTGCTCCACAGGGTTTGTCCCCTTCCATTGACATTTCTTCCCTCGGGAAGGCTGTGCTGTCCTTGCAGCCTGTCCCCAACACTGCTGCCAACAGCTTCAGACCCTCAGCATCCTCCCTGCTGCTTCCCTGGTGTTGCAGGAGGATTTCTGCAGCTGGAATGTGAAGTGAAACTTTGCTTCCCCAGGCCCCAGTTTGCTGAGTATTAACATTCGCCTTCCCCTCTCCCCTGCTGACAACTGTTAATTTTGTCACATCAGCCACTTTTGTAGATTTAACTTTGCTCTTCTGCTCCAGCCATTGTAGCTCGATAATAAATCAACAGTCTGGAGGCTTCACGTGCAATGCAAAGGCCTTTATGGTGCATGTGAAGATGGGAATCTTTACATTTTTAAGTAGGACTTTGTCACATTCATGAGGGGTAATAAAAAAATTTACATTTTGACTTTCAGGAGGAAAATGTGGTGGTGGTGGGAAAATGCCGTTGTTGGAGCTTGCTCAGGACGCTCGTCATGCCTCAGGGCCCACGGAGAAGGTCACACTGCACTTCCCAGCCAGCACCTCAGCTCTGCCAGGCAAAAAGGGTTTGCAACTTTCCCTGAGGATGCAGAGCAGCCCTTGCAGGTAATGCCAGATCTTTGACTACGTCTTCCTGCACAGGGAGAACAGCAGGACTCACCCTCCAAGGCAAAGCCTTCTGAACCATCCAGCAGGTGAGTGCCCATCCCATGGAATTCCATCATCTTACTGAGAGAAGCATTTGTCTTTAGACGCATAAAAACAGCTCCGTAAGTGGGGGTAGAACAAAGCATTCCCAGCTCCAGCAGCACTGAGGCCCAAAGCTGGCATATGTCTGTGCATTAGCCACAAGGCAGCACTTCCTCCAAATTCCTCCTAGGATCCATGTCAGACAGCCTTGGCATCCCAAAGGGCACATGATTCCCTGCATCGCTCCAGCAGCCGAAGGGAGCCGGGCCCGCTCGCAGATGGCAGCAGAGCCTCTGAACGCGCCAGCGGCACCGAGGGACAACTTCCCTGCTCCCTGCTCCGGGAGAGCTCCGGCCAAGGGCAGAAATTCACCCAGCAGAAGCCTCTCTGCAGCCAGCAGCTCGTGTAAAATGGGGCAGCTGGTTCCGTGCTCCCGCTAAAAGGACACTAAACGCGTTCTCGGGTGCGGCGCGGGGAGCGAGCGGGGCTGGCTGTGCCAGGGCTGCCCACGGCGAGGGCTGGCGGCCACCGAGGTGGCACGGCCACCATGCCAGGACAGCCAGCACGGGCCCGAGGGCCAGCTGGGGAGGGCAGCGGGGCTGCAGCGGAGCGGGACAAATGTGTACATCTCCAAACCCCTCTCTGCAGACAGCTTTTGGGGAGGGTCTCCCCTAAAAGGAGAGCTGCCTTTCAGGAGTGGCGGTGGATGATGCAAACCCGGCGTTTTCCGCAGATTATCCCTTCCTGTCGTTTCCCTTCTGGCCCCGGCTCGCAGCCTCGCAAATGCCAAGGGTCCTTACGGTGTGCACAGGCAATCTGTCCTTTAATGAACTCTGCCAGCTCCCACTAAAGACGGAGAGTGTACCTTGGAGCGAGGCAGGGGAAGGGAGGCAGCAGCCTCCTCTTGCCCTGTGGATGATAACCTCACATGCATATTATTTCCCACCATAATCCTACTGTTTTTAATTAGTGCGCTGTAAAAGGAAGAAGCACCACATCTCCAAGGGGAAAAGGAGGAGGGAAGACGGGAGGGAGGAAAAAAATTCAGCACAGAGGATTCTGTCCAACTTTTCCAAAAGCTTAATAGATTTTTAAATGGGGTTATTAACACCACCTATGAATTATTTTAGGGACCTAATTATAAAAAACAAAACCCAGTTAATTAGGTTTCCTGAACTCGCCTTGACACAGGTGAAACAAGATCTCTCTAAATGCAGGAGGATTGAAAAGCGAATCACTTCAAACAAAGAATCAATGAGTATTATTGCAGAACCAATTGAACAATTACTTCTTTAATTGTTGGCACCCTGCTACCTTCACTTAACAACAGGATGGATCAGCAGAGTTACTTAACCTCCTCCAGTAACTAAAAGTGCTGTTCGAGCCGAAAGGGGCTGCTGCGCTCGGGAGGAGCCGCTGGAGGTGAATTCCGTGTGCGCTCCCGGCCGTGGGGCTGCGCTGCCCCTCGGGACCGGCTCGCTCCAGAGCCACGGGTTTGATCCGACTGGGGACGCAGAGCTCATCCCGCACCTCCCACACCACGGCACGGACAAGGTGAGTGCGTTTCTTTCAGGACGTGCGGGGACACAGCCCAGCTGAGCAGGACCGAGGGCTCCTCTCCCCGCCAGCCTGGAGCTGCGAGGGGATTTAGACACCGCTCCGGCTGAAACCAGACACACCCACACACCCCAAACCGCTGGGGAAATCCCAGCCTGGAGCCTTGCTACAGATCCACTGTCCCCAAAGCCGAGACAAAGCGATGCGCAGGGCACACGGGGGCTGGGAGGGGGCTCTGGGTGGCGATGGCAGAGCTCCGCCGGCACCTTCCTCCCGCCTGCCTGCAGAGAACTTCCACCCTGTGCCGGCACATCCCAGCAGCCAAACCCAAGGCTGGCGGTGGAAAACAAGCGGAGATGACAGAGCGCCCTCTGATGTTGCCAGGCAGGGGAGAGGGGGCGAGCGGCCGAGGGGCAGCGCTGGGCGACGGCAGAGCCTGGCCCAGGCTGCCAGCAGCCCTCTCCTTCCCTGCCGGCCGCAATCCTCCTGCCCAGCACCAGCAGCCCTGTGCCTCTGCCCAGCTCGGCCAAGGACACGGCTGGGCAGAATTGGGAGCGTTTGTCGCCCGCCCTGCTGATGCACTAAGGGGATTAGCTCTGTCTGTACCCTGCCTGCACACCGAGAGCACAACAGAGCCTCCTGCAGCCTGGTCAACAAAGCGTTCCCCGAGCCAGAGCTAAAACCAAGCTACAGACAGTGTGAGAAACAAAAATAAAGCCCAGCCACCCAGGCTGTGGGTCCTGGAGCACCTCCTGCTCCACGCAAACACCTCCACATCATACAGAGCTCACTGTGCATGAACTCAAACTGTGCATAAACTTACCCTGAGCATAAACCTAAACTCCCCCCATCACGTATGAATGATGTGGCAAGTTCAAGCTCCGCAAAGAGACGGATCAAGAGCCCCAGCTTGCACAAGTTTTTTCCCAGTAACCTAAATACGGAACAGCAAGCACTCTGACAGCAGTGCTGTGCTGGGGACAGCAAAAGGGCTGCTGGTACCTCTCGTGCCCCACGGCCAGCCCCTCCGGCCATGGCAAATAACAGAAAAGTGCTATTGAACAAGTCGATAAAATGCTCAAAATACAGAGGCAATCTTTTCTATCGGCAGCTATTGCTGGAAACTAGGCTGGCAGTTATCAGAGTATAAACACAGCTTGGGAATGAAGGTAATAACAATGGAATACACTTTTCTTTAGGTTAAAAAAAATCCCATTTTAGTGTATAGAAGCAAGCATTTCTGTGCTCAGAACACAGAGAGCAGATAACGGGGAAGCAGCCAGCACAGGGCACGTGTTTAATACTCCTGAGTTAATCTGAGCACGGGAGATTGGGTGGCAGAACCTCGGCCCTGCGGAGGTGAGCGCTGCAGATGATCATTGCTCACAGCCATTGTTTCAGGCACATAACATTTCACCCTCCCGTGGCACTTTTCACCTCAGGTGACTTCCCAAAGTACATCATTTCGCAGACGTGGAAGTGCCAGCTCTCCTGTATATTAACAAACGCTGCCTCTCGCCCCACATGGCAAAGGAGATGACAAATGCAATAACCCCTCAACGGTGGGAGCAAATAACACACAGCAAGTGGGTATTGGATAAAATAAGAGTAAAAGGAGTGGGTATTTCTGTACCCACACACATAGGCTAACCCCCAAAAAATCTTCAAGGCAAAAAAAAAAAAAAAAATCAAGTCAAACACAGTCACTCAGGTGCCACCAACAGCTCATTTACAAACAGCCACTTGAGGCCAAAGGAAAACAAAAAGCTGAAAATCAGGATGCTTGGTTTGGCAGCACAGCAACAACTGCCTGATCCAAACTCCACCACAGCAAGTGAGAATGGGCTTGCAAAGGCTCGGGAGCCCTGGCAGAAACACTAAAAATGGGCACTACATGTTTGAGATCCTCCTCCTTGGCCTTCAGGTGTTGCCAAAACCCTCCAGCAGTGACTCAGTACAGGGGTATTTTGATTTTTCTTTCCTAAAAACTTACGTGGAATAGCTCCTATTCCATCCACTGAAATTTAAGTTCTAGTTTTTCCTTAAAAGCCTATGTTTGAAAATTGAGATAACACACGTATCAAGAATGACACTTCGTATAAAGTGCTGATAGCCACAAATCAGACCAGAAACACCATATTCAATCTTTAAAAGCAGAAGCAATTAGAAAAAAACCTTAAGTTCTTTTCCCCACGTGCTGCTTTCCTTATAGGAAAAAATCCCTAATTTTGACCACTTTATTTAAAAGCACGTTTGAAGTAAACTGTCTTTAGCAGACAATTTGATTTTACAAGAGCCCAGTCCTTAAGAGGTATCACCTATTTAAGTTTGAGATTAACCTTTCAGAGCCATGATTTGACGTGGCAGAACAGAACACCTGGAACCAGAGCAGCTGCCACTCCCTTCGATTTACAAACTCACCGCTTGTATTTTTAAATAAAACCTGGACTTCTCAGTCTTGTCACCATTTTTTAGTCTTATTTTCAAAGCCCTTCATTTCGGAGCCCTTTGCTAACGGGGGGAGCTGTGGGGTGGCCGTGCCAGGGTGAGGCTGGGTGTCCCTCCAGCCTGGATTGCCTGATCCGCGTTTGTGCTGCTCAGCTGATGGAGCGTGGCAGCGGGCAGAGGAGCAGAGGTGGTTTGTGGATGAGATTATTTTCACCAGTGCTGGGCAAACCCAACCGCACCCTGGATGACAGATGTTACTGAGCTCTTGTCAGCCCATGAGCCTCTCCCAGCAAGCGCTGGGCACCTTTGTGCACTTTCAGAGGAAGGGGGAATCATTCCAGGCTGGGAGCCCGGCACAGTGGGCACAGAACATCCCTGCCTCCCCATTCCTTGCCCTGCCAATTAATCTGAGCCCCCCTGTCACCCTGACACCCCGGAGAGCTCTCAGATGCAGAAATAAACTGATCAAATATGCAATAAGCGGTCAAGCAGTGTCCCCCACAGGCAAGCAGAGATTGGACTCTGTGTTTGTGCGACGCTCGGCAGCCAAGAGCCGCTCTCGGATCCTGGAGGAAGGGGATTCTCTTCACCTCCACAGTGCCACAATAACCAGATTTAGCTTAAGAAAACACACTACATTAAGTAAGAGACCTAATGATAGTATACTTGTCCGTTTTTTAAATTAAATGATGTTCATTAAAGGAACATCACCGCCCCATAATTATTTTTGCTTTGAGAAGGAAAGGAAAAAGCTACAGACAATTAATGTACCATGCAAGCTCTAGTAGATGCTCCATATATTTCCTCCCTACGACCACCCCTCCTCCCTAACAGCATCTCTGTCATCCCCCCTCCACTTCTGAAAGCGGGAGCTGAGTTTTTTGGCAGGGAAGCTGCACAATAACGCAGCAACCCCCCATGCACTTCAGCCAGCCTGACAGCACTTCAGTAGGGTTACACGCTCAGGTATTGATATCTGCAATCATATTCCACTCTCCCCGGCTTACAGAGATCCAAGAAAACTGTTGAAGACACCCCGACAATGAAATCAATGGGACAGTGATGAGTCTTTACAGAGTAACATGTGCAGAGATGAATAAAAGTGTTTGGGTTGTGGCAGTGGAGAGGCAGGGTGGCAGGGAAGGAGGGAGGCTTTGTTTGGGTATTTTGTATTATTTGGTACATTTTTCCTGAAGATTTAAGCGTGGCAAAAAGAACAAGAGCGCACGGGTGATGAGCCAAAAATAGGAGAGTAATCACAAATAAAACAGAATTATTCCTCAGCTGTGAATCAGTAGACAGCACTTCCTACAGGCCAGCATGCACAAGACAGTGACACGTGTAAGGTCGGAGAGTGATAAAATCAATAATTCCCCAAGCAGGGAGGAAGAGCCCAGTGGTTTCAGCAAATGACACAAATTAGCCCTCTCTCCACAGCTGTGTGCCGCTCTTTTGGAAGCCTTCAGGAACAAAACCCTCCTCGCGCCAGGCAGGTAACAGAATGCATGCCCGTGTCTCCCTGCCCCTCTGTTTATGCAGCCAGGGATAAGGATGCAGCCTGGAGGTGTTTGCTTATTTTATCAAACAGCAAATTGATTGTAGCTGTTGGATAAAACACTGACATTTCATAAACCGCACAGAAGAATTCTGCTGACACAACTCCAGACGAGTCCAATTTGATTAAACTAACAAACTCTCCTGGAAACACCTACAGATTTGTCCCTGCTTTTACCAGCCTGAGCTTTTACTACCTCGGCTCCTAAACACAGAGGTGTTAGCTAACAGCACAGCCTGACTTGAGAGGCATGAAATCAAACCAACTTCAGCCCCACATTTTTAGCCAAATTGGCGCCACACTGTGTTGAAACCAGGACCGAGGCTGTGAAGCTTTGAGCCCTCTTGTGACAAACAAGAAACACCTTTTTGAGAGCTGAGCAGGACATCAGCCCCTGTTGGCACAGAGGATTCGCCCAGGTGAGAAGCAGGAAGCTGTCCCAGCCCTGTGGGGTCTGAGCTCACACGTGTGTGCTATCCACACTCCGTGTTGGTGCCAAGCTGGAGTCTTTCACGTTTTTCCCAGGGTGTTGGCAGCAGGACAGTCCTCAGTCTGGCTGGAAAGAGAGGGCTCTGCTGTGCCTCTCCTGCAGGATGCTCTTCTCCCCTCTGTGTGTGTTAGGGCAGGCAGGAAAACACGAGTTCACAGGAGTTAAAAAGCCACCCTGAGGACAGACAAGTGAATCCTCTCAGTCCTGCCCTTGGTAGGGAATCAGCATTTACTGAAATATCTGTGAACTGAAACCCACTCCCCTTTTAGGTTTCCATTCTTGGAAGACTCATGTGGATGTCCAGCTTTTGGTGGGGATGATAAATATTGTAAAGAGGCGGTTTTGCTTCTTTTAACACTTCTGCACATTTTAAAGCACTTTCTCAAATGTGGTGTTCAGGCAAGACCTCACTGGAGCCCAGAGGGCTTTGTTCCTCAGGTGGTGACCAGCCAGGCCCTTTCCCTCTCCCCAGCTCCAAGCTAATCCTTCTCCTTCACACACATCACACCCGGCCTTCAGGAGAGCTGCATTTTTGAAAAACTGTTTGTGTAATGTATGAAGACTAACTTGGATTCATGAATATTTGATTTAATATACATTTATTTCCCCTAAAGGAAGATACATTTTATTTAATACTGATTGCAGTTCTTATTACCTTCCTAAGCCCAGCACACCACTCAGCATTCCAATTATGCCAGCACGCTATAGTTATGGCTGAGGAAGCACTTTCATTATAAGCTTCTGTTTTTAGACACTTGTAAAACTCCTACCATTACATGCTCATCCCCCAGCCCCTCCTGCAAAATAGTCCTTGGAGCTGAGGATGCTCCAGCTGCTTCTCAGCCCAGGTAGGGCAAGACTTAAACCTACTTGAACCAAAACTTCCTGTTTGTGTTGGTTTAAAGCCGTGATCCAGCCCATCTCTGACAACAGCAACTATGTTGTACTAAAAAACCTGAATGAAATCAAACATAAACCCTCACTGCTCAGTTTACATTGCAGTAACTGCTTGAAGTGATTTTAAATCTGGCCACAACTTTAATGCAGCCCCACAGCACCATGTGGAGTGTGTAACCCCCCACACAGCAATCCCCAGATCCCCTGGTTGCTGTGACACTCCAAGGCCTTGAATCTGGAGCACACACACAAGGAGCACAAGCCCAGCAGCTCGTATATTTTTCCTCACAAAGCTTGCATTTGCTGAAGAAATCCGTCCTCTCTCAGGAGATCAATTGCATTTATGGAGCAGAGTTACTGCTGAAGAAGAGGCAACACTTCAAGTGACATTTTGCCTGGTGTCTTTATGTTCCTGGCTGGGATGCTGAGCGTTCCGAGGCGCTCAGCGGCCCTCCAGGATCCCCGGCTGATTTAGGACAGCTGTGGACTTAAGAGAAAAATACTTCCCCCGTTATCTTCATGAGTGCAGTCAATCTCAGCAGCCAACATTTGAAAGAGAGTTGGTTGGCTGGTTTTGCAGCTTAAACGGTGCTAAAAGGAAACAGCACAGGTCATTCTGCTTCCTCTCACCCAAAGTGTTACAAAGCACTTTGCAAAGTGCCCACCAGCTTCAGGTTTGACTTGCAGCTCCCTCCAGCAGCTGCCAAAATGCAGCAATTTCAGAGGTGAAAAACCAGCTGCTTCCAGACAGGACCAAACACTTCAATGGGAGACTCAAAAATATTACTTATTCAAGTAAAATGATTACGTGAGCTCAGATAGAGGGGGGGAAAGTAATTAGTGATTTTTAAATTCTGACCAGGACAAAGAGTGAGATAGGGCAGCAAAGCTTGCCAGGGAATTGTCCAAGGGCCACAAGTGCAGGAACTGCGTTCTGCACAGCGCAGGGCAGGCAGGATGGGGCAGAGATGAATAGGAATGCTGATTACTTCTACCAAAGCTCAGGAAATGCTCTGCGATCTCATTGAAGTGCCCGGAATAGTATAATTGGTTCAATTGTCTCACTCAATCCGCATCTGCAGCGATCCATTGTCCTCTGCCAGCCAGCTCCGCTCCTGGCTCTGGCTGCAGCCCCCCTCCTGCTCGGGGCCTATCCCCTATTATAGCCGAGATTAGATAAGTGGTGTTTTGCTTTGTGCTGTAATGGGTTACTGTTTCATGCTGGGATGTATAAAAGAAAAATGCGATCACGGACCGAAGGGGAAGAAAGGGAGGCACGGAGACATTTGTTTTGAGGCTTCGTTACTCTCTTTAATAAACAGGTTTTTCAACAGGTTATGATCTGACTGCTTGTTCGGGTAATAGACGGGTTGGG
This sequence comes from Corvus moneduloides, assembly GCF_009650955.1. Taxonomy (NCBI): domain Eukaryota; kingdom Metazoa; phylum Chordata; class Aves; order Passeriformes; family Corvidae; genus Corvus; species Corvus moneduloides. The sequence goes on from NC_045495.1 coordinate 1,689,329, forward strand.
ATGTAAAATGTGACATGCACCAAACCTGGCTGGAGAACTGAATGGCACGGGATGCTTGGAAAAGTCACCTGCCCAACATCATAGCCCAGCTCAGGACTCTGCTGTCCCTGCTGCCATCGGGAAACAGAGACAGAGGGAAAAGTGCTTGCCCTGAGGAGCTCACAATTCAAACTGCAGCGAGTATCGGACTGGCAAAGGCATTGCTAGGTCAGGAGGATGATGGAGGGCCCAGCTGGGGGCTGCCGTGGCTAGCAGGAACAGCGAGGGGCTACCTGGCTCCGAGCCCGAGGTCAGCCTGACTCAGCACACGCTGGGCTTTGCTCCCCCTGCACCCCTGAGCACATCGCTGCTCTCTTTAATGCTCGTTACATTCCGGGCAGCCCGCAGCCGGCAGAACAGCGCATATTTACCTCACCAAGCCCTGCCGGTGCGAGCGCGGGCTCCCGACAGCGGCGGATGAAAACCTCTCCGCTCCGCATCCCTGCGCCGGCGCTCCGGACGCGTCCTCTCGCAGGAAGCGGAGCGTGCCGGCCGGGCTGTGCTCAGCAGACGCTGCAGCCCTTTGCACTTTCCCAGCGCCTTTCAGCCCAGTGCTTCAGCAAACAGAGCGAGCCTCCCCTGCCCCTCTCCCGGAGAGCCGCAAATCTCCCCGTTTCACACACCGGAGCACCAAGGCTCGCAGGGATTTAAGGCTGAATCCCACGAGCTTCCAGCAAGGGAGCTCATATGCTCCAGGTGCCCGGAGGCAAAGCCTCCAGCCGTGGCCGGCAGCAGGGGTGGCCGCAGCCCCGGGGGACAGCGGTGGCCGGAGCCATGCCCGGGATAAGGGCTCCCTCTCCCGTCACAACCGCGGCCACCTCTGCCTTTGGGGGAAGCCTCAAAGGCCACGCCGCATCCTGAAGGAAGGTGTAGGATTCTGGGGAGGACCAGGAAAGTACTGCCAAGGGCTCTGCTCAACACCTGGAGTGGTTATCAACCAGAAAATACATAAAGAAGATGATCCCCAAAAAATTTCTTTCCATTGGCCAGGGTGAAATGCCAGCAAGCACAGCTTCGTTTGGATTCTGAGCACCAGCCCAGAGCTCTGCCTCGGCAAATCATTCAGAGGATTAGTTTAGTGTTTACCAGCAGCCTTTCCCCCAGTGCTCCTTCATGTTATGCACAAAAAAATCATTGTCTTTGCTTCCCTGAGACTCCCCTGATCCATTACAGCCTGGCAGGGGGAGGAGGGAGGTGTGGGGCGAGAGAAGTGAGCATCATCCTCCTCCAGCCCTCGCCTTCATCTGAAATCCTGGTCCCAGCTCCAGCCCCGAACACGGGCATTTCCTGCCTCTTGACTCTGCCTATCAAATCATTATTCATCTCTCTGGCCTGTGTATATTCATTAGATAAACACTGAAACTGTGATGGTTTTTATTGTCTGCTCCGTACACATCATAACCCTGGGAAGACAAGATGAATTTGACAACTAATGTAAAAATTACAGCAGGCAATATATCTTAGATTTGGGTGGAACACCAAGATGAGAGTTAATCAATAAAATCCTAACTTAGGTATTGTATGAAATGGCACTTCATTCATTATTAGGAGTTGGTATAAAACATGATTTACTGGTTTGATGTATTGGCCCTTCACCTTAGGGACCTATTTTCAAATCCAGTCCAATCCAAAGTGACTAAAGATCCCTGTAGCCCGAGGGCTTGGGAAGGATACCATTGCCAGGAATTTACGGGTGCTTGCTTGTAATGAAGGTTTGTAATGTAGGCAAAGGAATGGCACAGGATGCTGGGAGGGCTGACCCTCAAAGCAGCGTATCATGGAAAGTCAGCCACCTCCTCTAAAAACATCAAGCGAAGATGAACATGTGATGGGCATTCCTTTCTCTCCTCATGGATTCTCCCCAATCCCTCGACAGCAAGTGCTGGATCACAGACTGCTTTCCACTTTCATTTGCTTCTCTCCCTGGTCTAGAAAGCTCCAAGGACTTAAGTGGTTGGGTTTTTTGTTTGTTTGTCAGTTGGGTTTTTGTAGCCCTCAACATGAAAGGCACCTTCTGACCCCTAGGCAAAGATACACGTGTCATAAAAACCACGGGCACAGGGCAGCTCAGGCACTGCCCAGCCCAGACGCTCCAGAGTACCTGGCTATTAAACCCCCTTGGATTCCCCAGTAATTTTTAAGCCATATCCACACATTAGATTTTGAAGCCTGATCCATGTAAATAAGACTTCGGTTCTACAAAGAACAAGTTTAACTATATTATTAACTACCATTTTAATTATAATGCCCCAAGAACAGACCTCTAATGGAGCTGCTCTGCCGTGGAGCTCCTTTATCCCCATCCCCCTTACACTCCAGAAAGAGAGGGAAGGGATGCTCCTATTGCATCACACTTGAAAATTAAGTGGGTAGTTTACTTTTTTCCCAAAAATCCTCACAGTGTTTTTGCACTGGGGTGTTGCACTACTATGCACAACACAAACTCAATCCTCCTACAGTATTTCAAGAAGAAAAAAACTTCAATAATTCATAGAGAAAACACATGGCAGCACAGCCCATCCTCCCTGCTCAAAAGGGCACAGAAACCAGTGGTTTGCTCTCCTGCTGTCTTTTTACAATCAATTGCTCCAGGAGACCTTGCACAAAAGACCTGGCTCAGGTGTCCTATGAATCCAGTAGCCATCACAGCCCAGTAAACCTGAATGAGAAGTGGGATGATTTAGATGCTAATGACTAATGGAGTGATATCTGTCTGTGCAATTGGCAGCCATGCAGGGATAGCAGGGAGCTCTCTCAGGTCTTGTCTGTGCAGGGAGAAGAGAAAGATCCCTTATCACATTTTATAAGTTTGCATTTATAGGGCAAATAAAATAGAGCATTTTTAAAACCAGGAAGCATTTCAGAGAACAGATTTTTTTTTTCCATATAAAAATCACAGATAGAATTTAACTTTAAATACTTTTCTGGCTAGGGAAAAAAAAATCAATTGAACTGATTACCTTGTTGAGTACCAGTGAAGATTTTAGTTGTCTTTGTAATTGCAATTTTTCCTTGCTGGCTTTTAAACATAAAAGGAAAGTGACTTTACTGCTGCAGTAAAACCGTGGGCCCTAGTCAAAACCAACAGAGCAGAGTATTAACCCCCTCTGTGCTGTTGCAGCTCCACAGGCTCCTTTAAAGTCTTTCTGTTCAGAAGATCAGTGGTAAATCCATCTCATGTGCTTTAGAGGCAACACTTGAAATTTTTTTCCCCCCAAACCAACCAATTCTTACAAGCTTCTAGAAAAAAAATTAAAGGAGCTGATAATTACTGTAACCAGCAAAGTGGCTCCCACTCAAAGGGCAAAGTGTGTCTCAGGTTCCCAGCGACTCCAGGGGACATGGATGGAAGACAGCTCTGCCAAACAGCCACCGCGTGGCCACTCTTTGCTGTGATTCCTTGTCCCATCACATGGCAGCCATCTGCACCTTCTCTCCTTGTTTTTCATTTCCAGAGGCACAGTTTCAAGCGCTGCAGGGGCCTGCATTGGTACCACTTTGGCACCCCAAGCCAGAAAGGCAGAGGAGACCTGCCCTGGGGATGGAAAGCTCTCAGACCCCACTGACCCAGCAGCGAGGAAAGCTCTTCCAGCAGTTTAGAGCCCACATCCTGATGGAGCCACTGATCTGCTGGAAGTACTGTCTGAAACTCCCCACAGCCCTCTCAGACGGGGTCGATACCACAGGATTTTGGGTCAACACCAAAGGTTTTTATGTCAACACCAGTTCTCAGCTGGGACAGACCATGGCAGCAGCAGGAGCTGCCCTTGGCAGACTCTGCAGTCCGTTGGCATTGGTGCCTCCAGCACTCTGCCTGCTCTTCCAAAGGAATGGAAACCTCAGGCCAAGCTGGACCATCTCAGCCTCCCCTGCATCCCCTTCCTCCCCAGATCACCATACCAGCATGCCTTCTGTGCCAAAAGAATTTCCAGTGTCACTTGGTTGTGATAAGATTCCACACGTGTCCCCTGAGATTTATATCTATACATTGCTCTGTATACAGCGCTCCCCACTCATAACAGGCATGGTTACAAGACAATCAGTTAGAGGGAACAAAAATAGATTTCCCAAACCAGACATCATAAATTCAGTCCTTCTCCCCTCCTGGTTTAAAACCAGCACAAAATGAAAATATAAAAGTGACACTTGGAGGCTTCTGCAGGTCCTGCTGGCTCTCTGAACAGGGAGCAGAACCAAAGGGAGGCAAGGACTTGAGCTGGAGATGCAGCTTCCCTCCAAATAATCATCCAGGAACTAAATGGACTTTCCTCAGACAAAACAGCAAAGATTCTGCCATTCAAAAACCATTCCTGGTGAGAATTTACTTTGCTTCTGCCACCCTGGATCCTCCAGACAGCTCTTTATGCATTTCCCCTGCCACCCTAAATCACCACCTCCATTGTAACACTTTTATTGTAGCCCATTCACAGGCACAGACTAACATTGATGTGCAAGCCACGCTGAGGAGAGAGCCAAGGGAGCAGCCCCTGACCCAGGTTATGGGGCTGCCTCCAGCCTGAGCCCCCACTGATACAGTGCTCCCATCCAGAGGTAGAGAACTCCCCAGTCCCATCACACTTGCTGTTAGATATCGTGTCTTAAGACAAATTCCCATTCCTAATGCTCTTGGGATTCCCTAAACGTCCCTCTCTGAATACTTCAAGAGGCAGGAATAGTTGAAGTTGCACTTCATGTTCTTTAGGGCTCTGTGTTTTCATCCACGTGGCTTTCTAGAGTCTGTACAACCTAACCCAGTTAAACTAGCTGAAAACAAGTCCAACGAAACCCAAATCTACCTCAGTTATGATCCCAACCAGCTGGCCCTCCTCTTACACCCCCCCAAAATCCTCAGCAGTTGTCACTGACATACCCCAAGCAAGGCAGAGGAAATGCTGTGAAGTGTCACACGGTTTGAAAGATCACAAAGTCAAAGACTGCAGAGCTTGTTCTGGGACTGACAGGGAAGCGTGGTAGACACTTGCTAAACTCACAGTTTGCTCTCACTCTGCAGAGCTGGGCTCTTGTGAAACCAAATCCACAACACTCTTGGTGGGCAGGAGATCAAAGGTGCTTCTACTCAATGACTTCAACACTTTTGTCTGGGCAGGAAGCAGAGAGCCAACAGAATTTCTTTACATGCTTTTAATACCTTAAATGTCTTAGAAAGCCACCAGCCCATGGTGGATGTGCAACACTCCACACATGGGCACACACAGGGACCTTGACAGGACATTCAGGAGTCCTGAGAGTTCCTCTGGCTTTGAAGTCCCTTGATCTGGCACACAAATTACCAAGTGCTTACAACACATGGGTTTGAATACAGAAAAAGGAGTGAAACAGCGGGTGGAATTCACAGTGAGAGGAACAAAGTCTGAACAAATTCTAACTAAAATATTCAATTGAGTACTACTCCTACAACCGCCTCCAAAACAATCACCCTGTGCCCATTTCAGATGCCAGTGCTGTTCACCCTGGTTGTTCTGACCCAGGCTTTGCAGGTGGGTCTCACACCAAGCTGACACCAGCCAGGGGTGGTTTCCAAAGAGCACCTCCCACCACCACCGTGTTTACTGCCATGCATGGCTCCTCCTCAGCCCTGCGCTCCCCAGCCTCACACTGCATGTTCCTGCTCTCATTCCAACTGAGGATTTAGCTCCTTGTTGTCAGAGGATGAATGTTTTTATTCTGTTTGCTCCCAGGCCAGTATCAAAAGCTCCCAGTACATGGGTTAACCAGATGATCCTTTAATACACAAAGGACCCCCAAACAGCTTAACCTTAACCCATCCGTAAAGATTCCACCCAGCCTGCTAATGCTGTCCTGAATCGTGTTCTCTATTATTACGTCTGAAATCCGTTAAAATTTCACACAATTTCCTGCACAGCAGTGTATATAATAGTGCTGGGAGCCAATATGTTTCTATAATTGGGCCTGTAGTGGGGCAGAGTCCAAAGCAATTAATCCAGCCTCCTTCCTTGTTTGCGCCCATATAAAGCTGACAGGGTAGAGAGTAATTGGAAGTGAGCGGCCTCTATCCCCTACTTTAAATTAATATTTTCCTGTTCTGATTTAATTTCGCCCGGTAACAGTGACACAAAGACACGCCATGTCAAGCACTAAGTAATCTGCAGCAGCTGCCTTAGGAGGAAACTTTTATTCATCAGTAATATAGTGACCTGTATATCACTCCACACACTGTACACAATATTCCTGTCACACAGACAGCTGCATTTAACTCTGTTTAATCAGCAGAGATGGGGGAAAAAATATATATAACATTTATATAGTACTATATACGTGTGTTTGTATGAAGATACAAAACAGATGCAGAAATTTATTTAATTATGAAACACTCAGCTTTCCAAAAGAGGAAAAAAAATTAAATGGCAAATATAAAAAACGTGCTAATCAGCAGAGCCAAGAATCCATGCAAATGAAAAGCCAGAAGTAATGGCCAAAACAGCCAGGCCATTAAATCAAATCACTGAGAAAATAATGGCTAAACTCTCTCTTACTTGTAACACTCAATTTATGTAGTCAATATGGCTCTGAATGAATGAGTGAAGGTACTAAGAGCACAAATCTAAATTCAATATACATATCTTAGAAAAATCCCCAGCGCCTGCGCTGGCGAGGCGCAGAGAGCGGGCACTGCTATCGCCCCGCCAGCGAGGAAAACAGAACTGCCTTCAGCTGAGATCATTCCCTGTTTGCATCACACAAAACATCCAAATGTCCACAGATTATGGTAACAAGCCCACAGCTGCCGAAGAATTTATGGGAGTCTGCGGCAAGCTGCGACCAGGCAGGGCTTGGGAGGATGGGAATTGAGAGCCTTCTCCCCACGTGCAGGAGTTCCTTGAGCTACGCTGGGGTCTGCACAAGGTCTGGGATGCAGTTAAACACAGCCCTGGTGGGAAACACTAAAGCTGTTTTCTCTTCAATGCACGCTATATTCATTTGCAATGTAATGTATTTTTAATTCCCAGACTGCTCAGACATGGACCAGAAGCAGGAGCTCACTCTTGAAGTAACATTACTTGTTGGAAATAAGGGGTTTGTTTTCCAAATAAATAGGGCTGCTCAGCCTTACACCCCACATTTGTTTTCCAGGGAATTTGAGGCTAACAGCTTCTTTTTCTCCAGCCCACATTTGAGAAGCACAGCAGAGTGGCATGGACAACACCACGATGGCTGCAGGCACAGCTTCCCTGACCAAAGCCCTCCTGGCCCAAAGCACACCCAAATTCACCACTAACACCCTGCAGCTCAGCTTTCTGTGCTTGGGAAGAGAAAGGAGCTCAAGGATCTGTTTGTAGGATGAAGAACTGGAGATCCCAGTTTCCAAGCTGGTGCTCAATGTGCAGCCTGGAGCACCGACATCCAAGTTTGTCACGGACGCAGAAGGAGCTGCATGAGGTTTACTTACAGAAAGTCTCGGGGGACTACCGAGGGACATGGCAGCTTAGCCCTTTGTGGATCAGCAGCTTATTTCCAGTTGCTTAAATTTTCTCCTCCTCTCTTGTTCCTGATTCCGTTGGATTTTCTCCCTACTCACCAGTATTACATTTTCATTTACAGGCAATGTGCTTAAGCCAGAGATGATCACCAGCACGGGTAGCTAGAAAGAGAGCTGACCCTAGGAAGTCCCCTGCATTAAGCTCAGCTCAGCTGCCAAATGACCCTACAGCAGTGGCCACAGCCCTGCAGGACCCCACCTCAGGGAGCTGAGGCTATGGGACATCACAATCAGCTATCATGATAGAGTCACCTACTTACAAAAACAGCTCCTGCCCTGGCAGGGGACTTTCAGAAACACTCTCAGCCCTGGGATTGCTCTCTCCCCAAGAAACCCTATCACGTCACTACAGCCCTGCTCCAGCTGTGCTCACAAGACTCCCAAAACCCCAAAGCCAACATCCTGCACAGCTCAAGTGTTTCCCCACAGCTGAGGACACCAAAGCTCTTTGCACCCACAGGGTTTGTGCCCACGCCAGCAGTGGTTAACTTTGGTGTTCATTTTGCAGGGGGAAGGAGGTTTGGTTCTGCACCTGCTTAGCTCTGTTACAGCCCTAGTTGTTACTGCTGCTCCCACTACCTGTCAAATCCATTTAGAACAGAAGACTTTTCTAAATCTGACCTTGCTTTTGTACTCAAATGACAGAAAGCTTTTTCCCAATAACTCTTTGGACACAACTGCACGTGTCCCACTGCTCTTCTTGCAACACATGGAACTCAAGCAGAACGGATGCCATGAAGAAGAAAGATATTTACTTCAGGGCAGGGGTTTTTTCCTAAAGAAAATCATAAAATGAGCTGCTGCAGCATCCTCCAGCATCCTGCCTGCAGAGGAGAGCCAGGGTGGGCACTTTGCAATACAGAACCACTTTGCTCCAGCCAGGACAGAGACCTTCCCCGGCTAGCAGGGCAATCTGCAGCTGAGCATCCTTTTCATTCCAACAAAAACGTGCAATGACACCACCAGCACTACATCTAACCACACCCCCCTGCTCTTATTCAGCAGTTTGTCTCATGGTGACACTGAAACAATCCCAGCCTTTTTACCTTTTTTTCCCCCTTACTTAATTTTGCTAAATTCTGCTGTCAAAAAAAGCAAATAGATCACCTCGATTCCACTCATTATTTCCATTGATTTTAAGTCTGGACAGGGCTATTACGATCATGTTACAAAGTGTCTGTTTGTGGAAAGAAAAGTTTTAAAAATGGCAAGTTATCTGTTCTTGACCCAAAGCGATGGGCAGCATTACAACCAGCTGTTCCCCTTCACTCCCGAGGTGGCTGCAGTTAGTGGCAGAACAAATGATCCCTTTGTGCAGTTTTGCATAAATGTTTGTCAAGTGTCTTGGGCTTCCCTCACAACGTTGGCTATTAAGGAACAGAAGTAAAATTCCCTGGAGCAGAAGTGTGTGGGGGGAGTTATCCACTTAGGCTAAAATCCTCGTCAATGCATTTTTGTCTCGGGAGAATCCCCGTGCAAACGGGAGAATCAAATCCGTGATCACCATGCAGAGGGTGGTTGCAGGAGGACAGGCAGGTGCAGGGAGCACTTGAGCAATCCTGCAGTGGCACAGCCTTCTCCAACTGGCAAAAAATGCTGGAGCCAGCATTAAAAAAAAAAAAAAAACAACCTCAAAAGCTTTTGAGCATCAGCCTTGCAGCCAAGCACACCCAGCACACTTCGATTTTGATGTACAGTTTGAAACAAATCAATAGCAGTATAATAATACTCAGCACGCTGTGTAATTTTTATATCATTAGTTTTCATTTTCCGCTCCCCATGCATCAAAAAACTTACAACAGGCTCGTAAAGTTTATTTAGTATTCCATGAATTCCTAATCAGTTTCATTTCATAATGATTCAGAGCGGCCGTTGCCAGGGCCCTGGTGTCAAAAAATCGATAAAACCAACACACTTTTCCTGATGGCGGCTGCAAAAGGATCTATTGTAGGGGAATTATGATTTATGTCTGGGCTGCACCACGAGCAGCAGCAAGCGACAGCCTAGCTCAAGAGCTGAGATGTTCGCCAATAATGATTTATACTCGCTCCTCTCCCTCCCCCAGCCCCCGGGGTCCCCGCCGTGCACCAGCACGGCCCCAGATGCCCGGAGCAGAGCCCGGGCTCAGCCGGGTGCCGCTCCCCAGCCCGGCTCCCAGCCAGGCTCAGCCCAGCAGGGCTCAGCCCAGCAGCGCTGGCCCCGCGCAGGGACAGAGCGCGGGGCCCGGCCCGCTCCCCCCCGCGCCGCTGCCCTTGTCCCCAGGCTCTGTGACAATCTATTCAGCTCCAGATGAGCACGGGGACGGTTCGATTTTCAGCTCTGTGCAGAAGGTGCCTATTTATCTTGGGGCACCCATTCTGTCAAGGCTGCCCGGGGTGAGGAGGGTGGGGTGCGAGCGGCTCTGTGTGTAACTGAGCGCTCGCAGAGCTGTGCCACGAGAGGGTGAAACAAAAACTGTGCAGGGAGATAAGGACACACAGCGTGAGGGAATCGAAAAGTTAAAGGCTTCCAAAGAAAAATCCTTTTCTGGAAGACTAAGAACCCGAAATCTGAAGGTTGCGGTTGTTCTCTGTCACATGGCACAACGCACAGAAAATACGGATGTTCTGGGTTAGGAGGGTGAAGGATGGCTGTAACTGGGAATGTGGAAGTTGCTCCTACACCAGGAGGAAGCAGCAATGCGCAGGGATAGCATCGGGTCCTGCTTCATTTCATATGTTAATCAGGTTAGTGGTTCTCCACCAGGGAGAGGCAGGGCCAGGGAGGAGCATTTGAAAACAGAAAGCGCAGGTAGTGCTTGTTGTTAAAGCCTTGTTTACAGAAAGGATTAACAACATCACTTAAACATCTAAATTAATTTATTGAGGTGCCTTTACTACCCTTTTCTCGCTTCCATAGAGAATTGCCGGCAGCCCTGTTCCATGAGGAGCTTCCCTGCCCTCACTCTGCTCCACAAACCTGTTGTTACTTTTCCAAGTACAGCCCTTCAGCCTCCAAGGCACAGCCACCTTTCCATCCTAATTTTAAATATTAAGATGTGCAGCAGCATGGGGGATTAACAGCCTGCTCTCACATCTTCTGCACTCTAGAAAAAGGGTGGGATACTTTCCTCTCCTAGTTTTGCACTCATGGAATTGCCTGTAAGCAGCAGGAGGAGATTGTGATCCCAAAAGCCAGGCTCCCTCCCTGCCCATTCACCTGAGCTGTTTATCCTGTGTTCCACGCAGCGGGAAAGCAATTGGTTCTCCGGGGACTAACAGCCCTTAGAGCTTGGCTGCTTACCCTAAACTTCTCATTGTAGACACTATTTCATCTCCCTGGCATTTAATAGGAAGGCTAAAACATTTCCTCTGAGTTACACCTGACTAAAACCATCCCTACAGGCTCCACACTTGGGATATTTTCCCTTTTTGACTCAGCAAAAGAGCCAGGACCTCTGTATTAATGTCAGCAGGAATTTCTTAATAATGGCAAAAATGGTATTTTGGACACTGTACATTTCCAACAGGCCAAGTTCCTGCCTAGTGCATCAGAACAGAAATCAAGGTTCCATTGGAGCTATGCTACTAATTTAATAGACTGGGGGAAACAGACATTATAAACCCTGTGCTTCCTGAAGAAAGTCTGTGAAAGTTAAAAGAATGAACAATTTGTGACTTTAAAGTATGTGTAAATATTGGAAATTTTGCCTCCTGGTTTTTCATCATCCAATATTCAAATGGATCGTGTTCACAAGGTTTTTCCTCTGTTAAAACACAGACCTGGAACTTTCTTTTAAGAACAGAGCTGAAGTTCACACCCAGCTCTCCATCTTTGAGTTAAACACTGCTTGGTCCTTCTATGAATACACGGAGTTAGAAGGTTGAAAATTAAGTATTCAGCACAGGCTCCTCAGCAAGTCTCTAGTAAACAAAGGGGAAGTTTAAGTTGGAATTATGCCACTTGGTTAATAACAAGCAGTTATGATGAGATGATTCAATAGCTTGGGTGAAATGAAGGTCCCAGAGATGGTATTGCCTCCATTTATTTACACACCTCGTGTTCACACACACACATGCACTGTTTGCTGATTATCTTGGAAAAGCAAAGGTTGAGATCCAAGCTTCTCCTGGTCTGCCTGTTCCAATGTGAACACAGTCTTTGTAAATTGAGAGTACATCAATTAGGAAAGCCCTCCGAGGCACCCAAGGGTGCTGGTGCCCTTATTTGGGGAGCAATTCCACGAAAACGCCTCCCTGGAACACAGCATCCTCTAACAGGGACATGCAGACAATTACATGAGTCTTTGACAGAACAGTTGACAAGCACTTGCTGCCAGCATGAAGCTGAGCCTCACAGAAGTAATTAACCACCAGCTTTTCAAATTTATATTCTCTTTCTGAAGCAACAAAACCCTTGATTTATTTATTTTTAAATTAGGCTGATGAATGATGATGGTTTAGGGAAACAGAAGCCACTGAAGGAGGTTTTGTACAGTCATACAATGAGCAAGTTTCTCTCTCTTTTCTCTCCCTGAATGAAGCCCAAAAGAAAGAGGAGATCTGGTGCAAGGTTTAGAGGTGAGGAGAAGCAAAACGTAGACTGTATTCAGAAAAGGCGAAAAAGATAGGTCAGGGGGAAAAGATGCATACAAGGAATGAGGATGAAACTCTTCCAGTTCATGGCAAGAGGAACTTTGCAACTACAAACTCCTCCTGGTCACTCACAGCTCACTCATGCTGCCTCCAAGATGTTGAGCAAAAGCTTCTCAGCAAGGAGTGAATTTTCTTTAAATCCACCTGAGACTCCCCATGAATGAGGGGAGAAGAACTGGGCCAGCAGACAGCACACCTGCACATGAAGAATTCTGCTGAAAAAGGCATAGCCCTACTTCTATCACCTTTGAATTTAGCCCAGGAATTACTGGATTTAGTCATTAAGATCTGCGATCTTATTTAGAAGACATTTTTTAGAAAGACAAAAAGACCTGCACAGACAACATAATTACATTTTGGTTAGCACAAGTCAGCAATTTTGGTACAGCCACATTAGAAAGAAAATAGAGTTCTCTTCCCCTCAAAAAAAGTAGATGTTGTTTAGAACTGCACTTTTACTGTGTGGGGGGAGAAACTGGCTAAAATATTGAGATTTAAGGGAAAAAAATAATCATGGGTTTATGTTCCCGGGCTCCTGTGAATATTTTCAGCATATTTCACCATATCATTGCAGGGTGGGCTCTGTTCCTGCTGCCAGAATGGATGTTCCATCATTTCTATAGTGGGCCTGTGTGACATTCATTAAGTGCAGCTACAAAGGGAGAGGGTTAAACAGCGCGGCCTCTTTTCTCTGATTTGGTCATACATCAGCAGGCGCTCCAGGTTAAATGCCCAGGATCCCGCAGCAGATGGATCGGGAGAGGCACGGAGGCAGATACTTCACCCCACACTACTTAACCCAGGGAAATGAGTCTCGGAGTTGGTGTCATGGTAAAATATGGAAGCTCACTCAGATAATGTGCAGTTGAAAATTTTTTTCCCCAGCCTTTACAAGCGACTGCACGTTAAGATCCCACACACCCCCTTCTGCAAACTGCCAGCTCACTCCTCTACAGAGCCTATTTTTGAGTGTAATTTGTCTTTATTGACTATCAAATGGGAATTTAAACCCATAGTGCAATCAGTGGTAGAAGCCCCAAATATTTCTTCTTCGCCTCTAGCTTCACCCCAAGACAAAGTGTGCACAGAGAGGTTTATTTTTCCTTACCCAAAGGTCCTTTTGAAATATTAGAGTGGACACTTACTTTAAAGATATCCCCTCACTGTGCTTTATCTGTGTCTGAAGAACTGTTTCAGGAGAGCTCTGGGAGCCCTCCCAGCTGCACACAGTGGGGTACCTGCTCTGTCCCCCAGAAGCTGTGCACCTCCTCCAAGATTCCTCTGCACTCCTGTCTCATTCTTGACTGCTGTACTTCCAGGTGTTGGCTTCTATTTCTGTTTATAATTCTCAGTCATTTGACAGCTAGAGGCAATGCACGTCTTCAGCTGTGCAGTGTTTGAGTATCCTGGATTAGCTCAGCTCCAGAACGTGTTCCTAAGAAGTTTTTCAAGAACCCAATGCAGCAGCTTTTGGGAAGTGTGCTGTTTAAAGTCCTGTCACCAGGGCACTGCCATTTGTGGCACGTTTGCAATGCGTCTGCAAGGCATCAGCCAAAAGATATAACAGTCCTGCAGGTCAGAGGTCACATCTGAGTTTTATTCAGTAATGGCCTAAGTGGTTTCATTCCTCTCTAAAGCTAAATCTAAAGTTTTACTACCCCACCTCACATACAGAAGGGAGGAGCAGGGTGAGGGTAAAGACACATTGCTAAGAGATCAAGAACAAAGCACTCTGTGCTGTGTGCCTTAGTTTATTCCATCCCCTCCCCCAAAAAAATAAAAGTCAGAATTCAATGAATCAATGCAAAGAGACACAGTTAACACACGAAAGTGTTGGTACATGAGCACACAGATCATAAGGCAGTGCCAATAACTCACATTCTGACATGGAGAAACAACTATTGAGTTGTGGCCACAGCCCTTCCTTTCCCTTAATCCTAATTGAAAATCCAGAGCCCTGCAACATCTATTGTGTTTTTTAATATCTCAGAAATAATTGCTAATCAAAGCCTCACGCGGCGGGGCCGGTAGGTAGTGGATCCATGTCCTCAACACAAAATTTTCATGTGAGCTGGAGGAGTGGGAAGATGCAGGGACACCTAATTTCCACCTTGCAATCCAGCTCCATCTGATGAAAAAGATTGCCCAGCAGTCAAAAATCAAAGTCACACTGTCCTGGGGAGAGCCGGAACGGTGACAGGTCCGAGCATGCCGGGAGAGCAGGCATGCAGGCAAGTGAAAATTTGGTCTCCACTAGGTGTGGAAAGTCAATGTTATTTGTTTTTAAAGTTATTTTAGCAAACATGTAGCTTTTGTTCTCTTATCAAGACTGATTGGATACACGGGTGTTCCACTATCTTATTAACCTTACCAAGTCTTTGCCATTTTATCTTATTTTAAAAAATTATGTCTGTTCATTAGTGCCAACTCCACCAGAAGAAATCCAGTTGGTTTTCCACAGCCTGTGGTGGTTACAGCAGTGCATGATTTGTTCCCTTCTGTCAGAGGAGAGAAATCCATACAGAAAGAAAATAATTTAGCGGCCACTGTTTATCACTAAAATATTTAACATCTAAAAGCATTTTTAAAGCTAACGCAGTACACACATAATTAACAGCTTGCCTCGCTAATTAGGTGTCTCCTTGCTAATGAGGTAGCAATAAGCTGAGCAGCAGTCACAGAATGTGCAGACAAGGTCTTCGCAGGCAGTTTGCGACTTCTGTCAAAGCAACCAGCAACACTTCTCCTTCCCAAGCAGCTTTTTCCTCCCCCGAAGCAGCCGCAGCCCGGGATGTGCTGAACGCGGTGTGAACAGCCCCGGGCTGGGGTGTCCCTGCCCCACCCCTGGCTCAGCGCCATCCCAGCAGCGACGCTTCTCAGCCCCGGGGAGCTCCCGCTCCAGATCAGCCGTGCGGATCCGCGCAGACCTGCCTCGCATCCCCAGGTGTGCCTGCAGAGGCAGGAACCGGATTTACAGCGTTCAGACACCAACGCCTCCACCATCCAGCCCTTGGCTGCTCCACAAGGGAAGCTCCCAGCCAGGTTTTCTACCAAAGGGAGGACAAGCCCTGGATGTTTAGGTGTCATCGCGATTGGACAATGCACAAGACTCCAGGACTGGAGACCAGTGCAACAGGACTGGTGACACATCTGAAGAGAGAGCTCAGGCACACACAGACTGCAACTTCTGGTGTCTCTCATGTTGGGGTTCAGCCTTACAAGCCGCTCCTTGATTCCTGATCCAGTGCATGGACAGGGGGATGGAGCCTCCCATGGAGGCAAGGGAGCTATCCAGGGATCCTCTCCCACCTCCATTCACTCCTCGGTCATTTAGCACTTAAATGCAGCACAATACAGCTCTGATGCAAAGAGGCACTCGAGGGAAAAGCAGTGTTTATGTCTCTGCACCAAACTGAAAACGCCCACATAAAGACCGGAAAAGATGGCTCCAAAGAGTGACCTTTTCCGTGGTCATCTTGTCCAGGTGCCGCCCTGCCTTCCAGAAAGGTTTCCTCACAACCCTATCCCAGCAGCTTTAACCTTCCCGGTGCCCAGCCCCTGCCATGTTCGAGGGAACCGTAACTGCATCGAGCAGGAACCGCAGCTGCTCTGCTTAGAGGAGCGCTTTCAGAGAGCAGGAACAATTCTCATCAGTGCTTAAAAGCATCTCACACTCAGAAGAGCTGATTTCAAGTCAATATCCAGTCTCTTGGAAATAATTGTGTTGAATAGAGAGACAGTTGATGGTGACAGTTGGCTGTTTCTTAATGAAACAGATTTGGAAACATTCAGATAAACTTTGTGTCTGTCGATTAAAATAAATAAAGAAAATAGATATATGCAGGCCAGAAGAGTAGGACTGCAAGGGGGAAAAAAGCCAGACAACCACGTGAGCTCTCAGGAAGAACAGGGTTCCTTGCTGCCACTGACAGCTGCAATTTTAACAAGCTTTGTAGCATTTAACTCTCATACATATATTTTTTCTGCCAAGGCTGTAAATCTTATATTGCTATTTAAGCTGGAGATAATTCCAGGACCAAAGTGATGTTGAAATAACATGTTTTAAGATGGAAATGCTGCCTCAACTGTGAAAGGTGCTGCTAACAGTAAATTAGAGTGAGCAAGGGCTGGAGCTGGACCATTTGTGCCTTCTACTGCCAATACCATGTTTGTGTCAAGGTAACTGATTTCCATGGAGTGCCCAATATGGAATCAATAAAATCAACCTTCAGTGGTGTTGAACTTTGCATTGTGTAACGACAATAGCTCAAATTGAATTTTAATTCTTTTAATTATAATGGCACTCAGAGGCCACATCACGAGAGGATTTGGTTCATCAAGGAAAAAGAAGCCACAACAGCCGCTGGCAAAAGATGTCAACATTAGATATTTGCACAAGTGTACAGAGGCATTTTGGGCTTTATCCTTGACAGAACAGCCAAAACCTAACTGTCTCTTGGCTAAAAAGCAAGGCTACACTTTCTTTTCCAGGGGTTCTTCACAAGTAATAGCTGTTTTTATAAGGAAAAAAAATATAAACCCTTAAGCTCCATTTATACCAGCCCCCCTCCCCCCAAAAAAAGACAAGGTGGGAGGGAAGGAAAGGTTAAGGGATTAAACTTTGCAGATGCTTTGCATAGTCTGGCTAAAGCTCTGGAAAGACCATCTCAACCTTTGATCCCTTTGGGGAAAGAAGCAGTTATTTGAGCAGGCTTTTTAGGAACGCATGCTGGGGACATCTGTGTCAGCAGACCCTAATCAAGGCAGACCCATAGTGCTGGAGCAATTTGTGTTCCAGGATTCAGACAAGAATATGAAATTCCTGATGGGATAACTAGCTACCTGTAGGGGCATGGATGAGTTTCCTGGATAGATTGTGAATGAGTGACAGTTTAATCCAGGTTTTTTCCATGTCTGTTTTTTACAGGGTTTTTCCTTCTTTAAATCTAGGAGTTCTTAAAAGTGATAGATGTTCAGGGCATTACCCACAAGTTCACCAGCTTCAGGAGGAAAATTACTATTTTGCTCTCTGTATTTCCAACTCCCTCCTCTCCCAAGCTGAAGTAACATTAACACAACATGTTCTACCTTTGCACACACGAGGTTAGAAACAGAAAAGAAGAGCATGGTGATAAAAAAGTAAAAAAACCCCACAGATGACCAAACACACCCTTAGATTTTTTAGATCTTTCGCTTATTCCCTAAATTACCCACACAGCAAAAAATGGGAGCAAGCAGTCCAGTTGTTTCAACAGCACAGACTAACACAGGCCTGTGGCACGAGGATAAATTTTGCCCTGAATTAACAACAGCAATAGTAACTGGAGTCTCTGAGAGCACTGTCAATATTTGCTCCACTTGTCATTGACAGGAAGCACAAATCCTGTGGCCCGAGCCTGAGCCCTCAGTGCCTCTGAGCCCAGCAGGCACTGCTCAGGGTGCTAATGAGATCAGCACCCTCAGAGACTTGCCCAGGCACAGCCTCGTGGGTGGGACCAGCTGGGTGAGCAGGGCTGCAAAATCCCACTGCTGTCATGTAAAGTGTCATGACTAAAGTGACACCAGGCAGTAGCAGCATCTATTCTGTGTTAGAAGTACATGCTTCATGAGGACAGGTATTCTCCTGAGAGCACCTCTCTGGTATGAGAAACATTTAGCATCTTGCAGGTTACAGCGTTACAGGAACCTTCATAAATTATCCTAAATCCTTGTAGATTATTTTTTACTTCCCCTCAACTCCTGCCTGAGACATTGGCACTGACAAGGAGTTCCCAAGACCTGTGCTTCCTGAAACCAGTCATAGGATGCTGGTAACATTTTCTGAGCTGTGTTTATTAGCGTATGCCACTGGTTTCTGGAAGTCTTTCCCCAATTACTTTCTTTCCTGGATGCACAGACAGCAGTATTTCCTTGGCACGTTACTGAACTTCTCCCTTCCTCCCCCTCTAGCAGGAAATAACTGTGGAAAACTCTTCTAGCAGAATGCAACACCAGAGGCACGAGTTTAAGGTGGCCAGGTTGATGAACAGGTGGCAGCCTACTTCTCTTGCAGGGAAACTCCTTCTGATTTACTAAATTCACACAGCAAACTGAATGAACTCTGGCAACACTACCAGTCCAGGCTGGTTCATCATTTCCGATGCTCTCCTCAGCCTTTGCATCATGATGGGATAGAGAAGAACCAGGTTTCTGCCGTGCATCCCCTCACACCGACACCTAGAACAAAGCTGAGCTGCTGCCTGCTCTGCTGTCCCTGCGTTTTCGGTGCTGCAGGGAGCTGTCCCAGACAGACAAGGCATCTGCAGTCTGGAGACCATCCCTGCACAGAAACACCACTTGAACCCGGCATGAGCAGTCCCATTTTGTTAGAGCAATCCAGCGGCACCTAATTCAAACAGCAATGAGCTCGCCGTCTGCTTTCCTACATTACTTCTTCCTGAATCCTTCTGCTCCACTCTACATCAAGGAGGGAGGAAAAAAAAATCATTTCGTTCCTCCAGAGCTAATTCCCATACACTGCAATGAGAGAAATGCAATGTTCTGAGCAATAAAAGCTGGAAAGTGGAATTATTTTCTGCACCATTCAGATGGAAATGAAGCCTAGCCTCAATTCTGCCACCCACCTGGAGCCATGGTATGATCCTATAGATCTTTGGATCAATACTGCATCATAGCTACAAAACTAGAAGAGGGAAAAAGAAGAGGCACAAAATCAAGGAGTGTAAATTTTAACTAAATTAGTTCTGTAAGGGTTCTCCCCTTCACTGCCACTTTTTGGCACAAAGTACAGCAGTCAGCCAGGGGACAGAGGAGGGTGGCCAGAGTGTTTTGCTTCCTTTAAAGACAGCTGGTGTTTCATTCTGAGGGCCATTATCCCTCACCCCAAATAAATGCACGAGATTATGTTGCATATTTTCTGTTTGTGTGGAGAGAACTAGAGAGAGCGATACACCCCGTATTATTTCTTAATGACTCACTAAATTGCAGCATCTCCGCAGGAGGAGTGGTTCGAGCCGCCTCCCTGGCTCCCATCCACCCCGGCACTTTGTTCCAGGCTACCAGATGAGTTTCTGCCCTCACAGCAGAGAGATGAGGAACGATAGGGGGTTGTGTTTGTTTGCTTGTAATTTAGGGCTGCCTTACATCACAGCACGTAGCTGAACACGACATCGGCAGGGAGAGAGGATGCTCAGGACTGTTTTCCCAACCGCCCGATTCCCCGGCTCTCCAGGGACAGCTCATTTGTGCCCGAGGGACTGTTATTTCACGGACTCTGGGACACGGGCTCCAGGGAAGCCCTGCTCAGACACAATGCGAGTGATAAAAGGGAATAAAATCGTGTTCCACGGATTTATTTTAAACTCAGAGGCTTTCCGCCTGGAAACTCCACCTCGTTCCTCTTCTCCAGAGGAGGCCCAGACACAGAGACCACTCTGCTGCAGAGGGCTGTCAGGCCCACACATCCAGGCACTTTCCCAGAGGCCAGAGAAGGAGGAACAAACCATCACA
Source organism: Corvus moneduloides (assembly GCF_009650955.1). Classification (NCBI taxonomy): domain Eukaryota; kingdom Metazoa; phylum Chordata; class Aves; order Passeriformes; family Corvidae; genus Corvus; species Corvus moneduloides. The sequence goes on from NC_045495.1 coordinate 1,709,030, forward strand.
GCCATAAAAACCCTTCACTTTCTACCAGGCAGAAACACAAGAAGCCAAACACAGCCTGCTGCGAACGCAGGAACACCACACTGCTACAGTCACATCCTCACCCACCTCCTCCACATCCCAGAGCCAGAGAAGAAAGCAGGAATGTCTTACCTTGCCTGGGGGATGAACCACACGTGGGAGCCACACACGAAAGCCTCGGAGCCAAGGCAGCAGCTTTCCAAAGCACACCCCACGCAGGTCATTTCGCAGCAGCCTGGCACAGGCACCACTCACCCTGGTCCCACCCAGCTCCTCTTTATTTCCTGGGTAGCCACCCAATGCTGGGGGCTTCATAACAATGAGTGTGAACAGCTTTGCCTGTCCCCTCCCTGCTGCCCACCCAGCCCTTGGCCTCTCCTCAAAGGCCCATCCTCAGGGTTTGGGCTGGTGCATCAAAGAACAAGTTGGAGTGGCCTGATGGTGTCTCCTAGCTCATACCTGAGACCAGTGTGGTGAACAATGCTGTATTTATCACCTTCCAAGTCACTGATGTCCTTCTACAGCTGTGCAGTTCTTCTCTGTAGGGGTGCTTCCCTCTTTTTCTCGTTCAGTCACAAGTTTTACAAGACCTGATCTTCTCCTCAAGTCCAAGCTCCTGAAGTCCACTGAATTCAACTGCCTTTTGCCTTAAAAAACAAAAAGAAGGTCCTTAATCTTCTTACTTGATAGGAAGAGATAAAGATCCCTGACATCCACACTGCAGTCCAAAAGAGCCCACAAGGTTTTTTCAGCTTACAGTAATTCCCGAGTTATTTCATGGCTGTGAATGCCCACAGCTACCAACAGTGTAACACTGAGCCCAAATCCTTCACAACTGCACCCAGGATGTTCCAACCCTGATCCCTCAGTGGGAGCCACCCAGGCAGACCCCTGTCCAAAACAGGGCACAGGAGTTCATCCTCGCAGATTCTCCCATGTTCCTAATCCAGGGCAATGTTTATAACCCTGGGTTTATTTCTGTGGCATCCCCAAACACTTTAGCTAATAGAGATGAACCTTCTGGTACCAGTTTATCTTTTCTCCTTTATGCCAATACTTAATGCCTTCTTTCATCCACTTCAGTAATGAATCATCTGTTTTTGCACGATTAGGGTTATGAGCAGCTCAGTTCTTGTACAGTGGAACATTAGGGCAGGGATACAGATGCCCATAGGACAGAGATAAGGATTCATGAAAGAGGAGACTGGGCTGATTCGAGAGAAATGCATTTAAAAATGCATTAGTGAAGAGCAACAGAATGAAAATACTTGATGAATATTTTAAGTGGCCAAATATTAAAAGTGTGTGTATATATATTCACAAAACCAAAGGCACTGGTTTTAATGTCCAACCAATCTGTAATTTGCATCACTGCTGGGATTTATCTGAATTTATCTGGATTTAGGGGATGAGCCTGTAAGGTGCTTCAGTTAGCTAGCATTGACCGACAGAGAAACCCAGACACATCCACATGTTTTTTGAACAGTTCCCTGGGCACTCTGTTCCAAAGCTTTACAATCCTTTCCATGGAAAATTTTTTCCCTGATATCCAATCTAAGCCTCCCTGGTGCAGGTTCAGGCCATTTCCTGTCATCCTGTCAGGGTACCATCCTCCCTCTGGGAGGAGAGACCGAGTCCCCTCACCACAACCTCCTTTCAGGAAGCTGCAAAGAGCAACAAGGATCTCCTAAAGCCTCCCTTTCTTCAGGCTGAACAGCCTCAGCTCCCTCAGCCTCCTCCTTGTGCTCCAGCCCCTTCACAAGGCTTCCTCCTCCCACAGACAAGACCAGCATCCTCATTACCAAAAGCATAGGAGGCTTCTGCCAGCTCAGAACATCTCACAAACACTTTTAATTAATTTTTCCAGCATGCAGGATGAGTAAACACACTATTGTTGACGCTGTCAGCTGTCTGATATAAGCCCCAGACCTCTTTCAGTTTCACTCAGAAATACTTTGACCTCTGTCAAAAACTCATTGACAATAAGGTCTCTCCAAGTAAATGTTTGCAGCAGCAACAAAAGAGGAGGTAATAGTCTTCCTGCTCTGCATACAGGAGGCACAATACCGCCTCAGATTTTTATGGTAATTTCTTCAGATACAGTATCAAGCTTTGGCGACTTTTTAACTGCTGAATTACAGCCCAATTTCTCCCAAGGAATCCTGAAGTCTGGGTTCCAGGAGGAAAAACTCCTTCGATAGATTTTTGTACCGTGCAAAAAACCTAAATATTTATTTATTTACAACTACTACACACATAGGAAAGGGTGGCCAGCAGTCTGTGAAATTATTGTTTGCATCTAAATGTAGTTAGCACAGCTGAGGACTTAATACTTGGCTAATGCCTACGATCCTTATTAACATAAATATTGTCCCAGTCAGGCGGGATGGAAGTCATACACGAGATAAGATCTTGTCTGTTGCTGGTGATATGATCTCAACACTAGTCAATTAAAACTGCTGGAGTATTTTGTAATCATTGTCATATCAAATTACTGCACTGATGCATATGTTAACTAGGAAAAGTTATTATACTGCCACGTGGGGCGAGAGAAGGGCTAAGGGAGTCCTGCAGTGCTGGTACTTTATGGAGACATAAAAATTACAGTGGACAGTGTTATAGTTATTGCAAGGACCACTATAATTGTATAATAATTCTGTTTACACTTGTCCATCCTATTTTTCTTATAGGAAGTTATATATGAAATGATTCTATGCGACTGTTCAAGGGACTAAGATATAAACCTCTGGAGATTGTTTTTCCTCACTCTCTCCAATGGCACTTTACAATGTGCTCTCCTTTGCAGAGCCTGACTTCGGGTAGTCAATATAACATATTCCTATAAGACTGTCAGTAGGATTGGTGGGGTAATTTGCAGAGGTTTTGTGGATCTGCAAATTGAGAATCAGCCCTTGGAGGATTAAGGTTTCAAATTTAATTTTACGCTAATTCTAGGCATTTTTTAAAAAAACAACAAGCTTGGCTTTACTGCCTCATATACAAGGTTATTTACTTCTCCTTGGGCTGTTTTTATGGTTTGGGGAGGATCCCAAGCTAATGCAACACTGCCCTGACTGCTCAGAGCTGCATCAGCGAGGTCCTGGCTCACAATTACACAGTGGAGTTCACCTGAGTAAAACCAGCACTGATGTGGCGATGCCGAAGCCCAATCCTGCTCCTCGCTTGCAGCAGAACGTGAGAGCAGGCAAAAGGCATGTGGGTCACACAGAATAATCCCCTCCAAAAAGATCTGCCACTCCTGTCAATCAATTCTTTGGTTTTCTCATGCCATTAGTATCAGCAGTTTATATTTTTAGTTGGAAATATCTCCTAGAAAACCCAGCCACTGTCAGGGCCCTTCTGGGAGAAGCACTGCAAACACAAAGTTAGAGCAAGTTCTTGCCCCAAAAATCTCCACTCTGAAATCTCTGCAGTGTCAAGCACCATGACCATACTCAATACACAGAATATTATTTTCTGAAATAAATTGCAGATTGTTATTTTATTTAAGAGGAGAAAAAAAAATAAAATTGGAGAGCACTTGTAGAAATGAGTAAGGTTTCACCTAGTGATAAAGGTAGTTATGCTCCAGTAATGAGGAGAAAGGGAACTTGCTATCAAGAATTAATGAGATCACAAAGAACAGGCAGGGGAAGTGAACGTTTTTAAAATGTCCCTGCTGAACACCAGGAATAATAGAGTGAGAAAAAATGGAGTAGATCCCTGTGGTAAAAACTATTAGAGGCGGCGAATTATAAAACTATTAACCAGAATGTAACTCCCAATTAAAAGATGATTTAACACTGGAATCTGATGGATGAATTTTGATTAAATGGAGAACTATTAGGAGCCCTGGGAAATGGACTTCTCCTGCCAGTTCTAAAAGTTAAAAGGCAGTTTGATATAAAAATTTATAAATTAAGGTTAATTACTTTAAATAACATGGCTGGAAGCAATAAAAAGAAATTTATAATATTCTCTGGAGTTTTAGGAAAATAATATAGATATCTGCACCTCTCAATGGAAAATCGAATTAACATCCCCAACTACAGGTTGACAAAGACAAAGGCAAAATAAACTGGCTGACAAAGGGGCTGAAGGACTCCTGGCCTTTGATCCGCCAGGAAACTCCGTGTCCGATGCCACAGTGACTCTGTTCCCAGGGTTTTTTCTGTGGAGGAAATGCTCCTCTTCCCTTCAGCCTTTGAACGCCGTGGTGAGCACGCTGCAAATCAAAGGATGGATGCTGGAGACGTCCACAGGGGGAGGCTGATCCTCCTGCCCTTGAAGAAAGGTTTGGCTCTACGAGCTGGCAGGGAAAAGCGGATATCAGGTAACCAGATCCGGGATAGCAGTGGGAGGCAGTAGCCTAAAGCAAGGTCAGAGAGTCCTTCTCTTAAGGGCTCATCGTTGTTACTTACCAGCCTTTAAATACCGTGAGGAAGGATCCAGGCTAGGTGAGGAACGGGCTTTTCCCCGGAGGTGATGTGGGTTATTCAGAAATGTGAGGTTGTCTGGGCTCCCAGAGACCCCAGGTGTCTGCTCCAGCTCCCCGATGAAGGACAGGGGAGCTCAGCTGGAGGGGGGTTACGTTACATTACGGCTGTTCTCGTGGAATACCCTTTAATGTTGAGAGGGTGTTTGGGGATAAGGCACTTAGTTCAGCCTGAATCTCCTTTATCCTTTCAAATGGATCCCATGGAGGAGGTGGGGATTGAGGAGGAAAAGCATGTGCCCATGTCACTCCACATTAACTGCCTGGACTGGATCGTTCCCCAAGGAAATACAGCAGAAGGCAGCAGAAGAGGAGAAGGCTTCTCCTGTGACAGCCTCCTGGGGCTTTTACACAACCCAAAGGGGGTCATGGAGGAGGCAGAAAGCCTGAAAGGTTTCCACAGATCCCAAGGGATTCCCTGAAAACCCCAATACGGAGATATGCTTCACTAATGGAAATGTCGCCTTGTTCCCTGCTCCACTCTGACCTGCCTGTCAGAGGTGTTCCTCTGAGCACTGCAGCCAGGACAAGAGAGCATTCCCCAAAGCCTCACAGGTCAGGTCATGCCAGCTTCCCTCGTTCAGGATGCTGAGGAACCTCCCCGCTCCTTTCCAGTGTCCGCACCCTGTGTCCATGAAGGTTCCACAGGAAGTGTGGAATGTGCAGCACGCTGGCTCAGCTCCTGTTTTACTGCTTACCCAAACAAAGGGGCAGATCTCTGCAGGCTGACCTGGAGAGTCTGGACCAGAGCCCCATGTTCTGTGCCCCTCCCCTCCATGAGGGGAAGGCCGAGGTGGAGGAAGCATCCATGCATCCCATGTTCTGCTGCCCATCCAAGGGGATGTGTGCCCCCTGATTACTGGCTGCTCAGAGTTCGGATCCTTTCTGTGCCTCCTGAGTGACTGTGGCTGTGTGCCCACCAAACTGTCCCTTCCCCAGCTCTGCTCTCGCGCTGTGTCCATCAGCGTACCTGTGTCCATCCATTTACAAACACATTGTTCCAGCCTCCTCCTGTCACCTTCCTCCCCCAGCGTCCCCCCAGAGGTAATTTTGTGCCCATCCACTCGGATCTAAACCCAGAACACCCGCCAACATGACAACATAACCCATCCTGCTCTCTGAGTCACCACTGTTCCACACCGTGATCAAAACCTCTCTGCCGAGTGAGAAATATTTTCTAGCTTTTGCTTCCTTTGAGTGTTGACCCTTGAAATTTCCAGCTCCTCCCTACCCCCTTCCCCACTCCCACTGCTCAGAGTCACCCCGTGCCCCCCATTCTTTGTCTTCCAGGCTCGTCTGCCCCAGCCAGGGTAGCACAGTGCTGCTCCTTTAAGGCTCGGTGCCTGTAAGTGATTACTCTTGGCTATCACTTTTTCTATATCAGACATGTCATGGTGAAGAATCTTCAACCTTGACTCTTACAGCTGCCCTAATTATAGGACATATTTTTGGTGCTGTGTCTTTATTCCTCTCCGTGCTGGCACTCTGACCCCGGTGCTTCCTCCGTCGCGCTTGTGTTAACAAGGTTGTCCATTCTCCAGTTTCCTCACTCTGATTTGTAACTCGAAATTACCATATCTGGCTTTCACTCACTGACAACCGTCACTTTAAATAGGCCTTTTAAAGTTAATACGATGTCCATTCTAAAGTGGAGTATTACTTTTCAGTGATGTTAAATGAGCAATTTAAGGAGCTATAGGCTTTTCTTATAAGAAAAATTAAATTTTATCTGCCACTTAATTTATGTATAGGGCTAACCCTAAACAAATCTGTCATAAGCTGCTGCCATCCCTAAAAAAAAAAAATAATAATACAAGAATAACTCTAGTTAATGGTGGTAAAATACCGAAGAAATATATGGATTATTCATAAAAACATGTCTAGCTCATAATTTTTAGAGCCTCAGGTACATGGTGCAGCAGGACTATACTCCCTTTTGGGTCTCATCCAGTGGATTTAGTGGATCCATGGCCAACAGTGACAATATCACTGGCTGGGAAATGTTTGATCAGTCACATCAGTAAGCAAAACAGCTCTTTACTTGCCAATTCCCATTGTCTCTGGGAAGGATATTTAGACGAAGATATATTTTTGCTGAGATGAATGGACTCCAGCTCCTGCTGGAGAGGGCTTTGTCCCATCCCTTCAGCTCCACAGACAATCAGTGCGGTACCTGATCAGCTTTTTGTCAGAAAGGCTTCACAGCCTGCTGAAGGCAAGCGGATAATGAGTCCCTGCTGGAGCCAGGGGAGCAGAGGCTCCATGGTTTATCGCTCACTGCGCCGTGCCATGCTCCCTGCCCAGGCACTCCAGGGCAATGCCTGGGTGCCCAGCTCTTCTGAAAGTCTCTGTTTCCACCCCTCTGCCTTCCACCTCTGCCTCAAATCTCCCACTTCTCACTGCATTGAGGGAGCAAGTTCCTTCCTGTTTGGCAAATGACTTGAGAGCAAACTTCCCTTCCTGGAAAAAATCCCTCTCTCCAGGCAGCTCAAGCAGCTCCAAGCTGCCTGAGATTTCAGTGTTCATGTGGGATCAACATTCTGGGCCTGATGTTTTTCCCTTGGCTTCTGAAAGGTCAGAATGGCAGTATATCGAATTTCTAAACATACTGATCACACAGCTCTGCCAGCTCACTAGAATCCATCAATATCCAAGATACTGGAAGCAAAAGGGAGAAAAACCTTCCTCCATGAACTTAAATCAATTATCTGGGACTAAAAAATGTAGATTCTTGTGGAAGAATAAAAAATGGAAAACACCAGGCCTCATTATCCTGTCCCTGAAGTGCCAGAGGGTAAAATTATCTTTCAAGATGATGTTCTGCATTGATTAGTCAAACATGTAGGAAATCATATTAAAGATTTGACACCTGAAGTGGGATCAGAAGAGCTGTGTGCTGCAACAGCACGTGCAAATGTTGTGGTATGTGCTTTGGCCAAAGGAAAGGAAGACAAGAGTGTGGAAAAAGAAAATGTGGAAAATTCCCTGTGGAAGAATCTTGTAGATTTCAGTGCTCCATTCAAGAAAAAAAAATCTCCTTCCATAGAAAGTCCTTCAAGAAGGTATATAATAATTTCCAGATCACTTCTTCTCTGCTCATTCCTAATTATCCTGTGGAACCCTGTACCACAGAAGTTGATTAGATGCATTGAGGTTCCGCAGGAAGGGCACATTCCAGCCAGCCATATGCAAAAACCAGGCACTCTCAAAGAGACACACTATCAAGGTTTACTGCAGATTCACTAAAAAAAAGAAAGCTGGAATTAATGGAAAGGAATATTGCCCTGAAACAGGAGATGAAGATCTAGAGGTGGATTGAACAGACAAACATCACCCAACTGCAGAGATCACAGTGCCCTTGCGCCACCTGGGAAATCAGGAAGGGGGAAAAAACAACTTTTAGGTCTTTTGCTGCCACTGCCATGATGAGTGACCTTGCCTGACTCAAGGCCGCAGGCACAGCTCTGCTACAAGGATCTGCTGTTTAATAGTGGAGCCTTGCAAAGCCCTGCCTGCCAGAGTGGCTTTTCCAGTGGCTCTTTCCTGGTGGTGAGGATCAAATGTGCATCTCCATGATCAAAATGCTGACTGCCTTCAAAACCAGAAGAACCATCACACAAAAACATTGTATAAAATCATTATAGGCGCCTGTGCTCTTATCAGACACCCCTAATCAGCAGCTCTGAGATCTTCCAGCACTTCAGGGCTAATTTCTTTGCCAGTGTTAAGTCAATTCCATGGCATGGATAACCTAAATTATTTGGCAGATTAGGTTGCAGGAAGCATAGCAAACATTACTCAGAGCGTTTTTAAAACTGCTGTACAAAGTGCACTACAGTGATAAAATAGAGCAATGCCCAATTAATATGCACAAAAAAGCCCTATAGTTAAACAGTTTTTAACCCCTTCCTTACCATGATGCTTAAGGAGGATGTGAACAGAACACACCCACCCATGGAAGATCTGTGCTGCCCTCAGCAAGGTTCTCACCCATGCACTCCCAGTTCTCCCTGTTGTTCCATCAAAAAGGATTTCTTTTCTTCCCTGACTTTCCTTTCATCTCATCCTCTGTGTTTCCACCCAGCAGTGACCACCACAATCCCCTGTGCAGACATGGGGCACAGAGCAGAGCAGATTTCAGGATGCTTTATGAGCCCACACAGCTGTATTCAGACTGGAATATTTGAACTCCAAACCAAGCAATTGAACTCACATACAAATTGCTGCTGACAGTGTAACTAAATAAAAGACCTACTTTTCTAATCCCCGAGGCCAATACAAGAAACTGTGGTGAAGAAATGGGTATTTTTCATCCATCTGGCTGCAGTGACCACCATTAAATTTGAACATAAAGCTCAAAAGACCCATGTAGTGTCACCAAAAATCCTGGAGTGGACTGTCAGGTGGTAATAAATCACTTGGAAATGACCTTACAGGTGGAATCATAAACTGATTTCAGAGCAAAAATTTTATAAGAAGTCACTGAGTTCTGGGGGGAAGGAAAGTTTTTAATTTTCCATTTCCTCCACTCTTTTCTCTCAGTCAAGAGCACCCCACCCCATCCCACCAACAAATTAATCCGGTTTGAGTTCCCAGTTTAAAAATTCCAGGGGAACATCTGTCTGATTCGTCTGTACTTGCAGAGGGACAGCACGTCGTGTTGAAGTCGTGTTGACTTCCTGATGACGTTTGTGTCACCCCAGAGCCAGTGGTGACCTAATAGTGTGAGAAAAGCAGGTGAAATCTGCAGAGGATCATTTTATGTCCCAAAGTTGCAGAGAACCACTGACAAGAAGCCAATACAGCTGATGCACTTGCCTGGACTATTTAGACAAATGGACCAAACAATATAGTCCCACTGGCAGCTCTGTGAGCAGTGAGGTAGCAGGAGGCAAGAACAGTATCCATATATTCACAGGTACCTCTAATGTACACAAAAATATATAATCAGCATCAGCAGCCTTCAATAGAGTGCAACCAAGAATTATGGAGATCCTAACCTTGCAAGCCGAATAAATTATTGCCAGGGGATTATTATGTATTCTAACAATATCTAATGTACCTCTTTGTCTCTCATAAATCACAGGGCATCCTCTGACTCCTAGAACACACTCTGTCTCATGCATAGCCACTACAGAGACTTTTTCCCCCCTAAATACACACAATAGGATCTCTAATCAGCATGGGCTCGTATAGGGATTTTAACAGGCGAGAAAAGCATAATCACATGTTCCCTGGCCTGGTGTAACTGTTTCAATACCAAAGCAAATGAGCACAATTTAAATGTGCTGGTAAAGGGGAACCTCATTTGCAATGCGTGTGTGTATCAATGTCCTCATTAGCTATAGACACAGCCCTGTTCCCAGTTCCCCAGGAATTTTACTGTGGTACAAAGTGTCTCCATGCAGTGTAGGCTGTAGTGGAGGCTCCATGATTGACTTTCTGCCTTTCAGTCAAAAATTGCCAGTAACACCTGCTCTGCATGGACTTCTCCAATGTGCACTCAACAATGACTCATCAAATTCAGCTCACTCCAGCACCCACACAAAAAATATCCCTTGCATTTTAACACTTTCCACTCACAGCTGGTTGGAGATGACACCTGGCAAAGCCCTGGTGCTGTGTGTGCATCAGCACGAGCTAAACTTGCCCTCGGGTGATGTCGGAATTAGCAGAACTTGGTGCATTGGTCCTTCTTTGATGAGCATTTTTGTCCTCACCCAGGCACTGGAATTGGCTGTCTATTGTTTTCCAGCAGATATATCCAGACATTGGATACCTGCTTCAAGATTGTGATCATCCAAAAAGCACCACAGAGTTAGAATGCTCCGTACTCCAGGACCAGCCTTCTCATTGTCCATTTCTGCAGGGAGAGACATGAAAAATACATTTGATTTTGTGCTGTATTCAAACTGCAAACAAAACCAAAATTACTTTTAAACATCCTATTCCATTTAGAAGACCACAAGGACAATTGTTTTACATCATTCCCTCAATCCCTTCTGCTTCAGGTTCCTTTTACCACTCAGAGATACACACACATTCACATCCTCCTTTAATATGAAAAGTCCAAGAAGGATATTGTGTATAATCCTTCATGGGCTACATTTTTAATATATATTAACAAGGTGACGGATACCCTGAGTAGACTGGTCAGGGAAAGAAAACGAAAGCAAGAAATATTCTCAGGGTGTTATTGATTAACTGCTTTTCAGAACAGAGGGAATCATTTTTAACTGGTTTAAACTATGATGGACTCAAGTGGAAAATGCAAGCAGAGTTAGCAAGGAGCATAATTGACTGGGCATGGAACTAAGTAACCTCTCAGCACGCTGGAAGTGGTGGAGTGAGGGGGGTTACAGCTGGGGCTGCTCTGGACCCTGAGCCCTTTCTTCCCAAAGTGAACTCTGCCAGCAGCCAAAGACGACGACAACAAGTAAAGAGAGGGGAAAAAAAAGGAAGGAAAAAAAAAAAGGGTCCAGCCACTCAGTTACATGATCTAAATTCTAATCAAACATCATTTAAAGCATGTTTTATTTCAGCCTCTGGAGAGATAGTCCCTCCTGACTCCTCACCATGGCAACCGGTGTCTCATTTCAGAAGTGTCATGCCACATTATCATCTTGCCGGCTCACACACTCCTGCCTGACAAGTTCTCTCTGCCCCTTGTGACAACCGTTCCAGGCTTATGCTGTTTATTTTTGGTGTCAGGCTGGCCCTGGCAGATTGAAAGGCAACCTCAACCCCTTGAACAACAAGCACCACACCCCACTTGGCGATAAGAGATGATTTGAGAAGATATTTGCTTACATGTGTATAAGCAATTTGCCACACGACGCAGCCCCGTGTGTCTGTGTGAGCGCACGCACAGGGCTGTGTGTGCAAAGGGGAAGGTGACGGACAAGCGTGAGGCTTCCTGAGAAAGCAAACAATTCATTTCAGATCCCAGGCAGCAGATTTCAATCATCACATCCTGTAATTCACACGGAACAATACGAAACACTGGCCAAAGAGGCATCCTAGGTACTGTCTCCTAAGAGGCATGGATGCAAAGCCAGACATTGTCTCTGCAAAACGACCTCACTGCGTCACCGCAGAGCCCGGCGAGGGACTCGGCAGAGGCACTGCACGAAGGACTGGGGACAAAACCTGCTATTAATTGCCAAAGGAACATCCTAGAGAGACACTCAGGGTCAGATTCATCTCTGCTTAGCACAGCTCTTCAAACCTCTGCAGCAATTTCTCTGTGGCTCTGATCATCCCAACAGAGAGCCGAGCTCTCCTGGCAGAGATGGCCAGGCTGTGAATCCTATCTACAGAGCTGCTGTGAGAAAGACTAACTCTAAATAATGGTCTCCAGGGCAGCACTGGACAGTGACCCTGGTGACAATGGCCCCACCAGGGCCACGGGGAGGATATCGAGTGCAGGGCTCGTAATGACCTCTGGTAGTGATGAGTGTTTGGGGCAAAGCTGGTATCAGCCATGCCTCAGGAGTTGTTCTCACCTTTTCAAAGCTGTGTGGTGAGGAAGGAGCCCACAACAACAATGAACATGGAGAAGGCTGGAAGAGGAACGGTCTGAAGTGTGGCACAACACTGCAAAACACTTAAACACAGCACTTAAAAAGTGGCTGTAAGTGTTTCCAAACTGAGACAACCCAAAGCAGAGATTCTCCAGCACACACACATCGTTAGGGATACCCACAAACAGCACACACAATTTGTGGGCAGCGTCTTGCCTCTACCAAAGCCTGTAACCTTCATCCAGTATGTAACCCAAAGAGGCATGGCAGCTGGAGCAGGGGATGAAAATTCTCTTGAAAAAGTGAGAAGTGCTGACATCACATAACTCTACAAACCAGTTGTGCTTTTAATTTAATTTACAGGCATATCTCCATGTGCTGCTCTGGTCCCAGGAAAGAGAACCAAGTGTGGTTTTCCATGAAGTTTATGTGGGTCACAACGTAAACAAAACTTGACCCAGTTTTCTCAGAGGAAGAATCATAGATTGGGCAAAACCACACAATTAACTCAGAGGCAATCTTTGATCAAATAAAGAGCTAATTGCAAAACAGCTCTCATTAAAAACAAATAAACAAAGCAATATGTTCGTTTAATTTTTAATCCATTTTCTGGTAACTGTACCATCGAAACACAGAGGCTTACAATAGCAAGGGATCTGTAAACAAAACAGGATCATCCCAAGACATACTAATAGCATTTTACAGAGTTCGAAAGAGTAGAGCTTGTAGATTTTTAAAAGCATAAAATGAGAATTAACATTGATTATGGAGCAGCAATGAAATTCCAGAGCTGCATGCCCCATAAAAAGCTATAAAACCAGTAAATGCTACGGGAGGGTTTTCTAGACAAGAGGAAAGGAAGACAAGGGGAATATTCCACAAGGCAGAAGCAGCACCCAGGGGAGGAAGGAAGAAAGGAAGGATTGCCTGTCTGGCTGTACCAGCCCTGGGCTCCATTCTGCACCCATTAGCCAAGAGGGCAAGTGAGGCCCACCTTGTCCATGAGCATTCCTGGGGAGAAAAGCTGTCTGGGAACTGGAGTCAGCATCATCCCAGCACGGGAGCAGCGTGCTCAGGGTGGGGACTGGTGGCCAGATGCAACCTCAAGCCCCAAGACACTCGGTGTGGATGCAGTTACATCTCCCTGTCACAGAATCATAGACCCACAAAATATCCTCACTTGGAAGGGACCCACAAGCATCACCAAGTGCAACTCCTGGCCCTGCTGAGGATCACTCCAAAAAAACAGCAGGGTGCAAAAAGAGGATACCAGCACTTCTTTGATGTTTATTTCTTGTTTAGCCTTCCCATGCACAGGGACTAAACAAGAAGTACTGTGGGCCACTGAATATGGGAATTAGAGTGAAAGAAACCCCTTCTCTAGCCTGGTCTGTGCATTGCTGTAGCTGTTTTTAAATCGTAGTGTACAGATGACAGATACTGACAGACAGAAACTGGCTTTTCCAGGAAATAGATAGGGCTTTCCAGCTTTATCCTTCCAGAGCAGTGTTCAAAAAAAAAAATAGTAGTAATAATAAAACCAGCCCTGGACCAACATCACTGGTGAAAAATACAAAATGAAAATATGAGTGTTGCTGCTAGGGGCTCTTCTTAGTTCAGAATTCCGGGTATACAGCAAGGCTATAATTTTGCAAACTAATAAGATGAAGTTGGTGGTGAAAGAAGGCAGCGGGGGGAATGGAAACAGAGCCTGAGCTTTGGGAAGAGGAGGAAGGAGGCTGGTGAAAATGCTGATATTTACTCACTGTAGATGCAGAGCCCATAAAACCTTCCCTGGCGCAGCAGCCCGAGGTGCCAGGCAGACAACGACAGCAGCACGCTTGGATGAAGTTGTGTATTGTTTTGTGAGAGCGGCCACTCGCAGCAGCACGGAGATTAATAACAACCACTGCATTTTTGGTGCAACTTATGGGAACATCCAGCACCGATGGCATTGAGCCTAGTGCGGTGAGTGCGGCACCGGTGCCGCTGCTACCTGACTGTCTCATCCCTGGGCTGTTTGTTGTTGGGGTTTTTTCTAAAAGGCAATGAATTTCTGAGGTGCTGCCTGACCAACACCACATGCGGCTGTTCCTGCCAGACAAAGGAACCCACCTCACAAATAAAACCCCTGTAAACCTTCCCGTGAGAGGACAAGGGGCACCTGTGGAGATGCGTTTTTTGCAGGGCTCTGCCTGGCAAAGCCACCGGGGATTGCTGGCCCCTCGGAGCAGAACTCCCGCTGTACATCAAAAACTCATCGCGGGGATCAGATCTTGGAGATGCCCCGCATCTTTCTGGTGTGTGGGAAGCGGGAGGTCGAAACCTTCCCGTTCGGGACCTCCTGCGTTAATTGCTGTTTGTGTTTATTCAATGAGGTGTGGAGCAGCCTCTAGCGGCGGGCGGCGGCCGCTTCGGCTCAACCGGGGATGGAGGATGCTCGGCTGAGGGGATGGCGGCCGCTCTGCTCGGGGACCCGTCATCTTCCCTCCCTGCCCGCACACTCCGGCCTTCGCCTCCTTCCCGCCACTTTCCTGCCTCCCTGCCTTCCCCACAGACCCTCCACCTTCCCCACAGACCTGCCACCTTCCCCACAGACCTGCCACCTTCCCCACAGACCCTCCGCCTTCCCCACAGACCCTCCACCTTCCCCACAGACCTGCCACCTTCCCCACAGGCTCTCCACCTTCCCCACAGACCTGCCACCTTCCCATCTTCCCCACAGACCCTCCACCTTCCCATCTTCCCCACAGACCCTCCACCTTCCCCACGGACCTGTCACCTTTCCACCTTCCCCACAGACCTGTTACCTTTCCACCTTCCCCACAAACCCTCCACCTTCCCCACAGACCTGTCACCTTCTCACCTTCCCCAGACCCTCCACCTTCCCCACAGACCTCTCACCTTCCCCACAGACCTCTCACCTTCCCACCTTCCCCACAGACCTGTCACCTTCTCACCTTCCCCACAGACCTCTCACCTTCCTGCCTTCCCCACAGACCTGTCACCTTCTCACCTTCCCCACAGACCTCTCACCTTCCTGCCTTCCCCACAGACTCTCCACTTTCCCGCCTTCCCCACTTTCCCGCCTTCCCCACAGCCCCGCCGTCTTCCCGCCCTCCTCCCCACATTGGAAAGTCGGACACACCACGTCTGATGGTGGCTCTTCAGTGTGTGCTTACCTACTTTGGCAACGCTTGGAGTTTTAGTTCATTAAGGGTGCGTGTGTGTGTCAGAAATCTCTCATTGACGCTTGTTGCAGAAACACAGAAACTTGCCCGAGCGGTGTTTGGGTTGAACTCTTGCTGACTGCTTCCCCACCCAAGCCAGGCGCCCTCAAACCCTTGTGGTTGGTATTTGTTCCCTTCCTCTTGTCCCTGTACTTGTCTCAGTTAAATTCACCTCAATAATCATTTTATCCTGAAGTTCTCTGGCATCACACTTTCTTCAAGCACAAGCCAGTGCATCCTCAGGAGTAATGGTGGCAAGAACCCACCAGCCACTTTCATGTCCCTCACTCCTCACTTCTACTCTAGACTACACTTCCCAACTGTGTTATATCCCACCTTTCCTGCCACAGCAGAAGTTATATCTTTTGGCTTTTCCCTGGCCTGTGATTTGCATTAATTCCTCAGAAAGCTGCTGTCAGTTTTCTTCTCCCTTTATTGGCACAGATCCCAATTTTTTTAAATCCTTGATGGTTTTCCTTAATTAAACTCATAACTTCTCTTAATTATTTCTCCAGTGCAACCCCAGATTAAAATACGCTTTGGCCTCCTGGCCATGCAAGTCACCTTCTTCCGAACCACCACCTTTCCTTTCTGGAAAGATTCCTCGGACTTGACACTTGTAGGATTTCTCCATTACTGGTCTTCAAAGAGGTTCTCATTTCCCTCAAGAGATTTTTCAGACGTTTTGCTGACTTGGCTCAAAATCCTGAAGGGTGTTTGACATGGACCACATGCTTTCAGGGTCTTTTAACACTCTTAATTTCTCTGTCACCTCTGCTCAGTTTCCTTCAATATTTCTTCTTTATGCAAAAGCATATTTATCTTTCACTTTGGCATCTGCCCCGCCACCCGCCTTTGTGAACATGAAGGCAAAACTGTCAGGGGTTTCTTTCTTTATGTTCTTTTCCTTACACAATGTCTATCAATAACTCTCAGCAGCTTTTAGAGTCTTCCCACTGCTGATCTATTATTCCTTTGGCCCATGCTACATTTCTTATTATTTATTATAACCATTTTCACAGTTTTCCCTTCATTTCCCATGATGGCTCATCTTGTCACTTCTTTTGCTCCTTGCTTCCTTCTGAATTTGCACTTCCAGGACCACATGTTGGCACATCCTTGTTCCTCTGGGCAGGCAGGTCTGCAGATCTCCCAGGCAGGTAACCAGCCATGCAAGGTGGGAGAATTCAAAGGCAAAATTCACAGACAGTTTTGATTCCACACGTATATGGCACATGAGAGGGAAGGCAGCAAAGACCTTGTGCTGACTGTGAAACACAGAATCACAGACTGGTTTGGGTTGGAAGGGACCTTAAAGTCCGTAGAGTCCGTACAGGGACACCTGCCACTATCCCAGTGTGCTCCAAGCCCTGTCCAGCCTGGCCTTGGACACTGCCAGGGATCCAGGGGCAGCCACAGCTTCTCTGGGCCATTTTATACCAAGTGCATATATCACATATATAATACCATATATTGCCTCTTTGAAACCTACTCTTCTATATTTTTCCTTTCCTTCCATCGTATTCTGATTTTCTTCCAACTTGCTTCTTCTTCCCTAAAGAAAAATTTCTCTGTTCCCTTTCCTTAAACTCAGTTTATTTTTTGTGATAGCAGTCACAGATTGTGGTTGTTACCTCTAGTCAGCATAAAGTACCAGCCAGAATGAAACCATAACTGTGAGTTTTAGTTTATATACGATGTACACTGTGAGGGTTCCAAAAATCTGTGAACCTTCGTAACTAATGCTCCCGTCCATCTCAACAGAGCTACATGAGGAAAAGCTTTGCCTCTGTGAATTTGCAATTAGATACCTAAGAGAATAAATCACTCCTTTTTCCAAGAAGCAAACTGCCCTAGACTATGTAAACAAAATCCCTCACCGAGGGCTATTTGAGATTTTTTTTTTCTAGTTGAAACTTTCAGTGAAATCTTCCTTGGAAACCCTCTTTTTTTTTTTTTCCTGTTATCCTCACCCGAATTTCTTTGCAGCTTATCTCTAGTTTTTAATAGCTGTGACCACCTTAACTCCTACAAAAGTAAGTGCTGAAAAGCCACAGCCCTGAGGGTCAAATAGAAATGTTCTTTATTTATAGGGAGCACATTTAACTGTCACACAGTTCCTGCCCATTTTTTGTGTCACCATTATTAATAGGTTTCTCCAGCCATCCCTGCCTCTGTATGTGCTCGGCGTTTGAGGATGAGCAGCACCACCTTGGACACTTTGTGGGACAAGGGAACCAATAAAAAGACATTCATGAAAATGACCGTACCCAGGGAGATAAAATATCATTATGTGAAATGGATTTGCTGGCACTCCTCACCAAATTTAGCACCTATTAAATTATAGAAACCATTATTCCTTTATACAGGAAAGTCTGAAACTTTCCCTCAAAGATATGTTTTATTGTTTTAAGTGGGGCTTGAATGCATTTTTTTTCCTTGTGATAAATTTCCACACATGAATTTTCTCAGCGCTACAACAGGTCCTTGTCCTGCTAATAATTCTATTGATCAAAAAGGGCAATACTTCCCTTTTCTCCCAGGAATACTTTCTGCAGGTGCCCAAGGGAAGAGTTGCTGCCAGTTCCCAGCGGATGCTGGCTCAGACACACATCCAAGAGGTGAATGTGGAGGGGAAACACGAGAAAGGCTGATCCCGTTTGATCACCAAGCGTGGAAAAACTGGATGCGCCTCTGCAAACAATTTTTTTGCCCCCCCTCTTCCTTTTTAACATGAAGAAACTTTGAAACACCTGCAGTGGGAAACAAAAGGTTAATTAAAAAGAACCCCAGTCTTTGCACTAAACTGATTGCTGGGACTCCTGCCAGCCTGGGAAGGTTAAAGAGCTCAAGCATGCGTGGGCTGCGGGGGGAATGGCTAAAATTTACAGCCAGCTCCCTGGAAAGTCACAGTTCAGCTGTTCTCCCGGAGCAGGTGCTCATGGGAGCGGGCCTGTCCCTTTCAAAGCGTGAAGATTGATGAAGCCTTCGCTCTCACCAACTGTAAATATACAACCAGCCTTGTCAGAGCAGGTTTGTTGTAACATCACTTGCTGACAGCAAGAAATTTTTTTTAACCTCCTAAACACACACATGCACGCCTACCCCACACAGGCACACACGCACACACAAAAGTACTAAAAACCAGCATTTTCCCAGGAAACAGGGAAAAGGCAATAAATAAAATGGTGGGAAAGGCGTTTATGTTTTCACTGCCCACAGAGGCAGTGGATAGAGGACGTATGCAGGGTGATTTCATCCTGTCCTTCAGAAAACAGGCAGCATCTTCCTCGGGCTGCACAGTTTATGGGCAAGTGCTGTGAGGCAGCTCTGACACTTCTGGAGAAATTAGTGGGGCTGTGCACTGCCACCCTTGGAGATGGAGGGCAAGGAATCATGAGAGATGGTACAGCTAAAATCATCATTTTGCTCTGCCCTGGTGCCTGCAGGCTGAGGGTTTGTAATGGGGTACAGAAGGAACTATCTATTCCTTTCAAATGGGAGTTACTTATTCCTTATAGATAGAAAATACTTATTCTTGCACTCGATAAAGGTCTGCACACTCGTGTTTAGATTGGGATTTTCACAGAGGAGCATCCCACACAGAGAGAACACAGGCTTCCTGTGGGGGTGAGGTGGTCTCCCTGAGAACCTGAGACAGGGAAGGGGTCAAACAGCACAGCGAAGCCGTGGGATGGCTTTGAGACCTGGGGTCTCAGCCGTGGCACCTCCCTTTCTGCTCTTAACATCATGCATATAATGCAAACACTCCTCTCCTATAATTAGTGGTTTCATTCCTTGAAGGCGATGTGTCAGAGGTGAGTCCTCAGAGAGTGTTTTCACCCAGAGAAGATTGTCCTTCCTGATTAGCTTGGGATGGGTGTTGTGTGCCTGGATAATTGGGTGAAGGGCTGAACAACACCCTGCAGGCACAGCTGCCTCCCGGGACTGAGGGGAGATGCGATGTTCGAGGGAGCAATCCACAGCAGAGACAGACCAGCAGGACAGAGGCGGCTGCTTCTCTCTCCAGAGAGGAAATTATTTCCGCTAATAACTTCGAAGAGTTGCACACAAATCCAGCAGGAAAGAATAGTATTGGCAAGGCCTCCCCAAAGCCTCTGGAAATCAGACAGACTGAATTCACTCCTGACTTCAGTGACTGAACTCCTTGGATAATTGGAAGCAGAATTAATATTCCAGTATTCGTTTCTTTATTGTCCCACCCCAGGATTCATTCTTAGCATTGCAGTCAGTTTAACTAAAATAATTCCTCAGCATCCTTTACTCAGTTCTTTCCCAAGGAAATTCCATCTGTGTTATCATTTCTCTAAGGCAAAATTTCAGGGTAATAGAAAATCTTTAGCCTAATTTCCTAAATTTCTTAGGTTTGATGTTTCCATTGCAGTGTGGAGGGATTAAATTGGTGATTTTAAGAAACGTCAGTACATTTCAACCCCCTCAAAATTTTACCGTGAAAAATAATCAGGTTTTGCTTGGTGCAGTTTTGGGGTTTGGTTTTGCACCACTGTTCATGCTTTACTACTTTCTTCTGCATATTTTTAATAGGTTAGTAAAGACTTAGTAAAGACTGCCCTGCTCTGTAGGTAAAATCCAGCCTTGGGTAATTCCCTGAAATTTTCCAAAAGTCTTTTGGTTACCTCAATCTACAAGAGGAATAAATTTCTACACACCTAACAAAGCTCCAACAGTCCTCACATGCACACAGACTTGTCCAGCACAAAATTCATTTGCTTTTCCTCCAAGACACTTCCAGGATGAACACACCTACGACAAAAGCATGCAACGGAGTGTTTGCAAACTGTCACATTCTTCCTTTTGCTTTCCCTTCTCTCAAATTCCTTGACTGACGTGGCTGTTTGAATTGCTAACACTCTGTGATGAGGACTGTCACTGTCGCCTCGGCTGTGTTTACCCAGTGCTGCTCACGGCGGGGTTCCCTCCCCAGCGCAGAGCCTCACACCATGGCACATGCTAATAAAGAGGAAGACAAAAAGGTACTTCCCTCCTTGCAGCAGCAGCAATGTAACAGTCCTGATGAACAGGCCAGCCACTGGGAATGTTTCCAGAAGCTGTAAGGACAAAAAGAAGTAATTTATTGCAAGTGCTACAAATACATCATATACCTGTGAATACAGGTGACCATCACTTGCTCAAAGAGCTGCTGCTGTCCTTGGAGGAAAAAGACCTCGAAGGTCTCTCTCTACCACAGTGAGCAGCAAACAGCAAAGTCCTCCTGAGTTTCGGGAGGAGCGGGCGTTGATGTGTTCATGCCTTACACTCCTTGGCAGGGCTGAAAAGCCTGAAATATGATTACATTTTCTCAGTAAAATTACATTTGGGTCTTCCCAGAGATCCAAAATAGTTAAAGCAATTTTTCCATCAGCCTCGTTATTAGCTTTTCAAACAGTATTGGCACTCATCTCCAGTTTTATTTTGCTTATCCCTTCATTAAACTCTGCCTGCTGACGTTTCAAATCCGTGGCTATTTGCCTGTTTCTGCCCCATCTCTGTCAGGCCCAGATCTCCTTGTCTCCCTTTGCCACAGGATTCTCCCTCTCCCTCTGGAGGGGGGGAACAGGGGAGGGGGGCACCCACTCCCTTTCACACATGTCTGAAACCCTCCGTACCATCAGGGCTGCTCCACAGGGTCCCTGCTCTTCTTCACACCTCTGAGATGGAGCTGTCATTACCTGCTCCAGCCTGGACCTGGCTGCCCACTGTCAGAGCTTCTCCGAGTTCCCAAGGGGTTTTCAGCCGAGCCACATTCCCAGGAACCTAAATTAATCAGGCTTTTTAAAGCCCTACTAAGGACTGCTCCGGTTTTCATTCACTAAGGATCAGACCAAACAACTTGCTGTCTTTTACTCCCTTTTGCCAAGAAGTTGCAAAGAGAGCAGCCAAGGCATGGCCTCCCATCCCACTCACCCTATAACTCATTGTTCAGAACTGGTACAGGGAAGAGGAGGAAAACGAACCCAAATCACTGCTCAGCTCCTGTTCTCCCAGCCTGCCCATCCCACCCAGTGAAACACATGGCATTAAAACTTCTGCAGCTGAGAGGATCTGATTATTTTTATGGAAATTTCCTCCAAGTTCAGAAGTGGATCAATGACAATTTCTTGAGCTGGCTCCATTTTGAGTACCAGAATTGACTTTTGGAGAAGCTGCTTGATTTCCCAGCTTCCCCCCACCAGAAAAGAGATTATTGCATAGGCATGTGATGTAATTCAGCTCCAAATAGGGTCTGGGCCTATTAGACCCCAATATAAAACTCACCCAGGCTCCAAGGAAAACAGCAGAGCTCCCTTCTAACCCCCTCCTTGTCACACCTCAGGCCAGAGAGAGGTGGGAGTGAATCCACTTGCTAATATTCAATACACCACACAGATATAAATGGCAGCTCAGGATGTAACACAGGAGCGACTCATTTTGGGCAATTTATTTCAGCTATTCCTTTTCCGAGTTCCCCAGTTAGCCCTTTTTCTATTACCCAACCATGCCACTTCTTTGCTTTTATCTTGTCTTGCTGTCTGCCTGTCTCTCCGCTCATTCTCCTTTCTTTTTCCATTTGAAAATACTTTTCTTCTACTTAAAAGGTCTTTTACTTGCGTGCAAATCCCTCTGCTTTCCTCTCACCCATCACCTGCCAGGTCTCTGCATTTTCTTGCGACTACATGGGCAGCAACTCACCAACTTTTGGGCACTGACCCCCTCCCCAGCAAGGCCAAGTGACTGTCACAAACACAGCCCCTTTCCTCCTTCACTTAATGTCTTAAAATCATCCTGAGGGCACCAGAGGTAACAAAGATTGAAGCTCTTAATGCAAATTCCTGGCTCCAGGTTAGCACAGTGCAGGGCTTTCTGCAAGGCCTCTGTAAAGAGGCTTTTAATTTCGCTCTAATAGGGAGGTTATTGTATGTTAAATAAATACTAATTGATTATTTAGTATATATGCGTTGAGGGTTAACTGCTATGTAATGAGCTCCTCTCCATTAGCGGGGCTGCTGAACGTCAATTAATATGGGTTTTATAATCAATTGATATTTAACATGCCCTAACTTCCCTGTTCAGACTTAATGGGCCAGCATTTCCAAAGTGGCCAATGCCAATAGTTTTTTCTTTTAAAAATTAAAAAATATTTGTTGGACGATTTGCAACAGGGTGGGAAGTTACGAATCTATTAAAAGCTCAGCAAATCAGCTCTGCAGAACCAGGCACACCAGGGGGAGACTGTCCAATCCCAAGAGCAGAAACCTCTGGCAATGGGAGAGGGGAGCCACATTCCCTTAACTTCTGTGGGACTTGGACTTGTTCTTCTTTAGAGAGTTTCCCAGAAAATGCTCTGCCCCATTTCAAAGCTTTATACCATGGCATAAGCTGGGCTTGGCCCCCACGTGATCCCAGCTTTGCTGTCCAGTTGCCCTGAGATACACCCTAGAAATGGGATGTGCAATCCCAGGTTTTGGAAACCACTGCAAGATAAAACATTAAGGACAAGACTTCCAAGGATGACCAGGGGATTTAGACATGCAGCTTCCATTTATTTTAATAAGCATCACGTCTCTAAGTGTCCCAACTGCCTTTTAAAACATCTCATGGCAAAGACTTTATTCCCCTTGCCTCTCCTTCCCAAGCACACAGATAAATCATGTGCAAGCTGTTTGTGGTATACACCAGGGAGAAAACAAGGAAGTTTCTAAGGAAAAGAATGATCATAATGCATTTGCAACCATTATCTAACACTATTTCTTACTTAATTTCCTTACTGGCAGCTTTCACACGGTTTCACAATGCAGCAGAGTTTAGCTTAGCTTGCCAAAAATTCAGGCTGGAAGAGAACATACAAGGAGGTACATTAGATACTGAAGCCTCAGTTCCCACCTGAGAGCATCTTTTTCAGGTTTGCTCTCTCTGGTCCCCAGCTGGAGCCCTGCACCCCAGCAGGCCGCTCCAGGAGCTAAATGCTCCCTGTAAATATTACAATATTCCCAATCAGCAGGGTTGGGACAGCACGAGGAGAAGGGGACTTGAACAGCACCCAGGCAGGGTTAGGATGCAAATAATAAAGATTGGAAAAAGAACACAGAGGAGCATGTGGCCAGATCGGGGTTTGAAGTCTACAGGCTGATTTATGTCATCTGAGGATCTGGCCCAGTTAGATCTAATTTTAACATCCTTGACAAATTCCCTTTAACGGCAAACTGTCAAAAGGGAATCTTTTCCCCGCCCCTCATCCTTCCATCTCCAGAAGCTGTTCCCTGTGACAACACTGTTCTCCAGCAGTAATTGGCAGTATCATTCCATTATCACTTATTCTTAAGGCCTGAGGATTTCGTTCCTTGCAATTTTCCTGTTGTACAAATTCAGGTCTATTAGTTGAAGACACGTGCATGTTCGTGCATTTATTCCCTGCGTGTGTCCGAGCATGGAGACAGGACTTAAACCTGAAAGGGCCCTTGTCGCACCAAAAATTAAAGGAAGCAAGAGAGCTAATCACTGATGACACATCACTGTGGGTTTCCGGAGGATGTACCTCTGGCATCTCCAGCAAAACAGTGGCGATTCTCCTAATAAGCATTTTAAATGGATGATGATCCTAATGAACTTAATAGCATCACTATCCAAGGACAGCATCAACTCATTGCCATCCTGCATTTTGCAGAAATAGCTTCTCTTTAAACAGTGTGCCCCTGCTTTGAACAGTAATGGCTTTTAAAAGTGTCTTAGCACACAAAGGCAAAATCTTTTTTGAAACCGGGTGGAATTGGTTGGTGATTATCACTGAAAAGCTGGCAGCCACCAGCTAACCTTCTAACAATGAAATATGGGAATTTACCTTCATGCTTCAGTGCTTGCTATTCAGCTGTCTACCAGGGTCTAAATCAATGATTCTACACCCTCCACTCAAGGTTTCTCTTTCAAATGCTGCAGATATGACCTTAAGTTCATCATCTAAACAATGCAGTTCATGTTTAATTTCATTAATCTAAGATCTTCCATAAAATTGCAATATGGCACCATACCTTTCAAGTACCTTCATTAAAATCCATGTTATTTCTAAATCCTATGCATATCTATGAGGTCATACGGTGTTTTATTAAAATGGATTTTTGAAAGGCTCAGCTCTTTTATCACCAATTCTCATAAGGTAGTTTACAATTTTAAAAAAATTTAAAAACTTAAATCCTTTCCAATCTCTTAGGCAATGAGCAGATTTGAACATTTCTGCAAATTACCACCTTTCCTAATTTTTTAGCTTTTTTCCAAGGATTTGGAGAGGAAAGAAAAGGAAATTCTTGAACCCTCCTTGTTTGTATTTTTTCTGTTGTTTCCTATGTCTAGTGCATTACCCTCTTGGAATGTACCAGCTCATTGAGGTTCAGTGGGTTTTATTCCCAAGATTTGCCCAGTTGTCTATATGGCTTCACATTCTCAAACTGCATGTTGGGTTTTTTTGTTATTCTGGGAATAATACATTGGCACAAGTTGATTTTTCTACTGCATCCCTTTTCCTATTTATTGTCTATATATAACTCGGGTTTGGGACAACTCCTTGGAAGGCCAGCTGGAGCAGGGAGCTCACGACAGCAGATGCCACAAAAGGCAGATCCTGCCCCCCAAAGCTCCATCTCTCCACACTTCAATATTCAAAGGAGAATCCTTCCTCTGATCAAGCGCCCCGAGTGTCAGGTAACAGACTTTTTATCCTACACCCTGATTACATATTCATGAGCCACTCCCTCTTACTCGATGCATATGCATTACTCTATTTTACATAACCACACCCCTTAGCAGTGGTCCTTATATGGTTCTTCGGGGTCGGTTTTCAACGTCCGGCGTCCTTTTTAGGTGGCTGTTCCTCAAGCCCTGCTTTTCTGTAAGCACAGTATCATCATTATTGTGCACAGCTCCTGCTCTGTCAGCCTTGCAGAGCTGGGCTGGCCTCCTGCTTGCGTTTTGCATGGCTTCTGTTTGCCTAACTTACATCCTTTATCTGTTTCTCCAAGGCTGTGCTGTTCTCCTGCCCTTATCAGAGTCAAATGCTGTTCTGTTCCACTGTCCTTATCACTCCCGCAAAGCCATCCCCTGGCTGCAGTGCCACGCTCACGGTGTAACATTACTCTGAAGAAGCAATTACAGCGAGCAGAGCAAGGAACTAAAGACAGGTCACCTAAATGAACTGAGGGAAAAGTACATGAGAAAACAAGAAAATGTCTTCATCACTTTTCAGGCTTCAAATTGGAAAAACAGGAATCAATACAGCAGAACTTCATTTAATGGTGTGAAAAACAATCCACCCCAAGACAGGCAGGAATCACTTATTGCAAAACAAACAGGCCAATTAGGGCCAGGCAGGGCAGAGTGGGACACCAGCTCTGGAGCCATTCCTGCAGCCTCGGCTGCCTGAGACGTGGCCACAAGGGATGGAGACACCAGCAAAGGCTGCTCCGAGGCCTCAAAGCACAATATCCCCCAAAATGGGCAGCAGGGCTGCATTTTGCTGATTTTTCTCTCCCTCATTTTTTCATCCATGCTCCTTCCCATTCAGTTCAGTGATGGCTGGAACACTGGGCAGCGCTGGCTGATGCAAGCACCCACCCCTGGGCTGGGAGATGGGCACACAACCCTCACAGGGAGGAACTTCTCCCTGATATCCAGTCTAAACCTCTGTCACTGTGAAGCCATTCACTCCAGTCCTGTCACTCCAGGCTCTTGTAAAGTCTCTCTCCATCTTTTTTTGTCAGCTCCTTCAGGTGCTGAGAAGTCACCATTAGGTCACCCTGAAGCCTTCATGGCCTTAAAACTTTTGGTGTCAGAGCCCAGAACCCTCAGTCCACTCCTTCTGCTGAGTGGCTGTTTCTGTGTTGGGCAGTTCTCTTCCTTTCTAGAGAAGCAGCAGCTCTGCTCTCCAGCACGGCTCTCAGGACACCTGAATACAGACATCTGCCACGGGAGCATTTTATTGCCTTTCCTGTCACTGCCACTGCCAGGTCCTGGAGCAGATTAAACAGATTAATAGAAGTGAAGTGATGTAGAGGGAGTGTAAAACCCACCAGCCTCCGCCGTGGGCCAAGTGAAATGGGGAGAAGGAGGCTGGAGCTGACATTTGCAGAAGTAACCTCATGTTATTAAAACAAATTTGGCATGAGGGGAAAATATGTTTGCTTTGCTCGTCCTAATGGCTATGAGAGCATATTCAAAATCAAATATTTGTAAGGCAGTAAGTTAGTGTATTTTCAGTGTTTTCTCCTCCCCTTCTCCTCCCCCTTGTCAGTCAAACACGGTCCCCCTTGTTGCCATGTCACAGGGCTGCTGCTTTTAAAGTACATGAGAATGCAGAATGGACATCAGCTCTAAATCTTAAAATCTAACTGTGAATTTATATTTGTCTTCAGGAAAATAATCAACCCCAAAACATGTGGCCAAAGCCTCTGGATGCATTTCCAGAAAACTGCTACACACTGCAATTTTTCTCTCTTTTTTCCCCCTTCTGACGAAACATTGGTTGTATTTTCTCCTTTTATTTATTGGAGTGCTAAATGGATTATTTCAGCAGTAAATCAGGCCCTTTCATTACGTTTTTAAGGTGTTGTCACTGTTATGAAGTACAGTGTGCCATCAAAATTAAGCTCAGATTGCATTACCACCTATTTTATAGATAGAGAATTACTTGATGGATTTTTTTTTCCAGCAGTCTAAGCACTTTGTGTCTTCCCTTCCAAGCCCAACTGTCTTCCTTAGTTTCACAGGAATTTTCCTCCACGAGTTATGAAATTCTCATGCACATTCTCTCACAAATACCTTTGCATTAGGTTTTAAAACAGAGGGATGATATTTCTTTTAGCCCAAACTATTCATGTGAAGTGCAGGGAGGTTGGGGGTGGGAAAGACCTATCTGAGCCTCCCCTTACAAACCTGAAGGAAAGCAGCTCTTCTGTGGAACCCTTCAGCTGGAAGGAGCTGATCCATTAGTGCTGCTGGAATCTGAGATTATATTTAAAGTTTCAAAAAAGGTGTCCTGAATTGCATCTTTATAATATTGTATATAATATATAAAATGTAACTGATGTCAGGTGTAAAGAAAGGGATCCATAATGCAGCCAATGTGCTGCTCCATGGCCACGTTGTTCTGGGAACAGGCTGAGCTGCACAGGCCAGACCAGGTGGACGGGACTTAGGGTCACACAGGTTAAATTCGGCCCACTGACCTGCAGTCCTCTTCCCCAACTGCTGTAATCCTGCAATAGGTGGCACTTCAGAGAAGAATTTCTTCTAAAGTTTCAAAGCAAGAAGCTTTTCAGCATTCCTCCTTTGTGCCTTTCCTTTAAATTGACACTAACATTTTTGCCAGGAGTTTTAGAATCCAGAATGTCCCAAAAGAAATGAATACAGAATGTCTCACCTGCAAATTACACAACCCGCTCCAACTGCCACCGTTGCCTGTTCCTTTTCCACCCCCCTGATGTAGACTGGGAGCAATCCAAAGAAATTAGTGACATTACCCTCTGGTAGCCTGGTGACACTTATGTTCCAATCTTCAGAAAAGTGACTGCAAATCTGCAGACATGTCTGCCTAGCACTGCAGAAGTAATTTTAGAAAAGTAGCTGCTGCACATTATGGGCGATACTTTCTGAGCTGTATGTGTCAGTGACCCACTGCTGCATCCTCTGGCAGAGCTGCAGAGCACTTCATCCATCTTCCCTTTCTGGCCACGGCACTGGCAAGATGAAATCTTATGTATTATTTAAACCTTCCCCTTTTTTCCCCCTCCTCTGATTGCCCAGTTCAGGGATGGCCACGGCGCAACGTCCTGCAG
This sequence comes from Corvus moneduloides, assembly GCF_009650955.1. Taxonomy (NCBI): domain Eukaryota; kingdom Metazoa; phylum Chordata; class Aves; order Passeriformes; family Corvidae; genus Corvus; species Corvus moneduloides. Next base: position 1,737,135 of record NC_045495.1, read on the forward strand.
CTCTGCAGTGCCAGCCCTGCTCCTCCGCGGATCCTGGGATCAGGGAGTTGGCTCTGAGCTCCCGGGGGTCAGGGAGTTGGCTCTGAGCTCCCTCTGAGCGAGGTGGTGTGGCTTTGCAGGCTGCAGAACTTGGCACCTGCCAGGAAAAAAGCAATCATTTCCTTTTAGTGCTCCTGGCTGACTCTCCCTAAGCGCCAGAGGATGACGCGAGTGCTCGGAGCTCGTGGGGAAGGGCCGGGCACCCTGCGGGGTCGGCCACCAAAAATCCCAACTATTCCCAACTCCGAAGTTTTCTTGTTCATTAAAGACAGAGCGCAGGACCAAGCTGCTCAAGGAGTTAAATGTATTAAGCAATTTACAATTAATATAGAACTCATTCCAGAGATATCTACGAGAGAGTACAACAGGGCAATTAACCCACTAATACACTAGGCTATTACATCGCTATGTCTCTTATTTTAGCCTGAGGTGATTTGAAACGCATTGGATTAAAGGATATTACAGGAGATAGCATGAAAAATAGCTTAATGTAATGAGCCATCCCGTGATGTCTGCTATTAAAGATGATTTGCAGTTGAAAACTACAACATACAGTAGTTCAGCCATTTAGAAACATGAGTGTATTTAACCCTTTTCTGGCCTGTGTGTCCCTTACTTGAGACGATGCAAGAGTTTCTCCCTCTCCTCCCCCTCACTTCAAATGCCTTTATCTGAGGATTATCAAATGCACCTTATTAAAGTACAGTAGTATCTTTGGGAGATTGGTGCCTGAGGTTGATAGAAAACCAGTAATCTGCTAATAACTTTTAAAAATAGATCCCCAGGAGAGTAAATAGGCTATTCGACCGGCGACACGTTCCCGAAATGGGAACTTGTAACAAATTTCTCTGCTAGCCTTAGGCCTGTCATATCAGTTCCAAACGGTGACCCAGACACAACTGGGAAACAAAAGCACCTTATCTTAAAATCTATAACTGTACAGCTCAGCACAGGGAGAGGAGGGCGAGCAGCTGGAAAAGTTCCTGCCTGTGGAGCAGTCCTACCATGCAGACTGAGCGTCTGCTGGTTTCAGTTCCCGGGAAAAATCACAGGGCTGGGAAAACAGCTTCCACCTGGACACCGTGCATTTCTCTTTCTCTCATTTCTGTGCTTTCCTCTCCAACTGGAAACACGGAGAAATCATTGAATTCGTGCTGTCAGGCGTGATGGGTTTTGTCTGTGAGACAGGTGAGGCTCTGCATACCCCAGGCACAGTCTCTCTTTCTAACAACCCCATTTACACAGAAATAGAGGTGAACAAAACTGGCACTTATTTTCCCACCAGAAAAAGGGAGGATTGTTTCCTCATGTTTCCTGTGAAGAAGTTTTTTCTTCTACGAACAAGAAAGAAAAAAAAAAATCCCATGTACCCCATAAAAGACATCCCAGGGGGACTTGGGGAAGAGCTGTAAGTAAAAATATTATGAAAAGATTAATTTTCTGGGCAGCTTTGCAGCTGGGTGAGGCATTACAGAGCTGGGTTATCTCACCTGCCTCGACAGAGACAATCCCACAGCCACTTCTCACCTTCCCTACTTGCCATCATCTCCTTCCCCATCCCATTCTGCCACGAAGTCCTGCAGATCCATGGCAAATAGAGGGTCTCCCCGTTTTCCCTTCAGGTTGCCTTTCCCTGGCTGAAGAGCCCTGCTTTGCTCTCCTTCCTCAAAGGAGCAACGTCCTGCTTTGGGCTGCATCAGCATCGCAGTAGGATTTGGCTCCTGCTAATTGTGATGTCCTCTGGCCTTCTCCGAGCAGCACTTCCTCCCTGAAACCCAAATAAAAGCACTTGCTTGTAAAAATTGTATTTTTTAGAAGGATCAAATGAGGATTTTCATATTTGCATAAAAACAGAAAAACAATTAGCAGTGCAAAACAGCCCAAAGTGATTACACTTCTCATGGAAAGCACTGTGGCGAGGTGCTCTTCACACGAGGAATAACTGCAGGGGAGTCAACAACTGGATGGGTGCTATCAATACAGTTCCTCCTCGAAGGAAATACGTGAAGAATGGGGAAAAGGATGAGAAAACAAAAAATAAACAAACAAACAGAAAGTGCTTTCAGGCTGAGGTTCTCCTGAACCTGAGCTGACACATTTCTGCACCAAAATGGAAAGAGAATACAAAAAAAAGTCTGTTCCCCAACTGACCTCCCTCTGCATCAAGGATTTTAAGCAGAGGGTGGCGCTTCCCACAAACCTTTCTGCAGGGGCGGGGGGGAGGCGTTGGTGGGGACCTCTTTCTAATCAAAGAACTTGTCACTGTCACTTTGGTGTTAGCAGATGCCAGGAGCAATACCCAGGCCGTGGTGGATCTGCAGCGTGTTATTAACAGGCTGCACTCATTGCCATCCACCCCTGCTCCCAGCAGCTCTCCTTTTTGTCTCACTCCGGGCTGCCTGCATCCCGTGTGGCACGGGAACCTGTCATTTCTCGTTTCCATCCAGAGGAACAAGTGATTTGGGAGAAAGGGAGAGGATGACCAGGGCTTTCTGACCTTTTCTCCTTCGATTTGGCTGCTCTGCCGTGTGAGGAGGAGATGGCAATCACGCTACGTGGAACCGACAAACTCATCTCGGTGTCACTCGCTCACGCCAGCAATGGCCGTGTCACTCGGCATCAGGGACAGCGAGCCGCTGACGGGATTAGGGCCCATGATGGCCCTCATCTGCCAGCAGCTCTGAGCCCTCCCACTGCACCCCACTCCTGGCTGGGGCAGGATTGTTTAATTGTCAGCACATTCAACGAAAGTCTCGTTTCTCTGTCCGTTTTTCCTCTCCGAGGGGGATCGGTGTCTCCTTGAGCCTGCAAAACTCCTCCTTGAGGGGATAAAACTTGAGATCACGGAGTTCTCTGCATAGCTTTGTAAATCAAACTGAAAATCTGTTACAGTGGTGGGGAAACTGAGGCACAGAGAGGTAATGGAGATTTCCCAAAGCCATGCCCTGCTCCTTCCAAGGCTGACCTGCAGCCAAGGGATGGACAGTGGAGGAAGGCAGACGGACACCCAGGGCCACCCCCTGCACTGCAATGCCCACCCTGTGCCACCCCCACAGCTGCTCCACATGTGCCAGCAATAATCCCACAGAGGGAAGAGGAGAGGTGTCATTGATCCCCACAGAACTGTCCCCAACACCTCCTGCTTTCCCCCTGGAGGAGAGGAGGGCCCAGAGCATCGAAGCCACTTCCTCAGATAGCCAGCCCGAGGCACTGCCAGCCTGGTGATCAGCAGAGCAATTAATTAGTACCAATTCTAGCAGTGAAAATGGCCAGACAGGAGGATTCAGTGCCAGGACTGGCATCTCTTACCAGAGCTTTGCAGGTCACTCCTGAGCCCGGCTTCCAAACTCTTGTCTGCCCCTCGGTATCCTTGGTGTGTCGGATATTGAACACAGTTTTTGGCCACAGGATCCCCCTGGGCTGTGCCCACTGCAGGACAGTGCTCTGGAGCTGCCCCAGCCCCGGTGGCACTGGCACAGCTCAGCCCTGGAACTGCTGCTACCACAAACCCTCCAGGCCTACCCAAACCCTGTGCTCTGCTCCTGGGATAGGCACTGGCAATCCCCATCCCACCTGGCAGCTCCTACGGCTGGCAAACTCCTGGATTTGGGAGGGCAGTGGTTTATAGTGCATTAGAGACACCGCAGTAAAGGGGAATTTTTACATTCTCTTAGTCTCAAAGAACCAAACCCTACACAAACCCAGTGGACACAAGAACAAAGAGCAGCCATGGCATCATTTGGGTCATGTCACAAGTTCCAGGTGAGAGATGGTGTTGCAGGACTAAATATTCCTGGTTGGCCTGAGGCAAACCAGCTGAAATCCCCTAATACTTGACTGGAAAAATGCAGGAAGGCAAAGGAGGAGAGGGGAGAGAAGCAAGGGAGAAGGTTTTACACAGAAAACTCCCTTTTTGGAGGGTAGGAGGGATATTAGTTGGTAACAGCAAGAGCAGAGATTTTCGCACTCCTATAAATCATTATTACTGGATGTCCCTGAGGGGATGAGAAGAATGAATCAGTTACACACACACAATGCCAAACTTTTACATGGAGGAAGAAAAAAGAGAAAGAAGAGGGGAAAAAAGGAGAAAAGGAGAGAGAAGAAAGGAAAAAAAGGGGGGAGATAAAAAGGAAAATAAAATATTAAAGATGGGGGGGAAGAAGAGAAAAAAGAGGAAAGAGGGGAAGAGAATCGGAAAATAAAAATAAGAAAGATAAAGAAGAGAAAAAAGTGAAAGAGGAGACAAAGGCAGAAAAAAAGGAGGAAAAGGGAGAGAGAACAAAAGCCAAAGGAGAAGGAGGAAAAGAAAGGGAAGAATGAGAAGAAGGGAATGAATGAACTTTGGAAGCAATTTATAATTCCTTTCACCTACATCATGAATTGAACATGCAAAAAAAAAAAAAAAAAAAAAAAAAAAAAAGAAGGGGGGAAAAAAAAAAAGGAAAGGAGGAAGGGAAAATATTCCGCCTAGCATGCAGATTATCATTTGAAAAGATTCTGTTGCCATGTTTTTGTCCCTGGGTGATGAAAATGAAATTGTCTGATGTGTGCGCCGTGTTAGATTTACCTTTGCAGGGTTCACCCACAATCAGTAGAGAGGGGTCATGCCACAATATGTCATCTCACAGCTCCATCACACCAACTCCAATTTATACGAGGAGGTATTATGCATTTCAAAGGAACCCCCTGCGCGTGGCTCTTGTTACTGATCTATATCACAGCTCAGCTGAGGGAAGATTAGTTCTGCTGCAAGGGCAACCAGACTTATTTGTTTATGATTATATTCTCCTTAAAGACGCACCATTCCTTTTTTTTTTTTTTTTTTTTTTAATGTCTAATTTAAAGTGTGCATTAAAGGGGCTGGGTAGGGGGTGGGATGTAAAAGGTGAGAGAATTCTGCACTCTCCCACAAGGAAACCTAATAGTCTTAGTCTCCCATGCATCCTGCTCATTAAAAAAAAAAAAAAAAAAAAATCTCCATTTAAATGCAAATTTGAGTTTTAGCTGGGGACTCCCCCAAAAGCTTCTCTCGGAAGCACCAGGGAAATAGGATTCAGAACCTAAAATGGCTGACAGCAGTCGAACGCCCGTGGAAAACTCTTCCCTTCTGAATCCCCCCGTCCTTGCCCTCGCCGCCGATGCCCCCGGGCCCGGCGCTGCTCCCGGGCAGCCGCGCTCTGCCCGCACCGCGGCTCCGCCTCGGGCGAGCACCACCCGGTATCAGCCCTCCAGCTCTGCTCGCTGCTGCTTCCATCAACGTTTGCCCACAAAGTCGCCGGGTTTGTCCCTGAAAAAGGCTCGCAAGGATTTAATGAGGCAGCCGAGCGCTGCGGAGCCCGGCCAGCCCCGCGCTGCTCATCCCGAGCGTGCCTTGGATTCTGTGGGGCACCCAGGATCTCGCCAAGAAGCTGGCACTGACTCGATCTGCCCCCGAGCTTAGGGGGAGCCCTGGAACCCCGCTGGCATTGAAAACCAGCGAGTCCTGGGAAGTTTTTACAGCAGAAAAGTCCGTTTGTTTGGTGGGGAAAGATGCAGAGGGAAAGGATGGTGGCACCCGCGGGCCTGCCTGCACTGGTGGGGATGCTCCAAGTGGTCAGGCACCCCTGGAAAAAAAAAATAAATACAAATAAATATAAAACCATATCTATAAATATTAAAACAGCATCAGGGCTTTCTAAACCAAATAATAAAGGGGTATGTGGGATGAGAGAGGTGTCCATTCTCAGAGTGGGAGGGCGTTTTCCTGCCCAGCAGGATTTGTGCCGGGCTCTGGCTCACAGACACTTGTGTTTCTCATCACCAGGGCTGCTTCCCACTCCTCTGGCCCTGATTAACGAATTGCTGGTCAGAATAAACAGGCCCAATCCCATCTAGAGAATAAATGGGTCCAGCAGGGCCCTGCCAGGAGCAGAGGCACCGAGATGCTGCTCTCCGTCCCCATCTCTCAGCACTTCTGGCCCTGGGGATGAGCGGAGCCACCAGGATTCACTGGGAGAAGAGGATGGGCACCTCCAGCTTTTCTTAGTGTTTTGCTGAAGAATTTTGCCAAATCAATGCAGAATCAGATGGTTCCAATTATCATCAGTCACGACCATGGGAGTCTGGAAGTGACACCCATCTCCCTTTGCAGTGCCCTGGGGACGCAGGGACAATACACGAACAGATGAATGGACATAGAAGGAAATGAGCATATTAATTAAGGGTGAATTGGCTCATATTTCACTGGAAATGTGTCCTGTATTTATGTGGTGTTTCTCCTGACCCCAGGTTTGAGCACTCGGTGGGACAGCAGGGTGGCTGATCACACCCCAAAGAGCTGCTGGCCCTACAACACCCTGAGGGGCTGATCCTGCTCATCCACGTGCTGGGTGAGCATCCCTGGAAAACCTCTGGCGTCACCAAACCCCCTCTGCACTGACATGAGCAGCCAGGCTGGGAAAGGAAGGAGCTCCCAGCTGCTCAAAGCGTTAAATATATTCTGCCTAAGTGCAAAATCTTCACAGTGCAGCTCATTGAGCTTCTTCCTGCGCCACACCCTCACCAGAGAAGGAGAGCCGGAGATGCCAAGGGCCTGTCACTGTCTGTGCTGGCCATGGCATCACCTTCCACCACCCAGGGTCAGGAACTGAGAGCCTGGGGCAAGCAACAAGGTGTCCAGCCCTGGTTTTCCAGAAGCTCCTCCTGGGAGAGCAGCCAGCCTTCCCTCTCCCTGCCATTTCCTCCCTTGTTCTTCGTAAAAACCACACTCATTTCACTACTTTGAAAGCTCATAATATGATGGGTGAAAACAATTAAATGAAATAGACTGGTAATACCCATGGGAAAACATTTTTAGATATGATATTACAATCTTGTTTCAAAATTGGATTTTGCCAAGAGGAAATACAGTTTATTATAAAACACATTTTCTTTTAATTTAATTATATAATCTTTGGCTTCAGAGAAGGGATGCTTAAATCAGACCCATTTAATTTTCAAGTGTATTCACCCATCACCTAGGGCAAATTGGTTTAAATTAGTAGGTGACTATATAAGTTCTAGATATGTGTCAGACAAAAATTTATCTGCAAACTCTGTATAAAAGACCATCTACACCAGCAGCACAGCAGCAGAAATTACCTGGGATGAACAGACAAGCACCTGAAGAGCAGTATTTGCTCTGATTTCAATGATACCCACTACAAAACCTGATCCGGGATTATTTTTTATCTTTGTTAATGTTTTGCCAGATCAGTTCATCACCCTGCATGTCTGCACTATGCCAATAAAACCTGATGACCTGCAGTTAGATTCTACCAGGTGCATTAAATTCCCATAACGGGAGCAGATCTTGCTAAGTCTACTATGGCCTCTTCCCTCGCAGAGATTGCATTTCCAGCCTAATGACAGCCGTGGTTTGTTCAGAGCCCGCAGTGGCTGAGCTCTGCCTCGATCCGTCACCGCGGCCCCAGACAGCTCAGCACAGCCAGCTCTGCCCGAGTTTGATCACAGATCTCCTCCCATCCCACTCCTTCTCCTGTTTCCTCAAGCCAAGGTTGAGCCTGGTTTGGAAGCAGCCAGAGGAAATCCCTCCAAACCCAGCAGCTCCCCGATGCCAAAGCCGAGGTTTGCTGCTGCTCGTGGGGGTTCGGGAGCATCGCTGGCAAAGACAAGAGAGGAAACTCCTCAGCCAAGGGAAATGCTGCAGTGCAGTCAGGGCTGGCTCGGCAGGAACACCACAGCAGTGATAAACAATCATCTGTGGGCCGTGGAGGGTGCTGTGCATGGCAGGGAACAAAACCCTCCAGCAGCGCTGCCTGGGGGAGGATGCGCTGCCTCACGCTGCCACCACAACTGCAGCACCCAAACCAGCTCATCCCGAGCATCCCTGTGCTTTGGGGCTGCTCCCACACATGGATCATCCTCCAGAATTCTCCATCAGCTGTTCTCAAGGCCCTCCAGAGCCTCCAGCCAGGCTCATCCCCATCAGCCCTCCCGCATCTCTGCTCAGCCCAGCAGACACATCCAGTTTTGTGCCCTCCCTGTGACAGCACCAGCATCAGGCACAGTGACCCTCACCTTAAACAAACCACAAAAATCAGAGTTTCTACCCTTGCACCTGAGCCAGGAACCCAGCCAGCACTGGAAGACAGAAAACAAATGCAACACCAAAACTCAGTTTAGCTATTAAATTCTCACAGGGCTGTTTTAACAAACAACAAAATCTACATCACAATTCTCACGCCAGGCAGCGAGCACAGGTCACTGTAAAAGCCAAAGCCAGTGGACGCTCCTGCTGCCACAGCACATAAATATAAATATATATATGCACCAGAGTAGAGAAATTCTGGAAAGGTGAGTTGAAAGCATTTCCTAAAGGCAAACACTTACTAAACTCCACCAAAACATTATATATAGCTCATTTTAAATAAATAGCTCATTTTAAAGCACAGCTCACAAACCCAGAATTCCCACAGCCACGATCCCCACCCTTCATTCCATGCATTGCAAGTCACTGAGGAGCTGCTGAAGCATTGGAGGCTGCCCAGGGCAGTGGTGGAGTCCCCATCCCCAGGGGGAATTAAAAGTGTAGATGTGGCACCTGGGACATGGTTTAGTGCCGGGGGAATGGTTGGATTTGAAGGTTTTAAACATCTTTTCCAATCTAAATGATTCTGGGATTTTCCATACTAGGGGTAATGGTGAACATGGGAGTGGTGCTGGGTTGATGGTTGGACTTGATGATCTCAAAGATCCTTTCCAACAATTCTTTCCTAACCCTAACAATTCTGTGATTCTGTGGGTATGCCATGAATAAATATGATTATTTCAACAGGTGTGGGACACCCACTTCCTTCTGGCTCTTCGATGCTCTCCCCTTGGCCACACAATTTGGGAAGGTACCTGATCCAACCCTCAGGACCAAACCCCAAACCCACCCCACCCTGCCAGCCCCAAAATGCACTCCAAGTGTGATGAGAACGTATGATCTCAGCCATGTCTGGCAAATAAACATTACAAGGGGCTGTTTCAAATCTTTGTAGTAGCAAATCTCAGCACTTAACTAGTAATGCAATAAGTCCTATCAAGAGCAGGCTGAAAGGTGGAATAAATTTCCTGGAGAACAATGAGGGTGATGTATGCATATGACCAAGGCACAATAAAACTGTAGAATGGGAGGAAAAAAATGCATACAGTCAATACAATAAAATCAGCACAAATATAGGTTGTGTAAGCAAATAAATCTAACAATCCAAATATTTTACAACACGCTCACACGCAGAGCATTTTTTTCTTCCCCCCTCCCCAGAAATCTTGGGTGGAAAAAAAAAAAAAATTGGGCTGTTTTGCATCTGAGTGTATTGTAAAGGCACCAGCGGCTGTCTGCACAAATTACCATTCATCTAGGCGTTGTTGTGGAAATTTTCAAGGGATTTGCAGTAATTATATGACAAAATGCTTGCAAATCTCACTCATTGCTGAATAGAAACACACGGGTCAAAGATTGAACACTCTCAGCTTGGTAATTTGTAAATGTCAATCAGACGGGGGCCACGGGAGGCACACAGGCGTAAGCACTGAAAGGCACAGCGACGCCGTAGCAACCAGAAAAAGCCTTTTCAATCCACATTATAAAAGGCACGGGATAGTTTTACTTTCCAGCTTTTTTTTTTTTCCATCCCTTCTTTTTTTTTTTTTTTTTAAACAAACTGATCACCTTGCACCCAGAGGAGGAGGAGGAAGAGGGGGGAGACGGGAGGAGGGAAGTAAAGAAAGGAAGGAAAAACAGTTTAAATAAAACTGGTGAGATTAAATTAACTGATACATACATTCGCAGAGGTAGATCGTTTGCTCTGTAATAAATATGGACTCCTATCTTCCCTCCTCGCAGACAGCAAGGAAAGCAAAATAAAATTAAAAGATATAACAATAAAAATTATAAATGCATTGCGGGCCCGCAGACCAACAGCCTGTAATGAAGCTGCTGCGAGGTGGGAAGCTCCTTATCTCTGGGGATCATAAATAGGGAGAGGCAGGCAAGGTGAGGGATCCGGAGTGCCCCTCCCGATCCGCCTCCCACGGGGACACGGACCTGCTGCAAGGAGTCAGCTCCATCTTTTCCCGTTTTCCCGAAAGTGGAATTCGGAATGAAATTGCTCCCAACTGTACAAAAGGAATAATCCCGGCGTCTCTCACTCCCCCGGGAATGCACTAAAGCGCCCGGTTTGCCTCTGAGGAGCAGCATCTCCTCCTCAAGGGCCATTCCAGACACAATGACCGCCCCCGCCCGGGAATTCGGGAATTCGGGAATTCGTGGCATTTGCCCTCGAGGGCCCGCAGCTTTTCTGCGCCTTGCCCTCTATTCCAGTACCAACCAAAACGATGTTTTCGTTTAAAACCAGACATGTTTGGGGGCTCCTGAGGATGCTTCCCTTTGTTTTTTTAAAAAAAAGGGGGGGGGGGGGAACGCCCACAGAACCACGAGGTGCTGCTGGTTTTGTCTCAGATCCTACAATTTCGGGGCTGAAGCCCCACGGCAGGAGAGCTGCCTCCATCCTGGGGAGCCACCGAGCCCTTCCCGTGGGTGTCCCAAACTTTTCCTTTCCTCCCACCGCTGTGACACCGTGGCCAGCCCAGGCTCCTTATCGGCCCTGCTCCCAGTCACACCCGAGTTTTGTTAAATTCAGCACCATTTGGGGCGAGTTCTGGGCACAAAGGAAGCACCAAAGCCAAGAAGCTGCAGAGAGGTTTTTCCATGCACAGTCCTTGTGACCGCAGCGAGGGGACATCCTGTGCTGGGAGGGGCTGGAGGATGTGACACCAAAAGCCCTGAACGCCCCCAAAACCACTGAAACGTCACCTTTGGTACAGAAGCAGAAGGGTTACAGCAAACAGAGCACAGGACAGCCCGAGGTTAATGCAGAAACGGGAGAAACTCCACAGAGTTTGCCAATACCAAAGGCCAAGCTGCTGGGGTTCAGCTGTCACCACCCACTCCATCCTTTCCCTCCATCCCAGGTTCACCTCACACGGTGTGAGGCCAGCCTGGAGCTGGTTCCTCACTTCCCAGAGGGTTATTGAGAATCACAGACTGGTTCAGGGGTTGAAGGGACCTTGAAACTCATCTCGTCCCAGCCCCTGCCATGGGCAGGGACACCTTCCATAGGCCAGGTCACCCAGAGCTCCACCCAGCCTGGGCTCCAGGCTGCTCCATGGCACTGGGAATGCCATCAGCTCCACCCTCAATGGGATTTAATGAATCTGAGAAAAATTATGAAGTACCATAAAGCCACAAGTCTCATAAAAAGTATAATAAAATTGAGAAAAGCTATTAAGTTATAAATACAACCAATACATGCAACATCACTCAGATGGCAGAAACTGGCCATAAAATAAAGTCATTTTAAGCCATCATTCCACAAGTTACCAAGTGTCTTAATTCACAAGTCATACATCCCTTTATGGCACCCAATCCTATTGTCTGTGTGGGAGCTTTATAACTTACACCATCCTGTACAGTTAAAAATGCACCTGCCCTTACAGAAAATGTGGGACAAAGGACTTTGGGGCCTCTTCCAGACTCTCAGGAAGAAGTTGTGCAGATCACTTGGTCCCTGTGTGATCTCTCTTATTTAACCAGCTCCCAAAATACCTGGCAAGAGTAAGAAACACCTTTGGAGTTATTGCAGGATACTGCAGAAAGAGGGAAACAGAGAAATAGAGGGACTCCAGGCACTCCTGCAGCCAAAATCCTGTGGGTTTACAGAAATCAGCGATGATATTTGAATTTTGAGTCGTGGTGCTGCAGCATCAGGCTCCAAATATTTCTATTTAAACCAAAGTTATTCTAAACATACAGAATGCCCACTGAAAATAAATTATTCCCAAATAAGTTGCTTAGTAAGAGTTGCATCCATTTTTGAAATATATCTATTTTTATTTGTTGGTTTATCTATAAATACATGCACCAAGGACTTACAGTGCAGGTGTATTTCACTTTCCTCCCTCAATTTAAAGCTGAGCCTTTGCTTATCACCCTCCCAACTGATGTAGAACAATTTCCTCTCTTTATTTCCTCTAAGGGTGCTGTACGTTATGAATATTCATTGAAATAATTAAGCACCCTGTTCACAGCTTGTTGTGTTTACTGTTAGTCCAATAAAACCCAAACAGGTTAATGATGATCTTTAATATGGGAATTTAATATTATTTCACCTACACATCGGTGAAAAGTTTAACTTCCCCTTTAAGCCTCATCAATTTAGGGAAAATAAGTAACCACCATAAAACCCCGCTGCAGACTCTCAGTCAGAGGTACAAGCTCCTGCGTGTTTGTCTTCTGAATTTCTCTTTTTGGTTTTGCTCCAGCATTAGAGGAAAACTGAGGTGGGATTGATTTTTTTTCTTTTTTTTTTTTTTTTTTGGTCTCCCCTAAGAATTATTCACATCACAGGGAGTTCAGTGGAAAGTGAAAAAACCTTTAGGATGCAGCAGCCATTGGGAAAATGCATTTAAAGATGCTTTGGTGAGGAAGCCTCTAAGGGAGAAGTGGAATTCGTGGCTCTGCTTTGCTGGGGAGGCCAGGGCAGCCTCCCCGGCCCCCTCCGCAGGTGCCACCCAAGCCAGGGCTGGCACTCACTAATTAACCTGCTCATCAGCCCCCATTAGCCGTGCAGAGCAGGAGTCAGAGCCACGCAGCCAGAGCAGGACGGACCAGCACAAATCAGGAGGGTTTATGAGGATTACTTACATTAATTTTATCCTTTATAGGCAATAAACCTTTGCTGGTTCATTACTGGCCACTGTTTAAAGGAGTTTTTCACCACACACGGGAGGCACTGCTCGGCAGCCTGGAGGAGGGGAGCAGGGTTGGGGACAGTGTGGGCTCGCTGGTGGCACAGGGACATGGCCACAGCAGGGCCAGCACTGAGCCCAGTGGCCCTGGCACTGCTGGTGGTGGCACAGGATGGGTTCCCCTCGCTGCTCACAGCTTCCCTCATGCCCCAGGTTGGCACCCCTGAAGTTTGCTCTCAGTTTTAGGTCAGGGTGTGCTGGCCTGACTAATCCTTTCCTCTCACCCCAGAGATGCCACTGATCCCCGTGGATAATTCCCAGTTCCAAGGCCCTGCTCAGCACCAAGCACCCCTGGCTCTTGTCCACCCCACAAACCTCATTTTATTTGCTGCTCACCTGGGGCAGCTCAAGCACCCAGGAAAAGCAGGCACCCTTAGATCAGGCAGCAATTACAGAGCAAAATACCCAGGTGCAAGCAAAAATGGTACAGAAGGGGCCAGGCTGGGAAATAAAAGTGAGGGGAGAGCCCTGTCCAGCCAGCACTGCCTCAGCTGCAGCTCCACGAGCACTGAACAGCAACAGCACCAGCCTGGCTGGAGCCTCTCCCTGGGCCTTGAGCACTCGAGAAATATTACTCTCAGAATTACCTGAAGTTTTATTTAATGCAGTAAAGGCTCATTTTCGATGGGAATTAGTCCTGAAAGAGATGGCTGTTAGGAAATGCCACAGGATGCACAGCTCAGCCCTCGGAACCAGTGAGCTCCCAAATACCTGCGGTGCTGCCGAGGGGAGTTGGTGACTCTCTGCCACGAACAATTAACAAAATATCTAATTTAGCCCTGAAATTAACAGGGGTCTCAGTATTTACACCAGCTAAGCAGCATTTTCCAGTGTTCCTTTAGGTTTTCACATAAGCCAAGTTCTTGCCTTTTTCAAACCACTCAAAGGACATGAGAACCTAAACCAACAAACATCCCCCACCCCAGAAAAAAGCACAGAGCAAGAGAAATCCAGAGGTGTTACCTCTCTTACAGGGTTCTACAAGCCATCTTCTATTAATATAATTTTAATAAAGTGAAGGAATTCAGGGCAAGGAGAGCAGCTGGAGCCAGGGTCTCAGAGGTATCCCTGCAGTAAGATGTCTTTTTGCAGGAAAAGAAGAGGAAAAAAGAAAAGGGGAAGGCAGTGAAACCAGAACCAGGGGAGCAGAGCCCACCCCTGCAAACACCAAACTCAGAATTCCCTTCAGAGGGCTCCGAGCTGAGGACAGGAAATAAAATGCTGGAGTCAATCTGCATTTCAGGTGTTTATAACCCTCAGTGATCCCCACTGGGAACCTGGCTGGGGGCAGGAGGTTCCCAAGGAAAAGCTCCCCCAGGTCAGTGACTGAGAGCAGCCAGGCACTTCCTCAGGTGCTCTCAGGGACGGATTAAGGGACAAGTTCATTTAGAAATCGTTTGTTTCTCTGCAATTTCATTTAACTTCACAGCACACACACCCCCAGCAGCAGCCAGGGCAGCTCCTTGACAAGGCCCCTCGAATAATTCTCCCTATGTAATGGTGAATAGAATTAACCCCACTTCCAGCAGAAAGCAGGGAAAGGGAGGGAAAGGGAGGAAAAGGGAGGAAAAAGGAGTCATCCACCTCCGCGTGGAGCTGCATTTTTTGGCAGTTTGGCCCGGAATTGGCGTGTTTGGCACTGGGGCTGCTGGAACATCTCTTCCCACCCAGCTCTGAGCAGGGGCCAGGCAGGAATTCAGAGATCCTGAATCGATGATGAGAAGCGGAAGGAGCCCAACATGAAACTGCCATGTCTGGTGTGTTTGTCCTTTTGAGTTGTCTGTGGGAATAAAAAGGCTCCTCCCTGTCTCCATTTCCCCTCTGCTGAGCAGCCTGTGCTCATTGTAGCAGTAAATGGAGTTCTTTAAAAAGGTGTTCGGAGCTCTCGGGCCCCATGGATCACACGGAACACCAGGCAGGGGGGATGCAGAGAGCTCTGGGAACCCACAGCCTGGATGTGGAGGGGAAAACACCCCGAGGGGCTCAGGGAATCACCTGCCTGGAGCAGGACTTGGCTCCTGCATCCCTGACCTTCTTCCCAGTTAGGCACCAGTGCCCAGCCCAGTCCCTGACTCCCTGTCCTGCTGTCCAGTGGGGCTTGGCCTGAACCCCAGGATGGCTGATCCTCGTGCCCGAGTGCCAGGATGGTGCCCAGCATGGCTCTGCCCTCCCTCCAGCTTCCCCCTGCTGCTCCGCCTCATTCCTGCAGAGCAGGACTCAAGGCCACGGAGCAGCTGCTGCTCCAAATAAATGAACAAGGAAAAGCTGGAGTGAGGCTGGAGGGACAGGGACCAGAGGTGCCTCTGCAAGGACAGTGACATCAGGCCTGTGCCACACACCTGTCCCAACACACAGGGCAGCCCCTCTCCCCACTGCATTCCTGTCCCCCAGGTGCTCCCCACCACCTTCCCTGTCTGCTCACAGGGCTCCAAACGGAGAAACTTCCAACATCATTTCCAAACTCTGCACCAGTGCTGGGTGTTTATTCTGTGAGTTCCCATTTGGGGAATAATACGTTCTTTATATGGCAAATAATAACATGTATTTATAAACAGCTGTTGCTGCATGAATAAAAGTAGTTCTAAAAGGAAGAAATCTGGTATAAAATAAAATTACTTTTTTCATTTAGCAGTTGAGCTGCAATCAGGAGGAACAATCCATTTCAGGCAGTAACCTGGAGGTGTTTTTCTGGTTTTAAACACCAGCCAACAGCATCTGTCACTCATCCCCCAAAAAATAACTCCATAACTAAGAGAGAAATGACCAGAAAGGGAGCATTTCCGCATTTCCTCAGCACTCAGATGTGTCCCAGGACAGCCCTGCTCCCTGTGTCTCTCAGGGGAGGGATGTGGCTGCAGAGCTGGGCAGAGCTGGACCATGGTGGGATCATCCAGCCCAGCATCCCACAGCTCTGCCACCCCTCTGCCAGGGCCGAGCCCTCTCCCACTCCTTGCACAGCCCCCACAGCCACAAAGCGAGTTTCCCATCCTGCTCCCCATTCCAGTTCTGCTACCCCTGGACCCTGACACCCAGGGTTTCCCCTCCTGCTTCTCCCATCATTTTGTGCTTCCAGGAGAAGCCAGGGCCCCAGGGCTCGCCCCCACACCCCCATGCCCAATATCAGAGCTCCATCTAGCGCTGCACAGCCCCTCCCGCCACCAGGCCAGGGGGAAGGAGGGGGGAAAAGGGGAAAAAAAAATTAAAACATATTAAAGGTGTTAATAAGCGACTTATTTAAACAGAGTATCACATATTGAACATTAATCACCTTGCAGTAAAAGTGTAATTAAGGAGTCACTCTGCCTTCTGGGGAAGGCTCGCTTGGAAGCCGGGAGAAAATGGTCTCTTTATTAACACAAATTATTTTATTTGGCTAAAGGTAATAATTCTAAGTGAGGTCAACGGTCCTCGTGCACACGTGAGCGGTGCCGGGGCCCGGCCAGCGTTTCCATGGCGACTGAGCCAAGTTCATCCTCCGCGGTAATGGCTTTGCTCTCCCACCTCCGCCGGGATTGTTCCTGGGGAAAAAACAGCCCTCGGTCTGCCAGCGGCGGCTCCTCGCTGCATCCGGCCAGGAGCAGCCCCTCGGGCCCTGCCCGGGCATTTGGTGCCACCTTCAGAGGGTGGTGGCACCGTCCCCCCTCATGGCACGGCACCCTCCGAGGGTTCTCCATGTGGGAATGGCACTCAAGGAGCAGGACCAGCACGTGGGATTGGCTTCTCACATTTTCCAGCTCAGCTCCAGCCCAGAACGGTTGTAGGGTGGTTGTAGGGTGGTTGTAGGGTGGTTGTAGGGTGGTTGTAGAACCCCATCCATCCCACCCCCACATGGCCAAGCTGTGGGAATCTTCCCCCATCGGCTTCCCCCGGCGGAGCCAGGGCTTTGCAGGGCTTCATCTCTCCAGGAGAACTGCAGCAAACTGCAACCCCACCAGGAAAACCACGCCAGGGATGTGCCCCTGGATGCTTTATGGCCAGAAGCCTGTTCTCCTCCCCGTTTTAGCTCAAGTGCCCACATTCAGCATCCTCATGGGAATGAAGCCTCCAGAGTCATTCACGCGCGAGCACCTCCAGGCTGCTCCAGCGCCGAGTGTCCAGGCAGAGCAGGGAGCAGCAAATTTAAAAATATCTCTAATTTTATAAAACCAAACCCCAACAATGCACCAGTGAAAACCAGGGGGGTTTGGGCTGTAAACCCCATTTTCCTGAGCACATTCCTGCGCTGGGAGCTCCCATGTGTTATTCTGTCTGGCGGAGATGATTGTCTGAGCTCGGCGGTGATTTATCTGCCTCCCATGTCATGTCACCCGTTTACGTGCGGTGTTAGATGTAGAGTACAGCATTAACATTTTACTATTATTCTTACCTTTCAATGCAAAAAGATAAGAGTGTAAATCTGGGAGACAAGGGACGTGTCAACAGCGCTGCTGGCACGCAGGGCCGGCCGTGGGTGCTCCTCCTCCTCCTCCTCTTCTCTCCATGCTCCCAGGCTCGACAGGGACAATTCCACCACCCAAGTGTGCTCTGATCCCCCCCAAAATAAATCCAACCCCCTTGACCAACATTCCTCACAGTCCAGCATCCCCCCTGGCACAGGGGCTGCCACCACCTCGTCCCTGCCACGCCAGACGGAGCCACAAACAGCCTGTCCCCAACTGCTGGCTGGGCCCACGGAACTTATTAACACCTAGTCAAGATTAATCAAGCAGGGAAAGCTAAAGCAGGGCCCTAATTAGTTGCTGATGATAACTATATTTGTCATCCTCTCCCCAATTAGTCTACTGTACGTTTCGGAGTTTAATTGCACCTTGTTCTTCATTTAAATGTCATCATGTGCATCTATTCTCCTCCTTCCTTAGCAAATTTGAGAAAAATTTGACATTAAATATAGATTATCTTTAGATTTTCATAATTAACACAACTGAACTGCCTTGAGCCTAAATACATCTCCTCATGCTATAAATCTGGCCTCTCCTGGGAGCGGGTGCTCCAAAGGGCTGTGGGTGTGGGATGCACCCCCTGGCACTGCTGCCACTGGGGCCGTGTGTAGGTGGCACTGGTGTCCACGGTCAGGACATGGCCTCGAGGGCCCCCTCAGAAGGAAGGGATGGAGCAATCTTTGGGATTTTCTCTCTTTTGGATTCCTTTTCCTGGTTTTCACAGCTGGTAACATTTCTAGGAGTCTGATTGCAAGCGGTGGGTCAGACTGTACCCAGGCAGTGGTGAGGGTGAGGGGACTGTCCCCTGTCCCCCCATGCCACTGACAGCTCTGCCCCGGGCAGCCCTCTGAGCCCTCCCATCCCTTGTCACCACCAGGACAGGGAGCTGTGGCTGTCCCCGGGTCATCCCCGGCTCCCCCTGATCCAGATTAGCGGATATTCAATACATCGATGGACGAGAGAGAGCTCCAGGAGTGACCTGTGCCTCTGCATCCCAGCACCTTTAACTCTTCAGCTGCTGCCCACAGCTCACTGCCAGGACTCTGTGCCACCCAGCAAAGCTGTCCCCAGAGCTGGAGACACCCAGCCACCTCCCCCCCATCACCCTGTGCTCGCTGTGTGTCCGGCTGAGCCGGTTCCCGGGATGCCATGGAAGCTCGGGGGCAGCAAAACCTGGGGAATGGCTGATCCTGAGCCATCCCTGCTGTCACCAGGGAGCCTGGAGCCTCTCTCCTGACACACCTGATGCTCCCCAGCCCAGCCAGGCCCTGCTGTGTCCCCCTGAGCCCCCGGCATGGCCAGGGCCAGGCTCGTTCCGAGCCACCACTGGAGCTCCACAGCCAAGCCTGTGCTCGTGCTGATCAGTGCCAGAGGCTGGGACCAGCACCAGCCCCCCAATGCCCACCCCAGCCCTCCTGACCCACCTGGATGCCACCCATGGGCACCCACTGGTGCCTCCTGAGCACCCAGCGAGCTGCTGGTGGCCAACAGTTCTGCCCACAGCAGTGCTGGCACTGCAAACAACCAGAGGAGGGGAAGGGAGAAAGCAAGGAAGAAGCTGTACAGTCCTACCTGTCCCTTAGGAGGAGGGTCAGCACACGGATCTTCCCTACCACCTATTAAGAGCCAAAAAAGCCCCTCTGGCCTCTGATCTCCTCCCTGCTCTGGCGTGTCCAGCACAGGGAATGCAGCGCTCACTTCCCGGGAGGAGCTGCTGCCGTGTGAGGCGAAGAGAAAGGAAAAGTGGGAAAAAAAATTAAATAAAAAAACAACAAAAAAAAAAAAAATCAAGGAGTAGTCAAAAAGTGTATTAGAAGCAAATTTGGAAAGAAATCAATGGCATGTAATTAGGTTTGATTTTTCTGCCTGTTTTGTGTGGCTGGGGGTGGTGTGTGGAGTCCCCCCGTGAGCGCAGAGATTAACACAGAGAACAGGTGCTGGAGCACAAGCCCATGGCCACCAAAGCATGACAGCTCCATCACTGCTGGCAGAGGCACGGCAGGAGAAACATGGAAATAGATACAGGGAAACCCACATAGGCACTTGCTTATTTAGGATTTTACCTGCTGCCCCCTCCCCACACACAAACCCAGCCTGGCAGCAGGGAAGGGGCTTGTCCCCAAAGCTTGTCCTCCTTCCCCCTGCATTAAAGCCCTCCTGGTGCCATGGGGGACCCAGACAAGTCCTGCCTTGTGGAAAGGTCCCT
Organism: Corvus moneduloides; assembly: GCF_009650955.1. Taxonomy (NCBI): domain Eukaryota; kingdom Metazoa; phylum Chordata; class Aves; order Passeriformes; family Corvidae; genus Corvus; species Corvus moneduloides. The sequence continues at coordinate 1,756,656 of NC_045495.1, forward strand.
AAAACTCTGGGAAGGGACTCCCCATTGCAGGGATGCTCCTCCACCCCATAAACATTCCCAAGCCGACACGGGTGGTGGTGACTGGGAAAAGAGAAGAGAGAACACTTGTCCTGGTTCATCCTGCATCTCCACACAGCATCAACACCTGCCTTTAAAACCCTGGGGTTTAGTTCTCCTCCCCCAAATGGGAGTGATCCATGAGGTGCTTGGAAAGCAAAGCCTGATCCCTGCCCGCCATGGCACGGGATGCACACAGGGACACTCGCTGTTATTCCTTGGGTAAACACAGGCAAATCTGAGGCAGGATTTGATAAACCCACACTGATGGGGAACCTCAGCCCTTCCCACAGCCAGCAGTGAGAGAAAAAGCTGCTTTTACACTGTTATTTCACCTGTTTCCTAAGGAACCTTTCCACAGCTGGAGAGTCCAGCTCCACATGGCAGCATTTTCCAGCCAAAACTTGGGAAACAGGCCCAATCTGTAGGGAAAGAGGATGGGAGGCACTCAGTGGTCTGTAGGGCCCCGTGGGAGCATTCACATGCACACACAGAGGTTTGGGTGTCCCATGCATGTCTGCATGTACACACAGATTTATTTATGTGTTTACCCCTCCCTGCAGTTTTCACTGTTGAGTTTCCAGCCGTCTCTCCTCGCCCTCCGAAGTTGTTTGGGTTTTTTTTTTCCCCTTTAACCTTGAAAATTAACCTAAAACACAGGGCGCTGTACACATGACTTGCTCAAATAAATTGCATCCTTAATTATGAACACCCTCGGCTCCGCTGTGCTCCAGGCCATGCTGCCCCAGTGGACACCCCCCTCCTGATGAGTGGTTATTGAACACGGGAACAACAATCAACACTAATTAAATACTCAGCTGTTGAGAGGAGACAATGTTTATCAAAAAATGCAAGAGGAGGGGAGCGCATCTTCTGTTTTCTATAATTAGTTAGCGATATTCCCCAGGCGGTCTCGCAAATCGAACTCGGGTTTGCTCACATCTGTTTGGCACAGGCAGACAAAGGCCACCGTGGCCCCTGTCCCCGTGTGTCCCCCCCGAGTTACACCCCAGCACAGCACCCCCACGGTGCCACCACGGCGTCCCCACCCTCCCCATCCCCTCAGCCCCGGGGATCGGGACATTCCAGGGGGAAAGAGCCCTGTTGGCAGCAGGGATTCCATGCTGGGCAATCCCACGGATGTGGGCAAGTGGACCACGGGGTCCCTGTCCCCGAAGCCAAACCCACGGGCACAGGAGCTGCTGGGGGCTTGGAGAGGGCACAAAGTGCCAACACCTTCCCTTGCACCCAGTTAAACCCAAACCCGTCATCAGCAGGAGCAAATTTATACCTTTTTAATGCTTTCCTGGAATTTTTCAGCGGTTTTCAGCTGGGGAAGGGGCAGGATGGGCCGTTCATTTCCCTCTGTCTCACGTTATTACCGGCTTAGGGATCTACTCAGCAGCAGAGGACAAGAGTTAAAATTTCCCTGAAGGAGGGGAAATAAGGAGATTAGTGGTGGCTGGGGTTTGACTGCTGGAGCCTGGGACAGCTCCAGATCAGCAAATGCCAGTTTCAGTTTGTCCATAGATGAAGAACAGGAAGAAAAGCCTCTCTCTATCATATTCCACATTCCAATATTGATCCAAGCACTGCTGAACGTCCCTGTCCCATCCATCCACACCAATATTCCCCCTTCCTGCGTGCTGCTGAGGGTACAGACAAGCCTTGTGGTGAAACCAGGGTTGCTAAAACCGACCTCAGGCCCTGCTCCGAGCTTACTCCATGCCCTGCTCCGAGCTTACTCCCCTGGCTGCACTCAGAGTGGTGCCAGGAGCCCTTGGCAGATGCTCCTCCAGAAACTGCCGGACCCCACAGCACCCCTGCCCCCAGACAGACACCAGCGCTCTTCCCAAGTCTATTCCACCAGGATAACAGCTCATCTTTCCAAATCTGCCCAGAATTCAGTATTAAACATTCCCCGAGCCGCCCCGTGCCCACCGCCCCCGCCGGGAGATGCTCGGGGGACGCTCCCGCCGCGTTCCCCTCCCGTTCCCCTCCCGTTCCTCCCCCGTTCCCCTCCCGTCCCTCTCCCGTTCCCCTCCCGTCCCCTCCCGTTCCTCTCCCGTTCCTCTCCCCGTCCCCCTCCCGCCCCTCCCCCGTTCCCCTCCCGTCCCCCTCCCGTTCCTCTCCCCGTCCCTCTCCCGTTCCCCTCCCGTTCCTCTCCCCGTTCCTCTCCCGTCCCCTCCCGTTCCCCTCCCGTTCCTCTCCCGTTCCCCTCCCGTTCCTCTCCCCGTTCCTCTCCCGTCCCCCTCCCGTCCCCTCCCGTTCCCCTCCCGTCCCTCTCCCGTTCCCCTCCCGTCCCTCTCCCGTTCCCCTCCCGTTCCCCTCCCGTTCCCCTCCCGTCCCTCTCCCGTTCCTCTCCCGTTCCTCTCCCCGTTCCTCTCCCCGTTCCTCTCCCGTTCCCCTCCCGTCCCTCTCCCGTTCCCCTCCCGTTCCTCTCCCGTTCCTCTCCCCTTCCCCTCCCCGTTCCTGCCAGCAGCCGTCGCTGCCCAGCCCAGCCCCGCTGTCAGTCCCGGGGGCCGGGAAGGGCAGGAGCGGCCCCGGCCCCATCGATCGGCAGCCGCGGGTGCTGCACTTGTTGAGCGAGGCTGGAAGGGAAGGGAAGCACACGGAGCACGTTCCTCCTCCTCCTCCTCCTCCCAGAGCAGCCCCAAAGGCTCCGGGGGCAGCAGCGCTGCGGGGGCTGGGGAGCGGCAGCGAGAGGCAGAGCTGGCCCCGGGGCACAGCCCCTGTCACTGCCACTGCTCGGAGCTCCCTCTGCGGCACCTGGCACCGCTGGTGACACCCGAGCTCTGCCGGTGAAACACACGGGAAAAGCCGGATTAAAGCTCTGAGAGCACCGCTGGGCTCCCAGCCCCGCACCTGGCACTTCACCTCCCTCACCCTCATCACCAGAGCGAAAGCTGGGCCAGCACCAGGCTTCTCTGGGCACGTTTGGAGGTTACAGCAAACACCAAATTCTGCTTTCCAGATACTTTTCATCCCAGGGATCTCAAACAGAGATCAGGAATTAATCCCAACTGCCTCCCCACCCATGAGCTAGAGGAGGAACCCTCTGCTCACCGATGGCTGGGGAGGGGGTGACACCAGGACAGGGCCAGAGCAGAGGCTGCTGCTGTTGTTGATGCACTTCCCAACCCAGCTCGAGGCCTCAGCACTCCAGGTTTATATAACCAGGCTCAGAAATCAGAACATTGCCCTTAACCTCCCATCTACCCTAAATACCTACAGTATTTCTGGTAGTAAACATCCTCCAAGACTCATTTCTTGGAGCAGCAGCAGATGGTCAAGAGCATTTCCTGAAATTGAATATTGTAATGAATTTAGGATCGAGAAAATTTACATAATAATCTGGTTTAGATTCTGATAGTGAAGAAACCTACATAGAAACTGCTTCTTTTCAGCTATTTGAATTAAAGTATAGATCTCCAAGTATTTTAATTATAAACAAACTTTTTGCTCTTCTGGATCCATGGAAGAAATTGAAAAATTAACTACGAGGGAGGCTCAAGGCCACACATCAGGCTCAGTTCAGGTTTACCTCTCGTGACCCAGGGGCTGGAGGGGGATGCTCAGGAGCCAGAGGTGACTCAAATTTGGCTGATCCTGTAGTGCCCTCATCATCAAACTGCACCATCCCAGACTGGGAACCTGTGGAGACACCCAGGGAAGCCAAGAACCCTTGGAGTGGGGGGTGTTACAGCCTTTGAGGGTTTTGCTGGAGAGGTTCCAGGTGTGCACCCTCAGCCAGGGATGGGCACGGGTGCAGAGAGAGGGATGGGATGGGATGGGATGGGATGGGATGGGATGGGATGGGATGGGATGGGATGGGGTGGGGTGGGATGGGATGGGATGGGATGGGACCATGCCTTCCAGGGAATCAGCCATGCCTGGATCCCAGGGAAGGATCCAGGATCCCCAGCTCAGGCCCATGCTGGGTGCACACATCCCACTGTGCCTCCCCTATTCCCCACCGTGCTTGGGGCACACGCAGTGACACAGGCCCAGGGTGAGGCTGGGGAGGCCCTTTTGGGGTCATCTCCTCCTCATCCTCATCACTGGCACAGCCCTGTGCCAATCCCATCCCCAGGCCACCTGCACTGGCACAACCAGGGCTCCATCCAGCCTCATCCTCCCTCTGGACCACAGGAAAATTCCCCTTCCCACCCTCGTGCCAGGAGATGCAGAGGGTCCTTTCCTCTTAGAAAAGCAAATATTTAGTCTAGATAAAAAAGCCCCAGAGCGTTTTCCCCAGGTAATACTGGTAACTAAAATAATCACATTCACTTTGCTGGTTTAATTTTATATTTCCATTTCTACCTTATCTTTTTTCTGCAAGCATCATTAAACCACACCATAACAAAAATACATGAACTGTTATTCTTTCCAGAGAAGCCATAAACCACCTCAAAGCTTTTCAAGTTTATTCTTATCTCGTACATCTTCCTCTGGTTCGGGGTTTTTTTTCCCCTTCATGCATTTCAGAAAGGTAGTTTTCCCTAATGTTAAGAATAGTTGCATTGAAAATGAGATGCTGCCTCTGAAAAGCCCCTCTGGAGGATTAAATAAGTAAAATATAGCCAGAAAATAAACTGGAACCTCATTAAAATAATTTTGCAAGGAGAAATCCTACTCTACAATAGGTTTTCAATATCACTTAGAAAATTCTTCAAGTCATATATATATGTTCTTAATTCAGGACCTTGCATTAAAAAAGACATTACAGAGGGAAGTGAAAGGCCATTTAGTACCCTTGTTTATATAAAAATGCATATTAGGCACAGATGCAATCTCCAGCAGAAGGCCTGGGATGCAGTTGGAATGAGCTGTGCTTGGCTGGGAGGTGCTAATGAGGGCTGGCAAAGCCTCGAGGCACCAACACCTCTTTATTCTGCCAGGGAACGCCAGCCACTCCTGCACCCCCCTTTTCTTTAACTATTCCCCACTTCTCGACCTCCCTGGGGAGTCAGGTGCTCACCCCAAGGTGGGTTTGGGGCCCTGACTTGCTCCATCCTCAGCAGACAGGGATGGGGCTGTGCCAGAGCTTGGACCAGGGATGAAAACTGCCCGATTGCCCCCAAAGTGCTTCCCTGGGATGGAGCTGGTGTGCCAGGAATGATCCCCGTGGAAAAGGGGGGACTCTCCCTGCTGTGACTCCCTGCCAGGCATATTTAACATGTGACACCATCCCATATCTTGACATAAGTGTGCCCCCGGCGTGGTGGAGTCGGGGGTGGATCCAGGGATGTGCAGGATGGGATGGTCACATCACTGCTGAGTTGGCAGCTCCTAAACCTGGACAGCTAAAACCATTGGCAGGTTTCACTTTGCATCAATTCCCAACAGTTTTAAAGTATAAAACTCCTGATCATGGGCGAGGCAATCACTGCTGCCCTGCTCAAAGCAGTGCTAAGGAGCCATCACCGACACACCCACACCGCTCCCAGTCCCTCCTCAGAGGGAAAAATCCCTGAGGAGGCTCCTCCGAGTGAGGCCCCAGGGCTGGAGCTCTCCAGACCAGAGTCGTGGTTAAATCATGGAAAATGCCAGGCTGGGAACAGTTTTGGATGTCCTGCTTAACCAGAAGGTAAAATGCAGGTGACCCACAGAGGTATCCCCAGTGCACTGAGAAATATTTAATCTCCAAAGGCTCCAAAAAGCATCATTAGTGTAATTATTGTTCCCTGCCCACTGAAAACATGAGAACCTCAAGCCTCCATCATGTTGAGTTGGGCCTTGAAACATCTGTAATAATTTGAGGATTATTATTATTTCTAATCTATTAGATTATTAAAAGGTGTCATTTAGATGGGATATCAGGAAGAAATCCTTCCCTGTGAGGGTGGGGAGGCCCTGGCACAGGGTGCCCAGAGAAGCTGTGGCCGTCCCACCCCTGGAAGTGCCCAAGGCCAGGTTGGAGCAGCCTGGGATAGTGGGAGGTGTCCATGGCAGAGGGTGAAATGGGAGGATCTTTAAGGTCCCTTCCCACCAAACCATTTCAGGATTCTGTGGATAATCCTGAGACCGAAACCCAGGAAGGTTAAAGGATCCTCCTTCCTGCAGGAACTCCTGTGCACTGACCAAAGAGATCCCACACAGCATTTGGGCAGCCAGTTTAGTAGAGAATAAACAGCACACTTCAATTTCATGGTAACTTAGGAAGGTTTACTGGCAAATACCATGGCTTTTACATGGTTCTACCAATTACTGAGCAATTACATGTAACCTAGATCTGGAGGACACACAGCAACCTTGTAATGTATTCCTCTCTCCTGGAAAAGAAGAAGGCAGTTAATAGAAAACACTTTATTTTATTTTAAATTATAAACCCCCTCCACAATATTCCTGTGTGACATTATTAAAACTCCACGTCGATATCAAACCCAAAGCAAAGGCTGCCATCCCATTAACACATCGGTTGTGGGATGATCGATAAAAATTTCCTTTAAACTGCACCATATGTTGCTCCCCACAAAGTTTTATTATTCAGATTCATCAGTTTGTACCTCAACCCCCGTGCAATTAAATCCCATTTAGCAGCACTGACCTTCTGATTTGAACTCGTCATTCCTGCAGCTGGTTTGGAGTTTTAACAGCACTTTTAAATAAGGAAAATGTAAAATGTCTGGGAATTAATGGTGAGGTAGGGGGAGCATTCCATGGGGAGATTCCTCCCGTGCACGGCTCCTGTGCTGGAGCAGGGAGAGGAAAAAAATAAAGGGAAAAAAACCGAAGGAGTGCCAGCACATTTTACCGTGTTGTAGCATATTTGTAAACATCGTTAATCACGGATTAGCAGATGGTGATGTTAATTGCACCTGTGGAAGCAACAAGACCTCAAGGTTGATTACATTTACAAACCGGGATCGGGGCTGCGGATTCCGGAGGCGCCCCGTGGGCAGCAATCCCAGCTCCAGCAGCACCCAGGCTGCTCCCTTCCCCTGCCACCAGCCGGGGCTTTGGAGAGGGAAAGGTGGCCCCTGTCCCAGAGCCATTCCAGCCTCCAAAATACCCCTGGGAGCCAGCAATGAATTGGATGGAATGGGAGTTTTTCAGTCATTGCACGGGGTAGAATGGGATTTTCCAGTCGTGGTGACACTCTGAGCACAAAAGGGAAATGCAGGGCAGGAGCTGAGCTGCTCTCCCAGCCAGAGCTCCCCGGGGTGGATTTTGGGAGATGGGAAGATTTGTGTTTCCCCCTGGCTGGAGATAAAGCAGCGCCAGCGCCGAACTCATCTTCTGAATCAAGGAGGACAAATATTTTGCCACTGTGCTTAGAGACACTTTGATTATTGAGAAATCATTCTGGAAGGGCAATTAGTAAATTTTAGAATCAATTTGGTAAATAAGCCTCTGAAAGGAATCCATGACAAGCAGCAGGGAGGGAAGAACTGACTTTCAAATTACACACGCATACTTTATTCATATCTGAATATCAAAGAGACTCTATGTACAAACAGAAGTAATCAGGAAACGTGTTTTGATCTTGCTGATGTACACAAAAAATGACAATTAATGTCCCCCTTTATGATACAAAGCTGGGGTTTTTTACAGTTACATTACAGGGACGATTATAGTCAAGCTTAAGGCTAAAAATAATGAAAGACTATAAAAACTACATTTTAACATTTAAAAATATCCAGGAAATTAACTGGAGAAGCAGGCAATGATCCAATTAATGGATTGCATTTATTAGATCAGGGGCAAAAGGCACAGCACAAAGCTCCAGCTCCAAAGGTGAGAGACCCTCACAGGTGTCAGGATGAAGCTGGGGCAGGAGGATAAAGCATCAGCTCCATCCAAAAGTCACTGGAGGTGGATCCCAGTGGAAGAAAGTGGGGTTAAAACTTACCACAGAGGGAAATAGGATCAGTGGGAATAGCAGAGCCATCCAGAGTGGGATTCACTGCCCTCTCAAGCAGCAAAGTCCGAGCTGCAGCCCAAATTGTGACTCAAATCCTAAAATTCAAGCTCAGGCAATTCCCAAAAAGCCTTGTCTGATGCTCCAGTGCCAAATCAAGCTCCATGGATACAGGACTGGGGAATTCTCAGGGGAGTGGTGCTGGCTGCCGGAGTGACGGCCAAGCAGGAGCTTCTCCTGTCACTGTGGCGGAGCCGCTGCGGAGGTTCCAAAGCTTTTTGGGAGCCTTCCAGAAGAAAAGGAGCTGCTGCAGGGTTCCTCAGCTGCCTCCTCGTTAGAGGGGCTGAGCAGATGGCCAAGCACAGCCCGGCAGAGCCCGGCTTTCCCAGCCACGCAAAGCCAGGAAGTGTCTCCCCACTGCTGAAACAAACTTAAAAAAAAAGGAAATAAAAAGGGAGAAACAGCAGTTCCTATGAGATGGGAAATAAATAGACTTACCTGGAGGTCAACAATGAAGAAATGGCTTTACCCTGATCCCTGCTGCTCCAGAGGAAGGATTCAGTTAGCCAAGTGCTGAATCTTGGAATCTTTCCTCTGGAAAATGAGCAAATCTGAGCCACGGGCACCCTCTGCTGGGGCACCCTCAGCTGCTGAGCAGCTCCCCGGGGCTGGCAGAGGCCTCCGGGCCTGCAGCTGTTTCCTTTCAGCTTTAGAAAGGTAAAAAGGGCAAATTCAGCCCCCAAATGCACCAGCTCTCACCCCACAAGGCACCAGCTCAGGGTTCTCCAGCTCCCTGTGGATTTGGGTAACACAGCCCTGTTGGCACGAGGGCGTCATTTCAGAGGGATTTGGGATTTGTCCTTTTCCTCAGGACACAGCTCAGGGGATGAGTCCCCACCCCAGGCACCCTCCTCTCCATCACAGCCACAGAAGGGAGCCCTGGATGCTTTTCACACCCTGATCCCCATTCCAGGCAGCTGGAGTGTCCCCAGTGTCCACCCCAGCCAGACCCTCCCCAAGACACACAAGGAGCACCCCACACCCACAGACCAAGGTTTACAGACTTCATTTAGCTCAAAGGAAAGTCCTAATTAGTCACTCAGAGTGATTTACTTATTCATTTGGAAGGGGGGAGGGGGCAGACTGAGCGGAATTGTTTGAAATTATCCCTAAAGGGCACTGTAAATTAAGTGTTAATGAGGAATCCTATGCAAAGGGCCACGGTAGCTAAATAAAATAATTAAGGTGCTAAGTGATAACATTCTTTTGGCTCTCAGTAATTTAGCCAGCCTGGTTTTTCGACCAGGATAGTTGCAAATGAAGCCACCCCAATGCCATCAGCAGGACAGTGGTGCTGGGGCAGCTCAGCCTCCAGCAGGATCAGCCCAGCTTGGAAAGGAAACTTTCCCAGAAGGAAACGAGCTCTGGATCCCTTTTCCCACCTGAAGGACTAATCCCACTCTGGATTTATATGACACAAAATGGATTGATTTGAGTCTACAGCCAATCTTTACAAAAGCTTTATTTCCACGGGCTGCATTTCCCCCCCACTCCTTGGCAGGGCTGCACACCTGGTTTACAACCAAACACAGAAAAACCAACTGCAGTGGTTCCCAAGCACAGGGGAAGGGTTCAGGGCTGCTCTCAGTGGCACTTTCACCCACAGCCCAAATTGTCCCCACGGTTCAAGTGATGCACAAAGTCCCCTGTGCACAGCACAGAGCTGGCAGCCATCCCTGGGTGTTCTCCTGCCAAAACTGGCTGCTCCCAGACCTGGCTGCCTTCCCACAGCTGCTCCTCCCAGGAGTTACCTACGGCATCAGGTGTCTGCCTTTGGTGCTAAGTCAGGGATCTGGTGGCTCTTGCAGCAGCTAAAATGCAGCTCAGGTCTGGGGCTCTCCCTGGCACTCACAGTGATGGTGGAGACTCTGGGAAGAGCATTTCCATATCCACACCAAGCAGCTTCATCCACCAAATAAAGAGGATTTCAGTCTCCGTGCCTCCGCTTCTGGCTGCAGATGGAGTGCAGGAGGATACCTGTAGGAAAGTAAAAATAAATCAATATTACGTGATTTTTTTTTTTTTTTAAACCACAAGAAAATCGTTCAGTGGCCTGGATGCCTGATTTATAAATGCAGAAGTTGGAGGTTTGGTGCCTTGGTGCCCAGAACTGCTCTCACCTGCAGCCACAGAGACGTTGAGGGAGTCGATGCTGGGGTGCAGCGCCCTGCCGGGGGGGATGGCCAGCATCTGCTGGCACTGCAGCTGGGTCTCCAGGGAAAGGCCCTCCCCTTCACTGCCTGCAGGACAAAGACACTGCTCAGGTCACTCACAGCACTGCCACGGCCTTTCCCCCTCCTCAGTGCAGTTCTTGCTCATGCTCTGTCTCTCTGACACTCTCCCTAAGCTCAGCCACCTCACCACCTCCCACACAACAACTGAGCCACCAGAGGGGAGCCAGACACCTTCCTCCCTTCCCTTCCCAGCCTCCCTGGATCTGTTCTCCAGCATCTGAAGTGTTTTTGAGGAATATCTGTGCAACACAGCTGCACAAAGCACGGAGAATCTCCTGTGGGAGCAGCCACTGTGCCAGCAGAGAGCTCCCTGCGGCCACGGGACAAGGCAGGCAAGGGGCCAGAGGCCAGCTCTGGTCCAGCAAATCCCACATCCTATTGCCAGTGACAGCTCCAGCCTTCGCAGCACACACACCCCCCCCCCACCACGGGCTGGGTGCAACTTGTGCATGCAGACAGTTTAACCAGAGGCTTCAATTGATTAGTTGTTAAACCATCCAGCAGCCCTGATATGTTTGGGCTGATACACTGGTGAAACAGAGTTGAAATCTATCCCAGGTCATTAGTAGTTGTTTGACTCACGCTGTCACAAAGGGAAATGGAAAGGGAGAGCCTTTAAACAATCCTGTGCGCAGACAGGTGAAAATGCAGAGGGCCAGGGACCTCCCAGCCCGCCTGCCTCCCCAAAGAACCCTTCCACGTGGGTTACTGAGAGCAGCACAGGAGCTCCAGGGCTGCAAGGATGGCCAGCTCATCCCAAACACCTCTGGAAACAGGCTCAGCACGTGGCAGCCAAAGCTCCCCTCCAACAGCCGTGCCCTGACCTGGCTGAGCCCCACACCGGTCCTGGGATGGCACTGCCAGGGCACACTGACCCCTCGGACCACACAGGGGTGGGAAGACCATTATTCCCAGTTTTAGGCTGGAAGCTGAGGCCCAGCCTCATGTTTTACTGGGCTGATCTCAGAGGCACTTTGGGTAGGGAAGAGGATGCTTTGGGTAATGCATCCTGCACCACCTTCCCAGATGAAACCAGTCATGGCAAAAGCTCTTTGGTTGGGGTCAAAGAGCCTTCAGAAACCCCAAATCCCATCCTAACCAATCTTTTCCCCCTGCTGTAAGCCAGCAGTGCACACAAGGCCTGGGAGAGTTAGCCAAGGTCACAAGGTGACACCAGGAATTGAACCCAGGCCTCCCATGGCCCAGCCTGTCTCCTCATCACTACTCCAGGGATGCTTAAAAATCCCAGAAATAGTATCCTGGAAAAGTTTCACACCTTACAGTCATATTTGCCTCCTGAGCCTCTCAAACCACACTCCCACGGGACTCTCCAAGTGGGACAGCAGCAACAGCTCCTGGAGAAATCCTTATCTCCTGATAAGGGTCTTACAATTCCCAATAAAGGCACGGATTTTGCCTCCAGCTTTTACAAAGCTTTTTATGGTCCTGGCTGCTTAAAATAATTAGGAGCCATAAATTCAGGGCAAAAAGACTTGCACGGTGTGACACAAGGGAGGGAGTATTGACTGAATCAGATTAAATCCTGCTTTATACTGAACAAAACACTTCCCACTTCAGATCTTTAACTTCCACCTCTCAGCTTTGTCCCTCACTGACAGAGCTCTAAGACCAGAGCTCGGTGAAATGATAAAACACATTTCCTGCCCCATTTACAATTAACACCCCTCACAATTGCAGTTTCCAGTGCAGGAAGTTCAAATCCAGCAGCAGGAAAATATGCAAAACGAGCATCTCCATAAAACCACCAGCTCTGTGAAGAGCCTTAAACCCCGAGCTAAAGACTGAAGGTCTAAGAAGAACAAATTACCCAGAAACTCTTCTTACTCAGCCATCTAAGTGCTCCCAATCTGTTCCTGTGCAGCAGGCTCCCAGTCTGAGGCTGTCTGTCGCCTCCAGCAATGACTCCAGTGCAGACAACATTAAGCTGGACTGTCCAAATCACTCTCTGCCAAGCCAGCGAGGATGCCAGGAGGGGGAATTGGAGGCTGCAAATGCTTAACTTACAAGACAATCTGTGTGGTGCCAGGGAGCTCAATCCCAGGCTGAATTATCTCTGCTGCTCCCTGTAGCTGCAGGAATGCTCCATATTCAGATCCAGGACGTTTCTCCCAACAAGCCCAGCATCAGACGACTGTAATGTTCAATTTTCTTTTCAGCCAAGAGTTAGTGCTCAGCAGAGAGTTGAAATCATTACTGCTGCAAGGTCCAGGAGCTCTCCTCATGCATCTACCAATCAGCCTCCAATCTCCCCTGACAAAAGGATATTTGGACTTTTTCCTGGAGAAATCTCTCATAACTCAAGGTAACGACACCGCTGCCAGCTCCAGCTCCTGCCTTTCTGCAGGTGCTGTCGCCGTTTGTGGGATGCATTTCTTTGTGGGCCATCAGCAGTGCTGCAGCCTCCCTGCTCCCCTCAGAATACAGCTCCACACATCTTGTAGAGATGCCAGATTTGCAGCGTTGTCTTGTCAGTGTTTCCAGGAGTTGGGTAAACATTTTAATTAAAGGAATGTCCTCTGAGCCAAGCCAGCCCCAGCACGGGGCAGGATTACAGCCCCTCCCTGGCCCAGGGCCAGCAGGACTCTGCTTCCAAGTGTAAAAGCTCAGGCCAGCTCCTGTGCCAGGTGACACGGAGTGGGGGACATGGCACGGCCACCCGCAGGTGCCTGGAGCTGCATTCCTGGGGGAGTTTCTTTCTCCAGCTGCCACAAAGCTGCTACTCCCCTTCCCTTCACCTTCTGGGAGGCTGCACAAGCCCAAACTGTGCCTACAGAAGGTGAGCAAGTGGGCAGAATTTCCTGCAGGAATTGCCCAGTTCAGGTGCTCAGGGAAGCAGCAGCCACTGCTCCAACAGGGAGGAGATTCCTCTGCTCCTGCTCCACAGCCAGCACCCCCTGCCTTCTCCCAGGTGAGCCCTGACAGCTCTCAGGGGTGGCCACAAAGCCCAGATTTGCATCCAGACCATCCCCAGCACCAGCCCCTCGTGGTTCTTCCCAGACCAGACATTCCTGTTTTTTAAGGGGAGATGTGGCTCAGCTCCCCCCGAGCAGCTCCGTGCAAGAGGAGCAAACACCTCTGGGGCTCACCAGCACAGGAAATCCAAAGCTGGGGCCCCAGCACAGGATCAAAACACAAAACACAATGCAGACACCACACTGTGGCTGCCCTGGCACCAAAATTGCCACCCAGACCCTCCACAGCTGCTGAACTCCCTGTGCATCCACAAACTGTTCCTACTGGGAGCCCCCTCAGCTCCCCATGTTCCTCTCAGTCTCTACTTCATTCTCAGCCAGATCATTCCATGATTCCCCCTCAGCTTTTCTTTTTCAGACCTGGAACAATCCCTGGAGTGAAGCAGCCCCCTGGTGCCCCTCACACCTGCAGCCCCACCCAGCCCACAGCTCTGGAAATGGAAATACCTATTACTACAATAATGGGTTTATCCCACCGGAATTCCGAGCAGCTGATGACAGGAACATCTTCCACATTCCCAGGCCTGCTGACTGTTCCCACCACTTCCCAGCCTTCTGCACTTTTAGCCTAGAAAAGGAAAGGAAATGAAGAATTGCCAGCTTTCCAAGCTTAAAAAGCAAATAAGCCATGTACGCAAACACTTTTTTTTTCTTTCACATTTTCAGTTAAGCTGACTGGGGTTTTTTTGGCATCCCTTAAATTTTTACCACCAAAGTCCTCCCACTACCAGCACACAAACACGGATTTAAGAAACAAACAAACGAGTAAAAAATAACTAAAAAAAAAAAAAAGTAATTTTCCTCTTGGCATTTATTCCAGTTCAGTAAGCAAATAAACAGCAACTGAAAAGCTTTTTTTTTTTTTTTTTTTTTTTTTGCCCATGCAACAGTTCTAGGAAGGTTGTTTTGCCAGGAAAGCACACAAAACAGGAATGTCGAACAAATCAGCATAAGGTAATGCACAGGGCAAGGCAGTGGAAGTTCTCAAGTGCAGGCTCAGCCATCAGAACCCCACAGTGACGTTTGCAAACTCAGATGCCAAATTCAGCTCCCACACAAGGCAGGGCACCCAACACTCCCAGCCAGAGAACCAGACCTCCCCCCCTGCAAAAAAAGCCTTAATTATTTGTCTTGGAAATCCATTTTACCACTAAAAGAGCTGCTGCTTCCTGCCAGTTTCATTTCCCTGTAAACTGGCTCTTTTTACATGAAGTTGTATCAAATTTACACCAGGCAGGTGAGCCCAGGTCCAATTAAATGAACTGCTGCTATGTTTCTAATTAATAACTCAAGCTTTACAGTAACAAAGTAATCCTTCCAGATATTAATTAAATATCAGCATGTTTTGTGTTTCATTTCACCATCACCCAGAACTCCAGCTGCCACAGACCTACTGCCAGTTTAAATCCCATTTTTCCATGTGCATTCCCTTTCTTTTCCCAGCTTGTCCTGCAAAGGCCCCCCTCTCTCACCTCACTGCACAGACACAGAGTAAAAAGACTGCCAGCCCCCAGCCCTGGTTCCTCCTCTATTCCCTGCTCCAGAGGCTGCTCCCAAGGCTGCCCAATGCTGCCATCGTGTGCCTGGGCGCCGGGATGCTGCTCTGCCACACATCCCGAGGAGAAGGGAGACGAGCCCAGCGTACCGAGAGCCGCAGGATTATCCTGCTACCAGCAGCTTCCAGAAAAAATAACCAACCTCTCTCCCTACCCGATGGAATGGGGCTGGGGGCGTGTGCCCATCACTGGTGGTCCCAAAGCACACACACTGCAAATAACTCAGGGCTTTTCCTGTGCCTGCTCTCTGTGTAATACCTGCGGTGTTTGAGTTTCCTTGAAAAAAGGAAAGAAAACCAAAGTGGATCGCTGTACCTTCAAAAAGCCCTGGAGATCATCTGTGCCGTACACATCGAACACCTCCATGACTCCGGCGCTGGCTTTGCTCACTATGGGAGTCAAGGGGCAGCTGCAAGGGGAAAAGAATAGAAAAGCGTTATACAGGAGGAGATCCAGGTGAATTTTTGTTTCTGTACGTCCTTCTCTTGCCTCTGCAAACCTCCCCCACTCCAGATCCCGCTCATTTTACAGATGTATTTCCCTGTGGAGAACAGCAGGGCTCAGGAATTAACCGAGGAAATGGATCACAGGTGGGACAACTGAAACACAAACTGGGTTAAAACAAGAACAGTCCAGGGAGAGCCTGGAACCCCACATCCCACAGCCTGCCTGCAGAGCGGCAGCATCCCAAATCCTGCTCTCCAGATCGGCTGCTGAGCGATGCAGCCTGGAAACCTCTCCGGGAGGCAGCAGGGAAGGCAAGAAGCGCTGGAGGAGCCCGCACCCGTTCCTGTGGCCCGTACCTGTTCCTGTGGCTCGCCACCACTCTGTCCACCCCCAGGAAGTACGCGGAGCGCAGCAGGGCCCCCAGGTTCATGGGATCCTGGATGTGCTCCAGCACCAGCCACAGCAGCTGCCGCCTCCCGCTCTGTCCATCCCCCAGCTGCGGCTCCTCAGCATCCCGCAGGCTCTTGAAGGGCAGCGGGGAGGCCTCCAGGCACACGCCCTGGTGGGGCCGGCCCCGGCACAGCACGTCCAGCTCCCGGCCCGAGACGTGCAGCACCGGGACCCCGCGGGCCGCCGCCTGCAGGGCGAACTCGCCCCTCACGGGCCGCGCGGAGCCGCTGCTGTGCTTGAGGAACAGCCTGAACAGGGCCCTCCGCGCCTGGGCCAGCGCCAGCCAGCACGGCGCGGTCCCGAACAGGATCTCGGAGCCTTTAGTCCTCTCCAGGGACAGCGCCTTTCGCTGCGGCCCCTTCCCCTTCCCGGCCCGGGGCAAGTCCTGCTGTGCCCGCAGCAGCTCCTGGCCGGTCCGCGACCCCCGCCCGGCCCCGCTCTGCTCCCGCTGTCCCGGATCCCCACGGGCGCGGCCGGAGGCCAGCACGGCCCCCGGGTGCTGCGGGAGGGATGCGGGGGAATCGCGGCCTCGGGGTGCCCCTTCCTCAGCCCCGCTCGGGGCCGAGGGCCCGCGGGTGGAGCAGAACCGGAGCCCGGCCCGGCACAGCCACAGGGCCCGGCACACGCGGGGCAGCAGCGCCCGCTCCATGGCGGGGAATGCCCGCGCACGGCGGCCGGGGCACGTGGGAGGGGGGCAGAACACCCAGCCCCGCTCCGCAGCCGCGCAACCGGGGCACGGACAGGGGCGGGACGGGCTCGGGGCGGCGGGCTCGGGGCGGCGGGCACGCGCGGGGACCGGCGGGCACGCGCACGGGCACGCGCGCCCCGCCCCGCCCGCTCCGGTTCCGGCGGGACCGGCGCGCCCCGCCCCGCGCGGCAGCGCCCCCTGGCGGCGGGCGGGGGTCCCGGGAACGGGAGCGAAGCATCCCAAAGGCACCGGGAACGGGGAACCCCAGTGACCCCGGACAGGGCACCGGGAACCGCAGTGACCCCGGACAGACCCCCGGGAACGGGGAACGGGGAACCCCAGTGACCCCGGACAGGGCACCGGGAACCCCAGTGACCCCGGACAGACCCCCGGGAACGGGGAACCCCAGTGACCCCGGACAGGGCACCGGGAACCGCAGTGACCCCGGACAGACCCCCGGGAACGGGGAACCCCAGTGACCCCGGACAGGGCACCGGGAACGGGGAACACCAGTGACCCCGGACAGATCCCCGGGAACGGGGAACACCAGTGACTCTGGACAAGGCACCGGGAACCGCAGTGACCCCGGACAGACCCCCGGGAACGGGGAACCGCAGTGACCCCGGACAAACCCCGGGCACCGGGAACCCCAGTGACCCCGGACAGGGCACCGGGAACCGTCGGGAACGGGAGCGGAGCATCCCAAAGGCACCGGGAACGGGGAACACCAGTGACCCCGGACAGATCCCCGGGAACGGGGAACACCAGTGACTCTGGACAAGGCACCGGGAACCGCAGTGACCCCGGACAGACCCCCGGGCACCGGGAACCCCAGTGACCCCGGACAGGGCACCGGGAACCGTCGGGAACGGGAGCGGAGCATCCCAAAGGCACCGGGAACGGGGAACCCCAGTGACCCCGGACAGGGCACCGGGAACCGTCGGGAACGGGAGCGGAGCATCCCAGAAACCCCGCAGAGCCCCGAGGGAAGAGCAGGGAAGGTCCGGCTCCAGCAGGGTCACCCAGGGCAGGGCGGGTGGTGCCTGAACCAAGAGGTGTGAGCCCCGTCCTGCCGCACAGCTGGCAATTAACAGCGCCCTAATTAACCACCAAACGGCTTTAACCGTTCCGTCACGGCCTCTCCTAACGCTGGGAAAACAAGGAAAGGACTGGCGCTAGCCTAGCCCAGGTATTTTTAGTATTAACAAAAAATGAGTGTTTGAACAGCAGTGACCCCCAGGAGAGGGGATTTCTCCGTGACACCGTTCCCAAGGGATCTTCAGTAAAATCCTGCTTTTCCTGCTGGTCACCAACTGTTCTCATGGTTCCTCTTCACAAAAAATGAGAGCTGAGTATCTATACACATACAAAATCTGGCTGGCTTCGAGAGAAGCTCGAGAGCCTGAAAGAGTTCAATATCCAAGCCTGAGAGCCGATTCCTGATCCAGTCTGGGTTTTTCCACATTCCGGATCCCGGGCTCATCCCTGGCAGTTTTCCAAACCCTTTTCCCCACCCTCCCACCTGGGGTGTGGCTTCATTTGAACCGGGCCACGTGAGCCCAACCTGCACCGGTTATTCCCAAGACAACTGGATGCTGTCCAGCTCTGGAAAGGAATTCTGTTTTTCCTCATAAAGACCCCAAACTGAAGGATTCTGTTTGGAACGTTCCCCAAACAGAGGTCTGGCTGTGAAGAGCAAAAAGGCTGTTGAGTTCTAACACAGAAATAACAAAACACACCAGAAACGAACCACAGTGTGCCTCTCTTTTTATTCTTTATTTTACAGTTCACAATTAGAAAGCTACTGGTAAGTTACACAGTTCACTGATCCTCGCGTTTGAGGGGTTTCACTGCCTCGGAGTCGTGTCCCATCTCATCCCAGGAAGGTGGCAGGAGGTGCCACCAAGGCCACCCGCGGGCACAGAACCCGCAAGGAGACCTCCACGGCCACCCTTCGTGGGGGAGGTTAATGGGCAGCAGGGATGATCCCCTAAAACCACACTTCAAATGGAAAAATACACTGCACCTCATCTCAAGGTTACTTTAGAGACTTAAAAATGTTCTTGGGGGAGGGGGGGAAACCCAACTTCCAGGGCTGCAGGGCAGCCAGGTTGTATTTGCAGGGAGCAACCACCCGGACAAACCCTTTGTCAAGGTTCTGCACTTTAAGCAATTCTCTCCAAATCCTCCTTTTACACAGCAGGGAGATGTAAAGCCCCTCCTCAGCCACACATTTCAACATCTGCTGAACTTTGCACACAGCTGCTGCCACAATTCAGTGTTTCACCACTGCTGCCCACATCCCTGCTCAGTTATTTTCTGCTCAGAAGTTCCTAATTTCTAAAAGAATTTTTTTTTTTTGGCCTCTTCAGTAGTTCAACCACCTTCTTAAGATGGTACACGCTGCCCAGGGCACCTGCTGGGAATCCACACAAAGGCACCACCTTGGCATCCCGGAGCAGGGCAGTGCAAGACTTCCCAAGGGGCAGGAATTTCACTCACAACAAATTAAAAAGCCAAATCCAGGTGCACTTGTCAGTAGAAACTGGTGACAGATGAGGAATGGACAGAACACGCCATGAGCATGTGTTAATAAAGAGGAAAAAAAGGGGCAAATTGTCTTTTGTTTTTGCCATTATTAAGGAACATTTTGCCAGTTTTCTCCTTGTATCCTCCTACAGCTGCTCACCTTTGGCACAAGGAATTCTAGGTATCACAAGGTTTAACTCATAGTAATACTTCAATATCAACACTCAGCACTTACACAGCGCCTGTCGTGGTCAAAGTGCTTTACAAAAGCTTGTGAGTCCTCACAACACCCCTGTGAGGTAGGTGAGTGTTATTATCCCCATTTTCCAGCTGGGGAAACTGAGGCAGAGAGGTAAAGTGACTTGCCCAAGGCTGTACAAGGAGCTGAAGTCGTGTCTTGGTGGCCCAACTCTGGTCTCCCTTGCGGAGGGGTAACACAGATGAACTCCCAGGGCTCTCCTGGTGTCAGCCAAACAATCCAGCCCTGATTCCCCAGGCTCTCCGTCCTCTGCTCTGACCAACTGACCATCCCCAACCTTCTGAAACGCTGCCTGGAGTCCAGCAGGAGCTGGACAGGGTCTGCAATCTTAAGGCAACATGTCCAAGAGCTCCACAAAGAGCTGGACACACACAGACCTCCCTGCAAAGAGTCTCAAGACAACTCCAGCTCTGCTTTGGGGCCAATTCTCTTCTCCCTCAACCCAGAGCCAAACTGGGGCTGCACCAACACAAGATCTCAACCCAGACCTTTCACCTGCTGCTTTTCTTAGCCAAAATGCCCCTACAAATCTCTCCTCGTTCTGGACACCTTCGGCACGGCTCATTCCCCTCTCTCTCTCTCTCTCTCTCAGAGTTTGTGTCTCTACACAGAAATAAACTTCCACCACTTCCAGCTCCTCAGCACCAGCATTTCAACAGCACCAGAGCAACCCACGTTTCCAGAAAAGTGTCAATGCATGCAAATATCACATACAGAACATCGAGAGTGCTGGGAGATGATACCAAGGATAGAGGTGATCACAAGACAGCACACGTTTAGTTTTTATTAAAAATACCAAACAACTCACTCTTACTGTAACTATGCCACTTAGATTATCATCCTAACCTGCACAAGGACAGGTGCTTTTCCTCCAACTATTTACCTACCTAGAAAAAAAGAGAAATAGCAAGCACACACATTTATACTTCCTCAAACTTGGCAGTCATGATTCATGTGAGGGGGAAAGGAGGGCTGGGGGAGGTTGTACACTGGGGTTAGGGCAGTGGAATATAAAAGAAATAGAAAATATCACATGCATCATCACCATCAGTAATCAACCTGATGAAAATAAACCCCAAATATTAGATGGATTCATGTATGACATCCACTGAAAATCTCAAACCCTAAGCACACTGAAGCTGGCAAACATCTTGTGCCACTTCACCTAGGTCCACACACAGCATCAGCAACTAAGATCAAACAAACCTTGAAAAGAAAGCAAAAGGAAGAATAAACCAGCCTGGAGACAAACAATCTTCTACAAACCACTTCCCTGCATTATTTTCAAATACATTTTTACTCTTAAGCAGTTTCAGAAAGGAGTGGGGGAGAAAGAGACCCACTACGAGTTTGTGGTTTTTCTTTCTTCAAACTGGCTCAGCACCAGCACCAGCTCAGAGAGAGGGAGAGAAAAATAATTCTTCAAACACGATCCTTGGTACTTGATTAAAACGTTGCCAGCCAGCCGAGGGAACCCTGGGCTGCCAGAGGGTTCCAAGTGGAGTGGACACAGTGCTGCTCATGGTCCTCCTCATCCTCCTCCCCTGCTACGAGATCTGCTCTGTGGGCCTCATCTGTATATCCCCGATCTGCAAGAGACCAACATGAATGGAATTGTGCACTGGAACTCTGCCCTGGGCACTTCTCTGCTGCCCCAGCCTGTGAGCAGGAACCAGCCTGGTTAACTGAGATGTGAGGAAAGCAGGGGTGAATGGACCTGCTCTGCCTTTAGCAGGGGGCAAAAGCTCAAATATGCACAGAAAAGGTGCAGGATCTTTTCTTTTTAAGCCAAGCAAAGCCAGTTATCCCCAGGGATGCAGTGCCAGGGAGCACGTCTTGCTCCAGGGAGCAGAGTTCACACGAGACGCTGGAACCCCTCACGATCAAAGTCTGCTTTCACAACAGGAACTCTGCTGCTGCACGTGCTGAACACCAGCTCTGCTCCTGCTGCTGCTGCCTCCAACCTAAAGCTGGCCAAATATTTCTTGTCTCTCAGGAGGGGAGTCCCTCTGGCAGCACAAGCATCCCACACTGAGGGGAGAAGGTCCAACACGTCAGCTGGCAACTGGCAGGACCCAAGACTCTCAGCAAATCTCAGATGGCACCATCCAAAGGGCAGAGCGTGCCCCCTACCCCTCACATTCCCCCTGCCTTGCACAGTCCTTTTCTAGGATCATGGAATCACAGAATATCCTGACCTGGGAGGGACTCTCAGGGATCATCTAGGCCAAGCCCTGACCTTGCACAGACACCCCAACAATCCCACCCTGGGAGCGTTGTCCAGATGCTCCTGGAGCTCTGGCAGCCTTGGGAATGTGCCCATTCCCTGGGTAGCCTGGGCAGTGCCCAGCACCCTCTGGGGGAAGAATGAGAGTCAGCTCAGCCTTTGCTGGATCCACAGGGATGTGAAGAGCCTGAGAGTGCTATCCCAGAGCCCCTGCAGTGCCATCTCAGAGCAATCCCAGAGCTGCCACCCGGGAAGTGTAAACAAACGTGATCCCTGCTAATCCCCAGCACAGGCTCCCTAAGCTCCCAGCTGATCCAGCGGCGGATCAGCCAGGCCAGGGCAGCCTTCAGCCCCTCCAGCCTCAGCCCCAGCCTACCTGTACGTGAGGAGGGGCACTGAGGACATAGATGACAGCATTGGCCATGTCTTCAGCCTTGAGACACTGCAACGACAGCAAAGGGGCTCTCGGTCAAAGGGCACCACAGAACGTTCCCGAGATCCCTCCTCTCCTGCCCATCCATAATGAGGTCAGACAGTGTCACTGGGGCATGTCCAGAAGGCACAAGCAAGCAGGAAATACCAAATCAATTAAAAATTTAACAAAGGATGTGTCTGGTGCTGATAACTCTTCGACTGCTGTGAGTAACCTCACTGCTGGCACAGTAATTCTGCCAGGTCAGGCACTGCCATCCTTATCAGGAATTCCCACAGGAAACCCTGTGCCACCTGCAAGACAACACTTCTCCTTGTGCTGGCACCTCTGTTTGTCACACCTTCTGGGCAATGAAGAAGTCACAGCTGGCAAAATGGCAGAGCTGACTGATACTTATTTACAGAAGCATCAAAATAGAAGGAAAAATATAAGGAGCTGGAAACTGAATCCAAATGAAAATCTACACAGTGTGCAAATAAATACCAGAGCAAAATTGCAGGTTTGAGGGCTGAGATTGGAGAGCACTGGGCTGGAACCATTAGCCAGGACAAAGACTGTTCAATTATAATCAGAGCCACTTCCCTGTTTCCATTCCTCCAAGTCCTACCCGAATGCTTTCATAGGTTGCAGCAGCTCTCTCGGGGTCGTTATCATGAAGTTTAAAAGCAAATCCTGTTTCCACCAGTCCTGGAGATATGCACTGGAAAAAAGCAGAGCACATCCTAATAGGACTCGTAATTCCCCTTTAGTAAAAGAATAAAAAAAAAAAAAAAGGAGAGAAAACTTTTTAGAAAAAGCAAAAAAAAACCAAACAGAAAAACATTCATTTTTCTGTTATTCTCCTTTCCCACTCATTTTTTAAGGGAATAGTTGAAGTGAGCAGGCTTTGCCTTAATGATTGTTGTGGCAGATATCTCTGGTGGGTACTTGCCTGTTCACACCCCAGAGGCACAGAGAAGCAAAGAAAAACACGGAAAAGCTCTGTCTGAGAGCAGAGAGCCCAGCTGAGTGCCTCCCTCTGTTGATGTGACCCCCCCAACAAGCACCTGCCCACTTTGTGCACCCAAAAAATCCCTTCCCAGACACGGCCCTGTGCCCCAACCTGCCTGGCAAAGACAGCCACAGCTTCCCACAGGATTTCTAGGCCATTCCCAGTGTGCTGAGCACTATTTTTGCATCCCCTCGGCTCTTTCCCAAAGGGAAAAGCTCTGACCCATGAAACCTGCCTCCCACCAGGGCAGAGGGAAGCAGGGGGCCCTCAGCACTCACTGTGGCTCGGATGTGGGTCTTGGCCTCCCGCAGCTCCTGCCGCAGCCCCTCGGTCAGCGCTGTCACCGCGTACTTGGTGGCACTGTAAAAATGCACCACAGACTGGGGCACCACGCTGTGGCCATTCATGCTGGGGGGAGAGCACAGGGGACAGGGCTGGAGGGACCAGCAGGACACCCAGAGCATCACAATAAACCCACAGAGAAGCTGACACGGGGCCTGCAGCAGGGAACACACCACAAGCTCCTCTCAACATGACTCAAACTTCCTGACTAGCTCCAGAAATCAATCTCAGCCCTGCCCCATCATGAGTGATTGATATTATCCTTTTCTCCCTGCTTTGGTCTTCCTTGCTTTAGACCAGCAAAGATCAAGTTTGAAGTATCAACCACCACAATCCTTGGAAAACCCCATCAGCAGCACAGCAAGCCTGAAACTCCAGTGCTTAAATCCTTCCTGTAAGGCAGGGAGGAGGAGGAGGCCCCCATGGCTGACCCCACAAAGTGCTTAAATCCCCTCTGTGCTGCAGGGAAGAGCAGGAGGCCCCCGAGGCTGATCCCACAGCCCCCTTTGTTCACCTGTTAATGTTAATTATGTGCCCATCGTCGATGTTTCTCTCCTTCATGGACTGGTAGGCCTCCCGGGTGCAGATGCTCACAGCCATCACATTGACCTGAGGGGGGAGAAAAGAAGAAGAAATTAAGCCCAGCAGCCCTGCCTGGCACCCCTTGATTTGCCCCTTGTATGCCCAAAGCCTGGGATATCAGTTCCAGTCCCTGTCCCCTGGCAATTCCCAGGAACACCCAGAGAAGGAATTGCTCATACACCCCACACCTGAGCTGGGGGCTGCAGTCACAGGGGCAGGGGGGGCACAGACACCCAGAGTGAGCAGAAATGAATGGACTTGATTGTTCTAGGGGCAAGTGTGAGGGTAAATCCCAAATTAAGGGAGAGCAAACCCCCTCCCCGCAGGCAGGAGACAGAGCCTGCGGTTCTGCCGAGCACTGAGCACTCCGGGCTTTGGGCAGCTGGCAGGGCACTAACAGCAGGTAATTAGGTCAGCTCGTTAACGAGGAAATCCCCAGATCCTGCCTGTCAGAGCGCCAGCAGCTCAGAGGAGGCACCGTGGCCACCAAAGAGCTCCCAGGACACACGAACCAAAGATCACTTTGTGCCACAGGGAACACCAGAGTGGGCAACTCACCTTGGGGGTGTGCAAGCCACCGATCTGTCACTGCCTGCTGACATTTTCCTCAGCCCTAACTGGCAATTTGCCCCGTCCTTTAGGATCCAGAGCTTTCCGAGCTCTTGCTCTTTGGACCAGCACTTCCCATCGTGTCCTGTCTTGGTTAAACTCAGTCCTGTCACCTCCACAACCATTAATGCTGTGGAGCCATTAATGCACGGCCGCCTCCAGGGTTCCCTGATCATAAAACACAGAGTCAAAGCTCCCGGTGTAGATAAAGATAAGGACATTCTCCCAGCTGGAATACAAAGGGCCCAGAGGTACGTGCAGGACTGATGAGCACGAATCTCAGCAGCAGTGCTAATTGCTCAGGTGGCTGAGATTTGGAAAGGGATTTGCTGAAGGCCGCCAGAAAGGCTGTGACCATCCCCTGGCAGGTCCTGTCTAACATTGTGTCACTTTGCCAGCTAAATGAGCAGGACAGGAGGGTCTGAACACACTGCAGTGAGTGAAATCTCCAGGAAGAACTGATTTTCAGATGAATCAGAAGGAATAGTGCCACTATAAATGGGTGGAGCAGCAGGAACGAGGCCATGTGGGCAGCGAGGGATGGAGACGGGAGAGGGCTGGGGATCATCGCTGGGAAAATCACGAACAAGAACAGGGCAGAATAACCTGGACTTGCTGGCACGGAAGGACAGGCAGGAGAGGGCCACTGGTTTGGAGAAAGGGCTGGAGCTGAGAGATGCAATTCCTGAGCAGCACAAAGAGGAGCGGGGTCAGCTCAAGGATCTTCTGTCACTGCTTTTGTCTCGGTCGTTATTCCCTGTTCACTGCCAGAGGCCATCTGTGAGGGGTTTGTCCCGGCCAGAGATAAACAGGGCGTTTGTCTGATCCTGGCAGTACCCAGGCAACACAAGTGGAGTCATCACCCCCATCCAAGTGCACTTTGGCCAAGCACAGAGTCGCTGCTGGGCACCTCGGCCATCACACCTGGAACTGCAGGGATAAATCTTTAACCTGGGAATTCACCTGGGCTGTGCAAGGAGGAAAATGAGCAGAGAGGGCAGCAGAAGGGCCCCTCAGCACTGGAGTGAAGCCCAGAGCAGGCGGGGCATGTGCAGGCTTTGGGATTCCACAGCAGGGTGGTCAGGGGACGCAGGAGTCACCAGTCCTTTGGGATCTGGATTTGGGCAACTGCTGGTGGAGAAACCCTTCATGACAAACAACATCCCTGCCCCAGGATGCCCCAGCCCAGCAGGCAGCTCAGTTTTGGAGCAGTCACTCCCAACTCCCTCTCCAAAGGCCACTAAAGAGTAACATCATCCCAAAGCCTGTGACTCAGGGAGCAGCCATTCCTCGCGTGGGCAGAGTTACAACATTTTGACAGCTCCTGGCAAAGCAAGATCCCAATCAACAGCCACTGTGGGAAAGTCCAGAGCCCTGTGATAAAACCCCACGGTAGAACAAAACAACTGGCTGGAAGGCAGCTGAGCTGGGATGGCCTTTTCCCACCAGCACAGGCTGGATTTTGGGGTGAAATCCCATTTCAAAACGTGGAACAGGCACTGAGGAACCTAAAAACACGCCTGGAAAACGAGCAAGTCTGTATCACCCCGAGCATGCATATCCATGTAAGACATTTTTCTGCCTGGTTCCTGTTTTAAGGAGAAAAGGTTCAAAGGTCCCTTGGCAAGGATGGCCACCACACCTGGGGCCTGCTCACTGCCCAGGCAGCAGCTCCGTGACAGAAACCACATTTCCCAGCAATTAATGACTTCCAATTGCCACATTAGAGAACATAAAAGACCCTGTTCCTAGAAGTGCTCAGCATTTCACTTCCCAGAATCAGCCTTTTCCAAGGCATCCAAACGAGTACCTCAGCTCCAAAGCACACATGGAAACACAGCTTACAGCAAACACATCCCTGCACAGATGGTTTAGAAAAGCAAGAAGAACAGAGCCTGGCTTGTCAACAAGTAATGCCAAGAATCAAACCCATTCCGTGTCTAGAGGAGCGAGAGGATGTGTGCTGCAGCCCTCTGTGCCCTGAGCAGGGAAAATGGGAAGTTCAGCTTCAATTCCTGGCTGGAAAGGTCAGTGGGTAAAACGTGAAGGAGCTGCTGCAGCCCCGGAGCCTGGCTCAGTGTGTGCACAGCACACAGCCCCAGCCTCTCCTGCACATCAGGACTTTGCTCCAGCCTCACAAATCAGCGAGAAGATGGGGGAAGCTGTGAACCAGGGGAGGATGGGCTCAGAACCTGCCTGAGGTGACACCTTCCCTCCTGCACCCACAGCAGATCTGCTGGCTGGAGAGGCAGGGCTCCGTGCTGCTGTGAAGCAACACATCTGCGATTCCAAACATCTCCCTGCAGCCTGGGGAGAAGCAGCTCCCACCTCGGATATAAATACCAGACAACAAAGAACGGGAACATTAGGAAAGGAGGGGAATAAGTAAATGATAACATGGTTCTGACTGCTAGATATAAAGCAAGAAGGAGGATACTGAGAGGGGAATCTGGAAGGAGACAGAGCCTCAAAGCTCATAAAAAATGCATGGAAGCAAAAATCAATTTACTAAAAAGAAAAAAAATGCTTTTAATTTAAGGCCCTAATGCCTCCTAAATCGATGGATCGATGGCTGTTTGGAAACTTTTCCCATCCTGCAGCCCAGAGGTGCCCTGGAACTCTCCAACAGCATCTCCCACCACGCTGCTCTCCAGGAAGCTCAGGAAGAAGCCTCCCTGCTCCCACACAGCTCTGCAAAGCCCAGTGGCCTGTGAAAGGTGCTGGCAGCCCTCCCTGTCCTGCCCCTGCGAGGGGAACGGGCCTGGCTGGCCCTGCAGAGCCCCCCCAGGCCCTGCCCCGGCGCCTGCACAGCCTGGAGACACAGACACTTCCAGGAGACACTTCCAGGAGACATTTCCATGCAGCCACAAAGCAGGGGCACAGAACAAAAGGGAAAACTCCACTGAGCTGTTTCTACCCCTCAGCAGCAGCATGAAAAGCAAAGCCCAGGCTTGTCGGGCTGCCCAGGCCAGGGTGGGTGAAGCATTTGGCTCTGGAGCATCCCAGGGCTTTGCCTTTCCATTGGAGGTGGGAGGGTTGTTCAATTAACACAGAAATCAGGAGCCAAGCCAGCAGCTGCTGGGAGGATGGTGAGAGGAAAATATCTGTCAGCACAGGGAGAGAGCTTGGGTGTCTCAGGCTGCTCCCAGTGCTACAACAGCATTTTTGCCAAGCAGTAGGAGCAGAGAGAGCCGTACGGATCATCCCTGGGAATAAAACATTCCCCCAGCCCCGTTTCATAACACTGCCCTTGTGGGGTCACCACCCTGCCTCTCCTCCCACCCCAAAGCAGCACCCACAAGCAGGAGGACCCCCCAGGCTCCCAAACTTTGAGCCACTGTAATCACCAACACCGGCGTGTCTCATACAGGAAAATCCCCATTCCAAAATCCTCCTCCCTAAAAGTGGTGGGAGATGAGATTAAAGGGAGCACTTCCAGCTGAGCAGCCAGGGAAGGGAATACGGAATGGGGAAGGGCTTTCAGCTGGGAAGAACCACAAGTCCCCTCAGCCTGCCCACCTGACAAAGAACAGAGACAAAGGAGCACAAGGGACACGCAGCATCCCCGAGGGATCCACACATCACACGGTCCCAGGGACCAGGACAAGGAGTTTCCAAGGCCCAGGTGACCCCCAGGGCCCGGCTCGCAGCGAGTCAGGGCTGGGCAGTGCCCTGCTGGACACCAGCTCAGCCTCAGCTACACTTCACTTCATTTTCTTTAAAGCCTCCATGGCAACGGGGGCCGGGGAGATGCGGCTGTGCAGTGACCCAGGCTGGGCAGCTCACAAAGCCTGGCTGGGCAGACAAAGCTGAGCTGAGCTTGCTTTGGCTGCAGTCACAGCAGCCAGCAGTCAGGCCAAAATCCTAACAAGAACTTAATTAGCCAGGATATGGCAGCTCTTGCCCTGGCAGCAGGAGTCTGAAGCCTCAATGTGCTTCTCTGTTTTGCTTTACACAGCCCCCGAGACCACTCTGGAGGAACAGCCAGGGGAGCTGACACGTCCCAGCTGACTCCACTGTTGGACACAGTGGCCCTGAGCCTACAGCTTCAAACAGCTTTTCAGACATGTCCTTCCCTTCACTGGGACAAGCTCTCAGAGCTGCTGGAAGTGCCACAAGGATTACTCACAGCCATGAGTCCCACTCCTGCTCCTATGAGGAAAACACTTCTGTGTACAAGAGAAAGTGGCACAGGAGGGGAGATCACTCCGTGAAAGGCTCTTGGTTCAGCACCTCACTGGCCAGAGCTGCAGGAGGGGACACTGCAAGGACACCCAAACCATGCTGAGGTCCCACAGCTGTGGCTGCCACTGCTAGGTGCAGAAAAGGGGCCTCACATAATGACAAAAAATGGTGAAGTCACAGAGAGATGCCCAGCAGCACCTCAGGACAGGAGGACCCAGGGAGAAGTTGTAAATGGGATGGGCCATGTGCACAACTCCCATTTCAGCACACAAAATGCTCTCATTCACATCCAGCCCTAACCAGATTATGGGCAGAAAATTAAGCTATGACAAAAGACAAAAAGCATTACAGCTTTTCAAGCCAAAAAGAATCTGCCCATTTTTACAACCCACTGCCACAACTAACAGGATTAGCTGCAGAAGCCAGCGCTTGGCATTCGATTTCCTGCTTTATTGAAGAAAAAAAAAAGTGAGGCTCTCCACCCTTCAGGGAGCTAAAGGAAAAGTGCTGCTGTGTTTCCATCCTCCAAGGTGAGGGCTCAGCAGGGCAAGGTGTTCTTCCACTCCCCAAGCAGCAAACCTGGTCAGAGCAGGCTGGGGAGCAGATCCTCAGCTCTGAAATGAGTAGATGGTGGCCAGAAGAAAGAGAAATGTGGCCCAGCTCCTGCTCCCTCGGGAGGATACTCACATCTATCATGGTCCTCCAGCCCTCCGTCTTCCCCGAGAGCAGGGGCTCGGGCCGGGCCAGCCCCGCGTTGTTGATGCAGACGTCCACCCCCTGGTGAAGGGTCTTGATGGCCGAGAACATGGACAGGATCTCCTCCTCGTTGGACAGGTCACACTTGTACGGGATCAGCGTCCCCGGGTAGCCGGCGCTCTGGCACTCTGCTGCCAGCTTCTAGGGGAGAGAGGGAGGAGGGAAACGGCCATCAGGAAGGGAAAAAACAGCCATCAGGAAGGGAAAAAACAGCCATCAGGATGGATGGAAACAGCCATCAGCCCCCTCTCCTTGTGGAGCAGCTTATCCAGCCATTTCCTGAAAAACACACCTCAGGGCTAACACACCCTGGGCTGAAAAGCAGGCACTGGGGAAGAATCACTGTGATGTTAATTAAGAAAAAGGAGATATCATATCCAGGAGAAGCGGAGAGCTCCAGCCCTTAAGTTATTGAACTTGAGGACACTCTCAGTGCTCATCCATCACCCCGGGCAGTACTGCTCAAGGTGAGCAGTGCTGGCAAAATACAAATAAATCCTGCCCTGGCACCAGGCTCTGAGTCTGCCACACTGGCAAAGGATGTGCCTGACAATTCCTCGTTAGCCAGGACCAAGAATTACTCCAAATATCCCAATCTTTTGTCAGGCTGGGTGACACAAAGCCAAGGAAAGGCCAGGAGCTGCTGCTGGCCGCCTGCGCTGCCGCCACCACACCACATCCTCCCGAGGATGCCCTTTACCCCTGACACTAATGAGAAGCAGCATCTCCTCCCTGATGTGTCACAGCAGTGACAGTGACAGCTCCCAGCGCCAGGCAGGAGCCACATGATGTCTGGCTCCTGCGGGGAGATGGACTCTGGCTACAAACGTCCACCAAATCACTCGAACGCCGTGGCCCGCGGCGGTGTCACCAACAGTGACATTTCAGCGGGTGCAATAAAGCCCTGCTCCTGCCACGGGCAGCTTTCCCACTCCTCCCAGCTCCTCCCTGCATTCCAAGGACTGCAATTTCCAGCCTTTCATAAAAGGAGGAGCGAGGCCCAGTGCAGGAATCTCCTGGACGTGATTGCACACGAAGGCGGCTGCGGAGCAGCTCCGAGCTCGGAGTTCCTGCCCTGCAGAGGGACAAATGCCAGCCCCTCCCCAGCCCTCCCTGCACCCCAAGCACGTTCATTTGAAGCACTCTGGGGCAAGTGGCTCTGTTTGGTAAACGATTTTTGTGTTTCCCAGCAGCTGAGCCCACAACAGAGCTGGACCAAGGCCCTGAGCAGGGAGTTGCAGCTTTGCTGTTTTGCCTTTCCCAGCAACCCACAGCTTTCATGGACCACAAGCCAGAACCAGCCCAGGGCTGAGCTGTGATGCAGGAGCTGCTCTCCTGTCTGGCTCCCAGCACAGGGAAGGCACTGCAGTAACACAAGAATGATTAGTATTGCTCTCACAGCACCAGGCGACACGGGGACGGACGTGCCGAGTTCAGCCGGAGATCGATCCACCCCAGCAGCATCAGGATCCCTGGAGAGCCCTGCTCAGGCTGAGATGACAACATCTCTGCCTGAACAAAGGTGCCTCTGGGACTGAATCCTGCCTCTCTGTGCCCTCCTGGGGCTGCCTGCACTTTGCCATACAGGCAACCTTGTTGATGACGTGCTGATAGGAGGGGAAAAATATATTCCTTTTCACTATCAGAGCACAGGCTTGAAAAAACAGTCGAGGGGGGGAAAATCTGCAAGAGCAGCACTTAGAAAATTCACAGCAGTATGAAGGGCTGCTGGAAGGTTCTAAACTGCTCCAGGGATGGGGTCTCGTTCCTGCAAAGACACTGGAGGGAAAAAGGGGCAAAGGGACCACGAACTGGTGCGAGAGTGCGAACCAGGCAATGCCAAAGATGTTCAAAGATGAGAAACACAGGAACAAGGGGTTGGGAGGAATCTCCCAGAGCAGGACCCATGCCAGGAGAGCTGGCTGGAGGAAGAAGGGCTCATCAACATGGACAGGGAAGGACAGAAAAGCTCATGGACAGCCCAGAGGGACACAGGGCCATATCTCACAGCTGTTTCCATGTCCAGCTGCCACTTCCACCATTTGGAGAAACCTTTCCCTGCTCAGTCCAGCCTCTCAGTGGAAGCAGTCACAGATGAAGGAGCAGAGGAAACAAGGGGTGTGATTTGCTCTGGGATGACCCTGCTGGAGCAGGGAGGTTGTATCAGATGCCCCACTGTGGTCCCTCCAACCTGACCATTCTGGCTGTGGGCTCTGGACAGCAGTGCCTCCAGTGCTGGAGCTGCCCATCCTCTGTTCCCAGGCAGACACAGACAGAAAGGGCTTTCTCCCTGGGAGAAAAGCTTCTCTGACACAAGTGACCAGGGAAACCAAATCTCTCTCAAAACCTTTCTCTCCCTGTCTGGTGTCTCGCCGCCTCCAACGAGCCTCAGCACGGATCCTTTCATCTCTCAGGCTGCACTTGTGCTAACAAATTCTCTTTGAAAACCAAGTGCTGAACACTGCTGACATCCAGGCAGGGCTGAACGTGCTTCAACCATCTACAGATAAAGAGTCATCACAAACTCTTCAAAGAAACATCAACTGCGGGCAAGTTTGCAAGAGACTTTTGAAAAGCAACTCTCTGAGCTACGGAGCTTGCAGAGTTTTTTTTCAGAGCATCCATTAAATCACTCAAGTGATGCTCGTTCCACTTTGAGCATGCCACATGCACATGGAGGAAAGAAAAAGAGAAAAAAGCTGGTTTTCCAGATTTCATAAACAGCTTGAGAGTGACCAGGTAATGCAACAGCAATACAGACAAGGCCAGTGCAACTCCAGCATCAGAGATGGAAATCTGAAATAAGAATGGTTTGGGTTGGAAGGACCTTAAAGATCATCCAGTTCCACACCCTGCCACGGGCAGGGACACCTTCCACTATCCCAGGTTGCTCCAAGCCCTGTCCAGCCTGGCCTGGGACACTTCCAGCATTTCTGTATACACACCATTATCTCTGGATGCTTGGAAATGGATAGCCAGGTGCTACTCAGTCTGGAAGGATGCCTCACATTTATGGGATGGGTTTGCTGTGTTAAGAAACCACCAGTTCTCCCCAGAAGGGGTTAATGCTCTTTGTGTATATGGGGTACAGCGCCCTGCATTTACATTCAGTCCTGGTAAAATGGTTTTACAGAACTAATTGATATAAAAATGTTAAGGGACTCTTAAGGGGAGGGGGAAAAAAAAGAAGGAGTCATGTAGGGTTTTATTTGGCAAACCATCCCATTAGCTTCAGACACATTTAGTTCAGAGAGACTAAAGCCAGAAGAAGCCATCAGGTAATTTTTAATCTAACCTGCCATTCGTCACAGGTACTTGTGTCCTACTGACTGAACTAGTGCTTAAACACAGAGCTGCACCAAGAAACCAGCTGGAAAAGCACCCAAGTCACCCCAATTACTTTTGCTATCTAAAGGAAATGAAGGAGAAAAATTCATCAGAGAAAACAGCACCACAGCTCTGAAAGAAAACTGAGGGCTTACAAACCCTTTCATTCTACTGATTGGCAAGTCTGAAGCTGCTTTTAATTAAGATTTAATAGCAGTACAACGGCATAATAGAGATGTACAGTGAATAAAGCACTAGAGTGAGGTTTATTTGTTTATTTCCACAGTGCTCTGTGACCATGAGCGAGATTCAGAGCTGTGGGTATCTTTTGGCCCACACGATCCAAGGGTAAATACTACTGCACATTTCTTCCCAGGCACTGGAGCCAGGCTCCTGCTAAGCTGGGTCTGGCTGAGCCATCACCTGGGAGCTGTCCTCCCAGACTGCTCCAGAGCCACGCTGCTCTTCTCCAAGCCCTCCCTGCTCCCTGCACTTTCCCAGCAGTTGAACATCCCAGGATATGTTTTTCTTAGCTCACTTAATTTTCAATTTCCAGTGTCACACACGAGCCGCAGCGCCCCGGAGGTCCCTGCTACCTCCAGGCACTCACACAGTCCCTCCTCACGTCAAGGCATTTTTAGTTTTTCCCTTCTTGCTCCAGGCTGGCGTGGGGGAGGAGGAGACGCTGCTGTCACCATGACAGCTCATTAGAGCAATATCTCTGCCTTACTCTGAGCTGTGCCTGTCGCTGCCCGTTCCACCAGCAGATTCCCAAGGCAACCCACAGACACCCAGATTGGAGGGCAGAGCTGAGCCCCAGCTTCTGCCTGACACCCCCAGCTCCTGGCACCTGCCTCCTGTGACATCTCCACCTGGAAAATTATTTTAATTAAGTCAAACCCCGCCTAATCTTGCAGCGGTGAAGGTCTGAGATGCTCTGAGAATTTAAGGTGCGATCAGAGGTCCATGGAAACCAGCACGGACCCACCCTGAGTAAAACAGATAACCGAGTACATCCCAGGTGAGCAGGACTTGGGAGCGCTCCTGGGGACACCCAGGACCTGTTCCCAGAGCTGCCACGAGCCCTTCCCAGCCCCAGCACCCCGAGAGAGCCCCCGCAGCCGACAACGCACCGAGAGCTCCGAGCTGGGGGTCCCAGGCAGACCCGAGCCCCGACTGCATCCAGGGGCTGGGCCACTCCACGAGCACCAGAACAGCGGGTCCCCAGCACCACAGCTCGGGGTGGGCCTCTTCTCCTGCCAGCACCCCTCGGAGTGGCCATGGCCTTTCTGCAGGGCTGGCAGAGCCCGGTGCTTTCCGCTGTGCCCGGCAGCGAGGGCAGCAGCAGCCCCACGGTCACTCCTCAGCTCCCGGCCTGTAATCCCCGAGGAATCCTCTCCGGGAGAGGCAGATTAATGCATGCCAGGAGGAGCCTGGGCTTTCGCCCACGGGCTCCCAGCGCTCTCCAGCTCTGAAATTCCGGTGGCAGGTGCTGGATTTTATTCCAGCCCAGGTTTACAAGCCGCGGAGAAGCGGACGGGGCTCCCGCGCGTCCCAGGCCGGCCGGCGGGAGCAGCGGGTGCCAGGAGCAGCCCTTGCCCGGGCACACACAGCTGCAGGTGCTGGCATCAAACATCTGCAGCCACGCCAGCCCCGCTCGGGGCCACGCCAGCCTAATCCCAGCCAAGCGGCTGAGCCGCACGGGCCTGGCGGGGACAGAAAGCCGGCACGTCACAGAGCCAGGGCGGCACAAACCCACCTGGGGTGGCACAAACCCACCCTGTCAGCCAGGAAATCCCCATCAGCACTGCCCACGTGGGCACCGTGCAGGAGACAGGGATAAAACTCAACTTTAGCACAGCCACTGCTTTCTGCGGAGCTTAAGCTATTCATAAACCCCAGGAAAAACACCGTCGTATTTTCTCCACAGCACTGTGGCAGCTCCTTTCACACCTCCCTGCTCTGGGCACTCTCCTTAAACCCAAAATCAGCCAGAAAGACCCCTCTGTGTCCAACGCTGGCCCTGCACAGCACTCCCACCTTCCCAGGATAGCTGCCAGGTTTTACACAGGGAAACTGAGGCACAGGACAGCCACCTGACCTTTGTTGGAGCACACACACCCCATTCCAGCTCCAAAACCCCAGGAAAGGCTCAGTTATTTATTTGTGGGGCTCTGAGCATGGCATGCCCTGGTATTGCTGCTCTATTGCAAAGCCCAAGGGAACGGAAGTGCAGCAGAGAAGGGGGGGCTGCCACAAAGAGACATTCTTAAAGCACATTTTGGGGCAGAAAGAGGAGGAATCCAACCTGGTTTAAACCTCCTGAGCTTCAAGGCTCAGGAAAATCATGGGAACAGCAAAGCATTTGTTCCCCCCACTCTGGACAGCAATTATGGGGTCTCTGCAGTTTATCAGGAAAGGATCTGCTCAGGGACAAGTGGCAATAAAAGCACTTCAGAGGCCTTAAGCTCCCACCATCCCCGCGGCAAAGCCTTGGCCAAACACAAAACAAGCCCTTCCAGAGGCCAAGGAGACTCTGAAGGTCATTCACTCCACAGGAGCCGTGCCTTGGGATTATCCTGCCTGAAGCTGCTCCTCCTGCCTGAAGAGTGGGGAAAGCCGTGGCTTTGGGAACAGCCCAGGAAACCCATCCCAGCTGCTGAGCAGAGGGTCAGACCCACCACAGCTGCACCCCACGGACAGACACCCCCAGGGGAGGCCAAAATGGAACCAAGTGACCTCTAAACCATCAATGATCTGCCTGCAGGTAATTAAATACCACACTCAGGTGCTATGAAACAATTACCTGTTAATTACCCCTCGTGGAGCACCCACGGGGTTCAGAGCCTCCCTTGCACCTTAGGGCTGGGCAGGGATCATGGGAATGACCACAAATGGATGCTCAGATCCCACGAGGAAGAC
The DNA here is from genome assembly GCF_009650955.1 of Corvus moneduloides. Lineage (NCBI taxonomy): Eukaryota > Metazoa > Chordata > Aves > Passeriformes > Corvidae > Corvus > Corvus moneduloides. Next base: position 1,792,167 of record NC_045495.1, read on the forward strand.
TCAGCTCCTTCCTCCTCCTCCCACACACCCACGCTGCTGCCAGGGAGGAGAGCACTGACCTCAGAGACTGGGCTGCTCCAACCTGCAATCAATTGCTCAGCTTATCAAAGGCTGTTTCCTGAGCGAGATCTAACCTTGACAAAGCAGGCCCTGGTTATAAATGTTACCTTTGATCAATACCTGTCACAAATGCATTGGAATTAATTGGCTAAACCTTGTCTCTTAAGCCACGTTTATTGCTTCCTGCACGGCTCTGCTCTCAGCACGCCAACAAAGACAGAAAAAAAATGGATTTCTTTTGGAACACAACATCCATGGTGTCCCTGGTCACACCAGAACAAGGCACCCACGGAATGAACGAGCTGCTGGAAGATTTCCAGTGACCTGGAGCAGGTGGGAGTGTCCCACCTGGAGCATCTCCCATCAGTGACAGCCCCAGCCATGCTGCAGATCCAGGGCTCTGGCACCCTGCATGGAGGGAGAGCCCCTGCCAGCACTTCTGCCATTCTCTGTAAATATAAAACAAATCCATTTTAATTATAAAAAGAGCGTAGTTTGCATCACTGCAAACCCCTTGGAAAGAGCTCCCTGTCTCCTGCCTTCCTGCACTCCAAGAGAAAAGCTGCAGAGTCCCTCAGTGCCTCTGAGCCAAAAAAACCCTCCCAATTCCTCCCCACCCTGGCGAAGAACCCTGCAAAACAAAACTCACATACCTCACTGAATAAAAGACCAGAGAGGGGCTTGCCAGACGGGAGGGGGAATATTTTGCCCCATGCATGTGCAAATTCTCCCCTTTTTTGTGCTGCTGCAAGAAGTCGGACACTAAATACAAATTCCTGGAAAACATGAGGAGCAGGGAAGCTGAAGAACACCAGAGTGGCTGAAAATCTCAGTGAGTCTCTGCACCCTGGAGACCCCAGGACCAGCAAGGGGGGCCCTGGGAGGGTGATCATCTCCTAAGGAGCATTTTCTCCCCAAAGCTTGGTCTTCCAAGCTGCTGAAAACGCTTGGCTGCTTCATTAAAGCTCCTGACTTGGAACGCGTGGCGGTGTCTGGAGAGCAGCAAACACTCACTGAGAACACGCCAGAAAGTCCTTGACAGCTGTTAGTACCTCCAGGCTCTGCATTTAAAACAAGCCTTCTACCTGAATTACCTCCTGGCATGCAAAAGGAAAATAAAGCCAGTTTAATTATATGTTATTCCTCGATGTCTGGCTGTTAAAGTCACTGTTTGATGACCCACACCAAAAGTCTCCGGTCACAGAAGCAGCACAAGTGGGGAGCACGGGGCTGTTTGGGAGCAGAGAGGGAAACGTGGCCAGTGGAGCCACTGGAAGGGAAAAAAAAGAGATCCTTCTGCAGTTTTTGTGGAGTTTTTTTTGTGAGCCATTAACATTTTTATTTCAAAAGCCAAATAAAGACCACTGGCGTTGTGACACAGGTTTAATGCCAAACACGCAACTTTGCAAATCCTTCGTTATCTTGCCTCAAGCCCTTATCTGATTTTCCAAGAGATTAAGAAATCTTGACATAGCATTTATTGCCCAAGCTAAATCCCCACCAGACAACCTGCTCTTTCAGCCACCAGTTAGCTGGAGGTTACAAAACCACCTTACAGAGGGGTTCCAGCCATTTTACCTTAAAACTGGTGACTTTAATGAACTTCAACGAAATACAGTGGTTTTGTGCTACACGGTAAGCTCTGTATTCCAGGTTTTACACCCTGCCGTCTGCCCTCTTTCCATTTCAAGCTGCCTTGGAGCACCCTGGGATAGTGGAAGGTGTCCCTGCTCATGGGGGTTGGAATGGGATGGTTTATAAGGTCTCTTCCAACCCAAACCAGGCTGGAATTCCACGATTCTGTGAACTACGTCTGTGATGCTCTGGCATCACCAAGCCCTCAACTCCTTCACATTCCTCTTCTCTCCTCCCTCCATCACTGTGTTCCAGCCCTGCTTCCCCAAATCAGAGCACCCCTCACACCAGCAGCAGTCAGATCCTCGGTGGCAGCTCAGGAGTTCCAAGCCTGAATACCTTCCTATTTTTTTTTTTGTTTGTTTTTTTTTAAGGAAAAGCCTCAAGGTGAACCTCCTGGAGGAAAGCTCCATCAACAGCTCTGCTCTGAAGCGTGGCAGGATCGGGTACAAAGCTCCCACAGCATCCCTGGCAGCCAGGAGGTGATGGAGCTGCTCCCACAGTGACCCTGGATCCCCCCACACTCCACCACCTTCCCTTCCCCCAGCGGGCAGCGCTGCTGGGATGGTTCTTCCTCGTTAAGGAAACATGCTTGACAATAAATAAACCCAGAATAGCAGCGGAGCAAAACACAGTCCAGACACCCACCAAAACAAGTGACAGCGCTGCAGACACACTTGGGTCCCAGGGAGGCGGGAGGGAACGGGGACAAACATCAGCTGCTGGGGGAACACGTGTCTGAAACACCACAGGACGTTTGGGAGCTGCGAGCAGCCAGCACCACCCAGCACATCTGCACCCCAAGCAAAGCCGATAAATCATCAATACAGAAGTGATTGCTCCTGGTGCGCACTGAAATGGAAAGGCAAAGCTTCACAGGACTGCTCGTTGTGAATCCACGCTGTATTTCAGCCAGGAAAGGTTCGGAAAGGAAGGAAACTCACGTGAACACCAGAGGAAAACACAAGTTTCATTGATTTCTTTCCCAAATGAAAAGATTCCAAAGCAAAATCCATGATAAGGGCACTGGTGGAAACAGCAATATTGGGAATAACTTTTCGGAGAGGAATGGGAAGCAACAACATCCTTTAGAGCATCCTTTGCCAGGCACCCTGAGGCTCCAGCACATCAAACACCGGCAGCTGCACGTGGGAAAGCCTTTGGAGAGCTCAGCTTTCCCTGCAAACTGCCGCATCAAAACGCTGGGAAGTCCAAAATTAGAAGCAAGCCCCAAAGGACAGTTCACTAAGTCACGTTGGCGTTCTCTCCTCTCTGCAAGCGGCGCCTCTGCGACACGCAATGAAAAAGGGGAAAAGTTTGGGTTTTCCCAAGCACTTCTTTACTTAACCCCACTCAGCAATGCCACCAGTGCCGAGCCTTGGTTTCCGTGAATTTTGGACCATTTATTCTCAGTGCAGGCAGCTGTGCAGAGCCCTTATCACCCTGGCTAAGGGAACCCAACCCTGGATATTGTACAGGTCTCCTTTAGCTCCAAACACCCAGGATGGCAATATTTAAGCTGACTAAAACTTATTTCCTCCCTCAGAGGAAACTTCTTAAATGGCAAATAAGCTTTAGCTCGTGCCACCGCGAGGCACAGCTGACCAACGCACCCAGCTACAAAAGGCATCCCGAGAAAACACTTCTTTTAAGCATCTTTATTCTCAAGCCAGCGCCGTGGGGTTTTTGACGCGGCTGTAGAGATGCTCCTCGCAGGACTGAAGCTCTATTTTAACACCAACTCCTAGAAACGCCCTGCCTCCCGAGCAGCCGCATCCCCGAGGGGCTGAAGGGGCCCCGGAGCGCCCGCAGCCCGATCCCGCTCCCGGCACCGGCCGGGCAGATGCTATTTTTAACCTCGATAAGAAGCGGCTCAAAAAACCCCCAAAACTGAATGCGCTCCTCGCTCGGGCACCTTCCACCCGCCGCGGGGCCAGGAGAGGCCGGGCCGGGCCGGCTGCGGCATCCCCCGCGCGGTGTCACCGCCCGGCCGCGCTCAGCCCGGGAGCGGCCCCGCTCCGCCGCGGCCTCGTGGGGAGGCGGCCCCCGCCCCGGTGCCGCCGCCGGTACCTCGATCTTGTCGACGCTGCGGGCGCATCCCACCACCTTCATGCCGTGCTGCACCAGCGCCCGCGCCACGGCCGCGCCGATGCCCACGGAGGCGCCGGTGACCAGCGCGACGCGGCCGGTCCAGCGCTCCATGGCCCCGGCCCGGCCCCGCCGCCGCCGCCGCACAAAGCACCGCCCGCCGGCAGCCCCGCCCCGGGGACACGCCCCGGACACGCCCCTGGCCCCCCGGACACGCCCAATGTGGGACACGCCCGTCGGGGACACGCCCTCTGTGCGCTGACGGGAGCGGGGTTGGGGTTTTCCCTCGCCAGGGAACGGAGCGCAAAGGGCAGCTCGTGGTGCGCCAGAGCCTGAAAAGCGCTGGGATGGATGCGTGGAGCGGTGAGGCAGCAGCCAGACAAGGATTGGAGAAGGATGGAATGGGGGTGGAGAGAGTAGAGGACAGAGCAGCGTGGTGAAGGGGCTTTTATCCCCCCGCCTCAGGGCCAAGGATGCTCAAATAATTCCCAGAAACGCGTGAGGAAACGGATTAATTGAAACAGAAGAGGCAGAAGTGCAGGTGTTTAAGTGATGGAAGGCTGGGATTTAACAATCCCCCCAAAACAGCCCAAGGTGCACCCTCCAAATCCAACCCCCTCCCCAAAGTGTGCTGTCCTTGGGCACGGCCCTCACGCCAGGATTTCCAGAGCAGAGCCCCTGCCAGCTCCGTGGCAATCCCTTTCCCCAGCTCCTGGCAGCAGAACAGGCGCCTGATGCCGAGCCAGGGCCAGGTTGGCACCGTGCCCCCGACACAGCTGGGCCGCCACGGTCCCCACTGGGCTGGCAGCGACTCCACCCTCTCCAAAGCACATCCCTGGAGGTGCACAGAGCCCGGTTTTCAAGGATCTGTCCTTTCCCAGGCCAGCTTTCCTCACCTCACCCCCACCTGAACCGCAGGAACTGAGCACTCCAAGCACAAACACAGACGCCCACCTTTACTATGCGTATTAATAAATATTCTTTATTTAAATTTTTGCACATTGCGCTTTAACATATTACATCCAAAACATTTTGCAAATGGATGTCTACTTTGTAAAATCTTATATTCAGCTCCTTGTCATTCTGTACAGAATTATAGGTACAACATTACTTTGCCACTAGTTTGCTTTTTTGTAAGTCTCACAGGAAGAGAAACATTGAATGAAAAGAGATGGCTTAAATTAGAAGAGAGGCTTGCACAGCTACTCAACTAAAGATACAAGCCTGGAGAAAGAACAAAATTAAGGAAATCACCTCCACCAGCCTCCCACCAAAAAAAAAAACCAAGAAAAAAAAAGAATCACATTAATTTAAGATAAAATTTTGCCGTAAGTCACTAAATTAAGTTTGGAAGGAGAAGGCGCAGTAGTCATCTCGAGTTTCAGTGACAGACAGAGTTGGATTGGGTTCAGTTGGCTCCAGCTGTTGCCAGCCAGCTGTTGCAGACGGGCCCCTTGTGATCGTTGAGGCGACAGTACTTGTTGAACTTCTCCTTCAGGTGCTGCCGGTACTGCTCCCGATTGCTGTAGAAAGACTTGTTGTTTGCCATGAAGGACTGGATTTCATCCTGGGAGATGAACAGTTCCTCGTCAGAAGTGCATTCTGACTCATCCTGCAACGAGAACAGGGATTTCAGAGCTCCAGCACTGCCCTCCTGTGCAGCACATCCGTCCCCAGCCTGCCCTGTCACACCAGCCCAAGTGCTGATCTGGACACCCGGCTCACACGGAGGGCTCTGCTGGGCTTGGGGTGAGAAGCAGCCACTTCAGTCATGAAATGGATGCAAATCAGCTTCAGTCTTAGCACATTCCCATGGGAAGAGGATGGATTTTATTAGAGGGTTTTGGGGAAAAGGTGGGGAAAGAAAAAGGAGAAAAAAAAGGAGGGGGGCGAGAGGGAAAAATGGGGGGAGGAAAGATGAAAAAAGGAAGGAAAGAAAAGGAAAAAGTGGGGAAAGAAAGAGGGAAGGATCTAAATAAGTGGAAGGAGAAGGAAAAGAGAGAGAAGAAAGCTGCCCAAGGAGCCTGCAGTGGGAAGTAACATTTGAGGCCAGAAGGCAGCAATAATGCCCACTCCATGTTAGGGAATAATGCAACCTTGACAATGAGCACTTACAACACAAGTTCTGTCACTGCATTCCAGTGACAGTTTCTCCTCCTCTGCAAAGCATTCAGTTATAAACTTCCCAGGGAATGTGCACAAGCAAATGAACACTGGGACTCAATTCCTCACTGGGAGTTGAGTTCTCAGCCCCACAGATTAAAGCAGGATGCTACAACCTAAAATTCAAAAGCAGTGGTTACTTACAAGGAGCTCCACTAAGCTTTTGGCACCTTTTCCAGTATCAGGGACAAGTGACATTTCTGTAGGTTCTGCAAACTGTGACACATTTTTCATATGCTCAAACCAAGGCAACTGCTGGCCGCTTTTGTCTGCGCTACAGCAGCTCTCAGCGTGTGTGTCTTTGGTCTTGTCGCGGTGAAACTCTGTGTGCGTGAGATTTCCTGAGGTCTCTCTGCTACCTGCATCTGCCAGACAGCTTCCAAGTTTCTGAATCTGAAATGGAAAAGAGCCTGGAATGAACTGCCAGCGGTGCTTAACATGGAATATTCAAGTTTTAGCTGGAAGCAGAGGGAAAAGAAGGGAGTTCAAAGGAGAGCAAGGGTAGATACTTGTTTTTAAACGTGTGCATGGGGAGCTGGGGGTGGCACAGTCACTGAGGGTGAGTAAAAGTGCACATGCTTAGGAACATAGAAGACACTCCACCACAACCTACTCCAGGAAGGACTTCAATTCCAAACCTTGGATGACAAGGGGACAGGAGACCCCTGTTACCCCATTTTCAGCATTAGTCTCAATCGAAATTTAAAATCCTTCTGTAACTACTTTCAAATGTAAGCATTTAGAGAAGCAGCTGGCAGAGCCATGTTCCTTACGTGGTCATTCTCACACTTCAAAGCTTTACTTTTCTTTTTCTTCTTTTTGTTTTTGCCTTTTGTGTTACTCTCCTCTGCATTAGCCCAGCACTCCACGCAGCTATCTCCATCCTCCTCCTTGTCGTCGCAGCGATGGACACAGGCATCGTCCCCTGCAAAACACAGCCAAGTTTCTTCTGAGATGCTGCAGCTTTGGGGATATTAAAGCACTATTATCTTCTTCCCAAACCTACCATTTTCATCATGGTTGCAGATGCCCTCAGTGCAGGCCACGTCCGAGCCCTCCCGGGACCCCGTTTCGCTGCCCTCCATGCTTGAGGAATAGCCACAGTCGCTGCCAGTACAGTGTGGAGATAAACCTGAGACAGAGGCCAAAATTACTGCCATCTGTAGGAACTGCTGCACATTCTTTAGTTATGCCTCTAACAAGAAAGAATTCAGAGAACCCCAGACCAGTTTGGATTGGAAACGTCCTTAAAAATCACCTCATTCCACCCCCCTGCCACGGGCAGGGAGTCCTTTTTAAAAACAGGTGACCACTGTTTACCCCATATATGGCAAATGCTTTTTAAAAATGAAAAGTAACGACATTTAACATACCTTTCTTGATTTTAGGTGAGCCTAATAAGGTACCACTACTAGGACAAGTGCAAGAAGTGCTTTCATTAGTAACAATTACTTCTACGCAGTTGTTGGCTTCTTCGGTGCTACCACAGGCTTTGCAGCTGCTTTCCGTGAAGTTTGAGTTCTCCTTCAAACAGAAACAAAAAACACTTGCAGGCACTGAAAGCAGCTCAGCCAGCACTTTTGTAAAGGATACTCTTTCCATGAGAAAAACCAGCTGACACTGACTGATAACGGCATTGCTTAGAATTCTTCACAAGTACAACACAGCTAAACAAAACCCCCATCAATTTACCTTGACCTACAGTCACAGCCCATTAAGGTCAGGCAAGAGATCCTGAATAATAATTGCACTGAAAGATTCCCCTTCTCCAAGAATTCCATGGTAATTGCCTACAAGCAGCATTTGAATCCCCAGGCTCTAAGTGATCTTTAAGAAATGATAGCTGAAAAACAGTCTGGCATAACCTGAACCTCAGACTTAGGATTAAAAAAACCCCACCCCACCAAACCCCCAGAAGCTGAGGAGTTCCAGGTAAACACTTTACAAAGACTCCGCTCATCTGAAAAAGTATTAAATTCCACCAGCGACCAAAATCCAGTAAAACCCCTCAGGAATTCTACCATGGAACAGTGACCTGATGCATGAAGCCCCAAAAAGCCCCAGCTATCCACATTTACCTTTGCCTGATTGATTTCCTTCTCTTCTGCTGCCTGCAGAGGAGCAGGAATCTCACACACACATTTATTTTTCCGTCTGTTCTTCCTCTTTTGGCGTTTCTTCTCTTGTTTAAGCTCTCTCACTCTTTCTTCTTCTGAAAACTCTTCACAGAGCTGTTCCAATCGACTGATGCCCTGCACTTTTTCCACAGCCATCTGTTTACAAGAGGTTAGATCTATTTATAGAAGTTATCACAATTCAAGCTTTTACATTTATAACAAAAGAAGGAGAACAGCCAGTAATGAAGTCCCAGTAAAACAACTACTGAGCACAGGAGAAAAATGCCCACCCAGATGCAGTCACTTGGTTTAGCTTGCTGGAAACTCAAGTGTGGGGGAGCTCTGTGTTGCACCTATGGCCCACAATCACAATTTTCAGTGAAGAGTTGCAGATTTTAATCCGTTGTTGGATCCATGATACTCTGATCCTGCGGGAGTAAAAAAACTCCAAGAGCTAACCAGCTCAAGGTTCCACTATGATCTTTCCCAAACTGATTTTCCTCCTCCTTCTCTGGTGTTTTAGAGGTTTTTAGAGAGAGCAGTTATTATGAATGGAAGATAAACACAACAAAAAAGATCCATGTCATATAAACTGTTAATTAATATTAAGTATTGGTATATGTTAAAGGAGCCACATGGAGTTCTGTCTGAAGCTCAGGATCCCACAGGATCAGAGTGCATTTGGAACAAGCTGAATGCAAGTCAGCAACCACTTCTGTAATTCAAAAGCACATCCTCCAATTTTACTCACAAACGCAGTAAAAAGCTTTTGTAGCCTAAGCTACTTGAAACGCAATCAGGTAGAAAGCCAGAAATAACTGAGAGTTAATAACACAGAAAAGTTCAGTGTTCTGTAATGAAAGTAAAGCAAGCCTCAATCTCTTCTATTCCAGGTTATCCCACATGGGAACATGCTCCAGCTGTGCTGTGCACGGATGTCACACAACTGAACGCTCTCGACACTCTTTACAGCGACAGTGGGCCCAGTTACTGCAGCAATTCAAACACAAGTTGGACAAAACTCGATGTTTTTACCTCAAAGCTCTTGCGTAAAGCATCAACGCCCAGGTAAAAGAGCATCTGCCACGTCTGCTCCTCAGCCCGCAGCTTCTGCCAGATCCGGTGCAACCTCTCGTAGAGGTGGATGCCCAGGCAGGTGAGAACCTCCTCCTGGGCTATGTCTATTGTCTTGGCGTGCCTCTCTCTGCGTCTGGGGGAAAGGGGAACCAAAGCAGAGCATTGTTAGAGCAGCTGGAAGCCAACCAAGGGATCAAAGCAGGGCTGAAGTGTTCTCTGTAGGTACAACTGCAGCTGTGTTTGCAGGAGCAGCCTGGCAGGGCTCTGCTGTGCTGCATGCAGATGCAAAATAGAAAGGACCAGGTCAAAGCCACCACTGTGAAGCAGCACTGTGCCTTGCCACCACTGACTTCAGGTGTCACACCCTGCTCTTCCTAGGAAGGATCAAGAGTTTAAATGCCTGAGATGCATTCTTTAGTGTCCTAAAATTTGCTAGAGTTCACAGCAATTATTTCACCATCAGTTAGCTCAAGCTGAATAAACACACAGGGAATTTTATACATTACTTACCGTGCAAAGTAAAAACATAATCTGTTCATTATCAATCTGTTATCTATCAATCTGGTCAATCTATTAAGGGAAAACCATTATGAAAGGATTTACCCTCCTCATTAAACAGTTACGACTGAGCTTTAAAGGTATTGAGGTTGGAACTAGATGATCTTTAACATCCCTTCCAACTCGTTCTGATTCTCCAGTACTGAGCTCAGAATTGTACTTTTCACTGGAAGGTTTAAAGATGCTTAAAAAAGGTTCAGAAATACGCAAATGGCAACAAAACTCATCGGAACACTTGGCATTTGGCAAAACTCAACCAAGGTTCTCTTTCTATTTCGCATATTTGAACACCTCAGTGGACAAGCAGGCAGCTCTAGGGAGAGAACAACGAACTGCAAGACACTTGGCAACTTTTTTCTTCCAAAGCACAGGTGACACCTTCGAAGCGCTCTCTCCGAGCCTACATCACTACAAATATTCACAGTCACGAGTTCATCACACAGCAAAGAGGCAAAAAGCCACTTTGGGCAAAGACATTGAAGAGTCAAATAAAGAAGCAAAGCGCTAGATAGCCCACTCTAGCCAATTACATACTCATACCCTCCTGCGAACTCGGGCTCGGCCCGGCCCAAGAGGTGCGCGATGAAGTCGGTCTCGCAGCACACGTGGATGTGGCGCTCGTGGGGGCAGCAGCGCAGCCCCTCGTACAGGGCAGCACAGTAGCCCTTCTCCTTGCTGCAGTCCAGCTCCCCGATTAGGATGTTGTAAGCACGCAGCACTTTGTTCTTGCAGTCGGTGCAAAACCTGCGGGACGGCACAGAGTCAGGCTCCGAGCGCGCTGGGTAAGGGGGGACGCGTCGGGACTGGGGCACGGGAGGGTTGTGGTGCTTCAAAAAGTGTAATTATTGTAATAATATTTTGGCTATTGTCCACCTAAATCGACCGTGAATTATCCCACCTATTCTACATTACTACCCTGGAGATCAACTTCCATCCTCCGAAGTGAATCGCTGATTCGAAGAAATTCCTACACGGAATTCAACTCAAAGATCAGAAACCTAACAGTGAACAAACAGCGCAAACCAGGGCAAAATCCCTCTCAAGCAACACATGCCACATCAGCTTACAGCAATTCTTTAAAGTGTACTCAAGTGAGTGATAAGAAATAAGGAAAAGTTTCCTCTGGTGCCTGCAGTACAAGAGCAATCTTTGTTTCCATTACAAACATATTCTGAATTATTAGATTGCTGTGCTGATGGCCAAATGAGGGTTATTTATAACACAACATACTCATTTTAAACATGTGACAGCTCATGTGTGACAAGAGTATACTTATAATTAAAATACAAGCAAATTAAGCTCATTCTATGTCATGAGAGGAGTAACCTTCAAGAGGCTACAAGATCTCTTGCTGGATGACTCTAAAAATGCAAGTCAGACAAGCTGCTCACATTTCAGCTCAGAAAGCTGGCTCTCCATGCCAGCTCTGGATGGTGTTTTTCCCTTTCCTAGTGTCTCCAGCCACTTGACAGCACTAAGTCAAACATATTTTGCTGTTAGAGCTACGCTACCTGGCTGCTTTCTGTGGTGGAAGTAGAGAAAACAGCAGTATTGTTGCAGGTTAGCACCAGGAAGGCAGCCAAGCCAGTGTTTAATGTCACAGGAGATTAAAGTTATTTTGTTTCCAAAGTGTTATTTCCACAGCACCACCGCCCCCGCGCCCATCTGTGCCCCCACAGTTCATATCAGAACCTTGAGACTGCTGGAAATTAAAACTTTTCCATCAGCACGGCAGCTCCTGTGCACATGCAACTAATAATTCAGTGGCTTATTTCCGCCCTGCAAGAGACATTTAACAGCATAAGGCATAAAAGAGTGGTCTAAAACAGTGCTTTAAAGGCAACACCAAGCCTAAAATCTGCTTGCACTAGCGCAGTTCACAGGATTTTGAAATGGCACACGCTCCCTGAAAGCCTAAAAACAGGCACAGCCCAAGAGCAGTGAAAGAGTGAATGAGTATACACAGTTTTGATACATTAAACTGTAAATCGTAATTTAATCCTAGCCAAAGAAATTAAGATGAGCAGCTATGAGTTCAGAGGTTTCCACATTTTCCCTCTCATTAAATACAAAGAATATTTCACCACCTTTGTCTCATCAACCATCCCAGTGCAGCCCGGCAAGGTCCCCCATCACCACCAAGCCGAGATCTTCAGTTTCACAAGAAAAAAAATCCTCTACATTTTGAACACTTGGATAAAACCACGTATTTCTCAAAAGAAAGGTGTGGTTTGTTCTTTTCCCATACCTGTGTTTCCGTAGGTAGGTTTCTAATGTTTCTAGGAGACAGCTAGAGTCGATCAGAACGACTTCATCCCTGCATTCCTGGGACATGAGCTCCCACACATCCATCCAGCAACCCCTGCAAGGAAGGGAGAAACAAAACTGTTTGTGATCCTGGTGGGGGTCAGGACAGAAGCCCAGCAGAGCCTCCTCCTTTACCTGACTGCTCCCTGGGAGGGTCCATAGCAGAAAATGATGCTACACTTGCTCTCTTTCCTCTTCCTGTCTTCTCTGTTTTTCTTAACTGCTCTTAACTTCTTTGAACTGAGTCTGCTACTGCTCCCTTCACTGTCACATAGTATTACCAAACATTTTTCAGACCTATAACGTATATATTATCAGCTAGTTATTTTTCCTAAACAAATCCTATGGAAAATACTGCTCTGTTCTTCAATCTATTTTGAACTCTTTCTAGCTTAAGCCTTAACATCTATGAAAGTTTGGGTCAGACCTGAGATGCAAATTCTGCTGTCCATGCTTATAACTAACCCAGGACTCATCACGACTTTTTAGTGTTACAGCTGAAAACCAGTAGTGATTTTTAGAATATTACTTGAAGTACAAACACATACAAGTTTTAACTCTTGTCAGCTGAAGACAATTTATTAAAATAACAAAAGAAAAAAGCAAAACAAAACCAAACAACTTTTACCATAAAAAACCATAAAACACCCTACATCAAATTTCAGAAATTTGTTACAAGAATACCAAAATAACTTTACAACACACATTGGGACGTGAAAAAAGTGCATTAGAGAGCAAAAAATGGACTTTAAATAACAAGCCACAGTTACCTACAGGCTTGTCTGCACTTGACACTTTATCAGAATGGTCATGTCTGTGTCATGGATACAACAGAGCAGGATAATAGGAAGAAGCAGCCCCATTTCCTAATTAGAGGAGTTATCTGTGCCATCAACCAGTTTGCCAGGTCATAGGACTTGCATTTTGGAGAGTTTCAAATGCTCCTGGAACCCCAAATGGAGCTGAGTAGCCAAAAGCCAGGCACAGACTGAGGACAGCAAGCAACCCTCGAGTGGCATTAGCTGCTTACATAACTCCTCTAATTAAACACACAGCTCCAACTCAAAGCCTTTTTTGTGTGCAGGAAAGGCCCAGCAGATGCAACTCATCTGAAGGAGTTCTTGTAAAGAAGTGCAGCAGGAGCTCTAGGCTGGTAAATGAAGTTTGTTCTGTGACAACTGGGCCTCCACAGCCCAGCCAGAGCCTGTGTCCACTGCAGGCAGATTTATTTGGATTTATTTGGATTTATTTGGATTTGTATCGATACTGATACACTTCAGTCACTTCTGTACAGACCAGAGGGGTTTCAGCTGAGGAAGGGGGTGCAAGTCCTGTTTCTTGAGCAAACTGCACTGCTCACCCACAGGCCATGTTATCTGATAACCCCAAAGCTTTACCTGCAGAGTGTAAAATACTGCTCTTCCACATATTCCCTATTCACCTGCCAGCATCCAAAATACTAAGGGGATTTATTCCAGCATGAATTGAGGAAATAAAAGCAGCATTTTCCTCTCTACTCATTCAGCTTCAGAATTGTTCTACCTTGCCAAAGTGCTAACTGCAGGTTCCACAGCATATGTTCTCACACAGAAAAGCTTAAGCTTACTAAATATAAAAAAAAACCCCAAAACCCACTTTCATAATGCTATGAATTTGCTTTATTTAAAAAAATATGTATATACACCCCATACTCTCAGGATCTTGTGTAACATAAGCTATAAACTAATTTTATGAAAAGCCTGTAACCAAAATATAATAGAAGATAATGATTAGTCCCCACTATCCTCAAGCAGCACAAGTGAAAATCAAGTGTCAAATTCCACATGCCTGGTATCCCAGGGGATTTAACTAAACCCAGAGAGACTCCAATCTGCATAGAAAAATACATGTCCTGTAACTGGAAACCATGAGCAAGCTTTCACAGGTTGGAGGCTTAACCAGGAGCAGAACACAGCTGAGTAAAAAAGGTCCAGACAACTCCAACTGAGCCCAAGAGATTAATTTATTGGTCATTATATAAAAAAAATATATATAAGGAGCCACCCCACAAACAAGAATCCTCCCCAAAATCCACAACAGATTTACAAGGAGTGTTTTTCTGCTTAACCAGCTGGAATACATCATTTCAACTTCAAGACAGAGGCATATATGCATATTGTTCAGTGGTGTATTCAAAACATGCTGTCACATTCCTGAGAAAATACATTTTATGGAGTTCCAGTTTTAACCCTGCATCCAACCACAATAAAGCCTTGGTTAACAGTTGTGCAAGGCACTTTTAATAATCCCAAGCAAAATGAGGAATATTTATTTAGCACATACCCTTTGACCTCAGTGTGAGAAAATCTGCTGAGCAACCATTTTGGTCTAGAGCACAAAAACCAGTTTGTCTTTCTAGAGCATTGTTTATATCACAGTGCAGAAGCCATCCATGCCCTGAGCTTGCCCAAAACTCCTGGTGCTTCTCTTCCTCTCTCCCACTATTTAGGTCTGCCATAATCCAACTACTACTCTGGCAAACAGATCAGAGCATAAAAATTGATCTCAATGCTTAAAAATACATTACTTCCAATACTTTGCTTCCTTAAAATATCTGAATTGTTTATGTTACACACAGACTTACCCCAAAGGTTTTGGTTTGTGTGTGTCCAGGGAGTGTAGTTGACACCTCTTGTTCTTCTTACTTTTGGGAATTGCATCAATCATGTCGTTCAGTTTGGACCTATGGGGAAAAAAAATGTGAGGAACTTTGTATTCTCAAAACCTCTGGATAAGGTTACACTACCTCACTCTCCCCATCTCAATCTCCTCAACTTTGCACTAACCTTCCCTGCTTTTCCTGCTAACTGGAGCAAGAAGAATGAGCTGAAGCCAACTAGAAGGCCAAGGCACACTGTGCTGAGCACTCACTGTTTGCTCTGCTGACAGCTGAGGAACTAAAGGCACTGGGGTATTTATTGTGCTCACCAAGCCCAGAAGGTTTCACTTTCTCAGTTGTTACCTTTCTACCCAAGAGCAGAAAGAATTAATACTTTTATTTTTTACATGCCAAGTACTGAGGCAAACACTCTTCTTCCAGAGACCATGAAAACCCCCCAGTGCCTGTGTCAGATGAATGACTGAACATTAAATACTGGCATCTTTCAGCTGCAATCATGGCACTGCAACTGGTGGTATCAAAGATTACGTTTGCTTTTTTCCCAGTTTAGGCAACAAGTAGCTGGAATTCATTGTGAAACACGGATGTTGAAGAGGAGAATGTACTGTGACAACTCAGCATCCCCGAGAAGGCACAGAGAGCGGGGATGGTGCGAGCAGCTCGCAGCCACTGACCCGTGCACGTAGAAGAGTGTGTAAAGCTTCTTGGCATCAGTCATGCAGCTGCGGGTGACCGAGAGCACCCCCTTGGGCCCCACGGTGAGGGGCTCCAGGGCGGGGTTCCCCGACTCCACGAGCTGGGAGAAGAGGCGCTCCACGCTGCGCCGGCAGCCCACGCACGGCACCAGCTGCGACAGCGCGCTCAGCACCTCCCGCGACGTCACCATCATGGCAATGTTCAGGTCCTGCTGCTTCAGCATGCTGTGTCTCTGCAAAAAACCCAACAAATTACTTCATTAAACATTTATCCTCTGGTTTTTTTTCTCCTCTTGTTGCCTCCTTTCACCAGTCATCTCAGCAAATGCTGCTTCGGAATAAACGTCCTGACCGGGAAACCCTTTTTCTCCACCTCGGCACAGATGTTGTAGGAAAAGGTCTCACACATAGACTGCAAGTTTTCATCTTCTACTCACACTCATTCTATCTTTGGCACATGGAAAGGAAATTCATGAACGCTCGTTGGCATTTATGGAAATCTCATTTACAACCAAGTAGTTCTGCTCAGACCATGACAATTTAGCAGTATTTTTCCTGGAAGGCTAAATGCCCTTTCCCATTACAATCCTACTAGCTGGAATTAAAGAAAGCACACATTACTACACAGGGTGAAGCCTTTGACTTCAGTAGTGAACATCCAAAGTCTGCTATTAATAGAACACTAATGAGAACACCTTCTAATATTGCTTACATCGATAAACAGCTGTAGATGTGTCTCCTGGCCCCTGTGTCAAACACATCCAGGCACACGTCCTCACAAAAAGCACATACCCTTCTAGTCCTTCTCACTGCTGAATTACTGCCTTGGCTTTCAGCAGCACTGGAGTGCCACCAGCAGAGCTGGGCAGAGGAGAGAGTCCCTTCCTCACAGCCCAACACACAAACCCACACTTGGGATATCAGCACCACTGAGAGTGAGGGTCACTCTTCCCCGGTCGCACAAAGCACAGCTTGAGCTGTATCTGCACAAGGAATGTCATGCCACCACAGTATTTTCTGTATTATTGTCACACCACACCACTCAAACACTCCTAATGCACAAAAGACTTGTCACAACTTCTGGGGAAAGGAAAAAAAGACCACACAATACAGCAGAACTCAGCAATACATCAACTGAAAAAATAAAGTGTTTTCAGCTCCTTCTATGAAATGTGGAAAGCAGAGGTACCATCAGGTAACATTTAAGGTTTGTGCTCTTAGAGGAAGGCCCATTAAATCATCTGCCAAGCAGTATCACTCTGCAATAACCCTCTTTCCTGTAATTAATTGCAGGAGTCACAGCAAAGCAGGAATGAGCTATTTTCACAACCCAGCTACACTTGGCATGCAGCACGTGTCTGCACTGCTGCTGTCAGCCTGAGTGAGGCTGTGCAACTCTGGCCCTCTGGACATCAAGTGGCATGATTCTGCAGCTGCTACAGGTGTTAGGGTGCTACAGTTATTCGCAAGAATTTGGCAGATCAGTTTGTGTTATTGAAAAGGCAGTTCAAAACTACTTAGAAAAATAAAAATCAAGACGTATTCAGAAATTGTAGTTCCCATGGTGAGTTTTGAGCTCTCAGACATGCAGCAATTGCCTACAGACAAGACAACGTGCAATAAATGCTGTGGAATCCAGAGCACAACTGAACCCAGTGAGTGCACTTTGGTACCAATGTGTGATTGCTCCCAGGTGCTGACGTGTCTGAAGCATTCCAGGAGTCACAACCTCCTGGAGAAGCAAAAGCACAAACCTAAGGAAAGCAAAAATCTCACTTCTTAGGAAACATTATTTACCTGAATGAACTGTTTCAGTTGTGTGCTGTTATTCTGATGTCCATCGAGGTTCAGCACATTATCAGGAAATTCCATCACCATCTATACAAGAGAGGAAAAACAATTTAAAGAGGAGCTTTCAGACAAAAAACAAACAAACAAACAAAAAAAGCCAAACAGAGCATCAGTTGTTTTACTTTCTTGGGGGAAATAAGACTGAAATTATGTTAAATGCTCATTCTTTTCATTACTGGGGCTTGGGAAAGGATAAAAGTAACTGTTTCAGATAGTGAATATTTCAGCAAAGTAATAAATGCTTCAGTAATATAATGTTCTAGAGGCAGTTTATAAATGGCAACTCTTAAATAGCTGTTAGAAAGCAAAAGTTGCTAAATGGACCATCAGTATTTATATTATAATCTACATGACTTGAGACTCTGCTTCAATTCAAAAAAATATATAGATACTTCAAAACACTGAGATCTAAATGGACCCAACAGCTTCACTCAATTTATTAGGCTCTGAGGAAACAGTCACAACAGTTTAATGACAGAGGCGACTCCTCCAAAGGCTAATTTCAAACCATATTAACCCAACAAGGTACTCCAAGGCATAGTTTGCTTTGTGTGATTGCAGCTGCAACTCTCAAGAGGCTCAAAGCAAAATGTTAAGCCTACAGAACAATGTGATTACTTGTAAGTAATTAATAACATTTCTTATCAAATTATGAGAAACAAAGAGGGCAATTTCTTGGGAGGGGGCAGGAATCAGTAACTTCCAAAAGTCCAAAAATCCAACTGTGCAACCATGGAGTAAAATGAAAGGAGCTAGAAATATGTGTAAAGCCTGGCTTAGCTCTCTTCTTTGTCCAAACACAGAAATAGAGAATTTGTCAATATGAATTCTGAAAGGTCACTTTAAAATCTCAAAGACGAAATAACAACTTTGATTAATAACTCCAATGCAAATGAACACCAAATAAAACTGTCTGATTCATCCTTTTTCCTCCTTCCACCTTCCCTCAGCTGTCTAGGGAAGGCAGAATTCCCTGCTGTCTGCCTAATTGCCAACACTACCTCCAGAGAACTCACACACTCACTTTTCCAGGCACTGAACACCACTCCAAAATAAACACCATTTCTCTGAGAACAAGGCACTATTTTGCTGTCCCATGTGCCCCAGTGTGAGCATTAGCACAGCTGCCTTATCTTTGTGCAGAGCAGTGCCACAGCCACTGCCAATCCTAACCCTCAGCTCCCTTTTGCAGCTTCCCTTGCTCCTGATCCATCCACACCAAGCAGCTGCACCGGTTTCTGCTGCAGGTTTACAGGTTTCCTACATCACTAAT
The DNA here is from genome assembly GCF_009650955.1 of Corvus moneduloides. Classification (NCBI taxonomy): domain Eukaryota; kingdom Metazoa; phylum Chordata; class Aves; order Passeriformes; family Corvidae; genus Corvus; species Corvus moneduloides. Next base: position 1,810,650 of record NC_045495.1, read on the forward strand.
GTGGTGTTTCTGTGGGCCAGGAGCTACAAGCAAAAGTGAAAGCTCTATCTGCTAATAACAGAGACAAGAGATAAATCTGCCTAGTTTTCCCCCCTCACCTTCATCTCCCACTATCAGACAACACCCCAAGGTATTTGGTACAACAGAGCAAAAGAATCAAAGACTAAATTAATTCATGTGTCTGATGAGATTTTATTAAGTGGTTAAACATCAACCACCATCACACCCTGAACGGGAAGGGGAAAAAAAAAAAAATCCTGTAATACCACATCAAATGGAATGCCTTCTAGAAACCATAAAAGCTGCTTAAGAAATGAAAAGGGCTAAATATTGAAACCTCCTTTAATTTCTAGCTGAGCCAGAAGGAACAGGGAACTGTGGTGGTGAACAATCCACTCGGGGCAGCACCATCTCCCTGCACCTGAGCTGCTTCCTCGGCTACTACAAAGCAACATCCCAGACTAGGAGCACATGGGCCATTCATTCCTAATTTGCAATCACTAATCCACTGATTCTAGATTTAAGGCACAGATTAACTCTTTTGTCTGACTAACAGGCACATTAGTCCCATTATTTTTAAAATCTGAGTTTTAAAAGAGGTCAACAGGAGCCAGTTACTATCAATAACCACCATCATTTTTTAAAGATAGTGCTGCAGATGTAAAATTCTGTTTCGAAGACAGCTGCATGTCTTGTAATAGCTCTCATTAAGTATTTAAAAAATAAATTATAGATGACAGACAAGGAAGCTCAGAGTTCATTCACTTGCTTCTGCAGGTTTTTTTTTAATAAAAGCCTCCAGAAACCACCTAGAAATCCAAGTACCTTGTAACAACAGTAACAGAATGAAAAAAAAAAAAAAATAGAATGGATCCAAGATAAGATTTCTTCATGGTGAGGATGACTTGCACTTGCATAAATGCCTCTCCTCCAGATGGATATAAAACTGATCTACAGCCAGAGGACCCTTTCAATCATGAGGATGGTGTAAAAAGCAGAAGGGCAGCAACAACACAGTGCAATTACACAAAGTTTGGGCCCGGTGTTAAATTCTGGGACTAAACCACAAATGGAATTTTAGGTCTGCTGAAGTCATCTACCTGACGCCTGGTACAGCTGAATTTTCACTTTCAACCTATTACACACAACAAAAATAAGAAGAGCTTGGCAAGTCCACATGACACAAACTAATGGGTAATTTTTATAGGGAGTCCAGGAAGGAAAAAACAAAACAAAACAAGAGAAATCCAAGAGCTTAAAACCACATGCAAAATGAAAGAGCAAAATAACTTTCAAGGTGTGGCCAAGACACCAAAAAACTCAAACTTACACTATTCCTGCACAGTGCTGGGTTTTCCAGGTCATCAACCCCTCTAGGAGGGGCAGATACTGCTTTGGACAACTTTAGGGGAAATTTTGCCTAATATATGAACACAGTTAACCAGAGAGAACCCAAAAATAATGATGATATTTGGTAAATTAATAATATGCCACCATTCAAATTGATCAAAATTAAAATACAGCAATAAGACACTGTTCAAATGCAGCAAAACCAGATGGGGCCTGTCTGAAGATATTCAACAATTTTGTTCTGGAAGGTGAAAGAATGGTTTGGGTTGCAAGGGACCTTGAAGATCATCCAGTTCCAACCCCTGCCATGAGCAGGGACACCCTCCTTAGCTGATAAAACTCAGGGTGTCTTTCATCTTAAACATAAGGTTAAGAATTTAAATCACCCACATTTTATACCATTTAAAGTAACTAAAATTACTGTCCCACTGACAAGAGAAACCAAGTATGAATCATTAAGATACTAAATTACACTAAGTGCAATATTATTTTCAACATATTTTCATGCATTAAGAATTAAAACAAACAGCAACTGGCCAGTTAGAAAATTTTTTTTCCCATTTGTTCCGTGTTCTCCTACAATGCAATTTTTAAACCTTCCTCTAAACTCAAGAGAAGAAGGACTAGAGAGCCTCCAAGCTGCATTTAGTTGATTTCTCCACTGAATCTTCTGGAAACGGCAAAACCACCACGTTTTCCAATTCAGAGCAACACCCTGAAATGGGAACTCTCAGATTTGTTCAATTTCTGCAGACTCGATAACCCTGACTTCACGCCAAAGCTTTCGAAAATGCCTTTAGTCTTTTCTTGCCGGTTTAAGAGCAGAATAACCACCGGGTTTAAGCCGGGGTTTAACGTTAACATGGCTCCCTTCCTTCCCAGCTGAAAAATGGCTTTGCTCCACCCTTGAGCACCGAGCCACGCTCGTGGCTCCAGCACAACTTGTGCACAGGCCCCGGCACGGCGATAACTCCCTCATTATGCGGTTCGCCTGCTTTTAGAGCCGGGCATCAGATAAAAAAAGTTGCCACATTCAGCTCTGTTAACCCCAAGTGTTGCAAAGTCCCAAAGATTAACGCTGCAGGAGCCCGAGGAGGAGCCAGCGAGGCCCGGCAGGAGGAAAGGCCCGGCCTGGGAATTGCAACACGCGGGAGGCGCCGGGACAGCGCGACGGGCCCGCGGGGACTCACCGTGAGGGTGTCATCGATGTAGAGGGGGATCTGCCTCTTCTCGAAGGGGAACTCCTCCTCGCCGTCCCGGCACACCGCCACCAGCCGCGCCATCGCTGCTGCTGCTGCCGCTTCCTCCCCGCTCCAGCCTGCGGGCGGCCCCGGCCGGAGGTAAACACCCGCCGCGCTTCCCCGCCACACTTTCACCAGCAGCCGGCACCCAGCCTGCGCTCCCCATCGCCTGATTCACCACGCCGAGCCCGGCCCACCCACCCCGCCGGGAGGGACCCGCGCGGGCCGGCAGCGGGCCGGGAATGCGGCAGGACACGGGCGGCGAGCCGGGGACGGGGCGGGGGGAGCGCGGGCACAGCCGCGGGGGGATGGAGACCCCAGGGGGGGTGATGGAGAATCGAGTGGGGAGATGGAGCCCCGGGCGGGGATGGATCCTTCGGGGGGTGGGGGGGGGGGAGAGAGGGGGAGATGGAGACCTGGGAGAGGAGATGGAGCCCGCGGGGGAAAATGGAGCCGCCACGGGGAGATGGAGCCGCCGCCCCCCGCCCGCCACCGGCCCAGCGCGGCCGCCGGGACCCGCCCAGCCCGGCGCGGCTCTGCGGCTCCTCCGCCGCCCCCGAGCCGGGCGGGGGGAACCGCCGCCTGCCCAGCGCTGCCCCGGGCGCCTCACGGAGCGGCCCCGCCGCCTCCCCGCGGGCTGCAGCCCGGCTGCCCCGGCAGACCCACCCCTTCCTCCCGTTCCTGCCTGGCCTCGCCCGGGTCCCCGTGCGGGGCTGCGATGGCGGGGAGCAGCCCGGCGGGGCGGGGGGGACCCCATGCTCCCGCTCCTCCCCTCGCCCTCCCGGGAGCGCTGCCCCGCGGCCCGGCGGGCCCTTACCGGCTGCTGGCGGCGCTGGGCGGCCCGGGCGCTGTGACAGGCGGGCGGCACCGCGGGTCCCGGAGCCGCCTCCTCCCTGCCCGCCCCGGGGCCGCCCCGCCCCGCTCTCGCGAGAGCCGCGGGCACCGCCCGGGCCCGCTCCGGGCACCGGCCCGGCCTGGCCTCGAGGTCGCGCGGCCCAGCGGCCGCTCCGGGCAGGCGGGACCCGGGGCTGTGCCCGGCGGTGTCGGGAACGGCTCCCGGTGGTGTCGGGAACGGCTCCCGGTGGTGTCGGGAACGGCTCCGGCGGTGTCGGGAACGGCCCCGGCGCGGCGGTTGGGCCGGGGCGGGTGCGGGCCCCGGGGCGCTGGGGGTTACAACGCGCCGCGGCCTCGAGCGGGGCCGGACCGGCGTTACCGCGGGTGCGAACGGCCCCGCCCGGAGCCAGGGCTGATAAAAACGCGCTGAACTCAACGCTCTGAGGCACGGGGGAGGATTTTGGGGTATCCGGTGCGTTGGACTCGATGTCGTTGGGGCTCCCTGAGTTATCCGCCGCAGACACTGCCCCAGCATCAAACGCAGCTCAGCCCTCGATGCCCTGGTGCCAAGCCAAGCAGGGCAGGATTTAACAGCTCTGCTTGGCGCCTGCAGCACCCCAGTGCAGCCAGCTCGAAATCCTGCGGCTGCCTAAATTAAGCAGCCAAAAAAAAAAAAAAAAAAACCAAAACACAACGATCCCAAAGTCTTTCTTGAACTATTGAATAATACAGCTGACCTGCTCATTCTTGTTGTGTATGGATATAGACAGTGAAGCCCTCGCAAGAAAATGCAGGGGAGGTAATTAAGGAGCAGGATTCTTTATTTTTTCTTGTGTCTGCATAAAAATGATGTTGAGTGGAGGAGTTAATTTACTTGAGCTCCTCGTGCAGCAGCTCTAGCGGGAACAACGTGTGGAGTCACGGTGCTGCACGGTTTGCAGTCGGTGTTTTCATGGTTTCCTGCAGCAGAAAACCTGGGATTTTGTAACGAGGGATAGTTTCTTACACCAGAGCACTCTGAACCACAATGAACTTAGGTCTTTGCAGGGATGTGCGTTCCCGTGTCACTCCCCACGCTCAGAACATGGTTGGATCACATCAACAAACAGCAGTGCCCCAAATTTTGTATTCTTGGAGTGCACGTTCATATAAGAAGCACCATTACATTTCATACAATTTTTATCCATGGATTTTTAAAGTTGTTTTTAAGTTGCTGGAACACGCAGCTTGTTTGTTATCTCCAACACGGTGGAAAAAGCAGCCAGCCCCTTCCTGCGTTCATTTGCATGCCCCTCTTTGCCTGGAAGAAATACCTGTTCTCTGGGACAATGTGGCTTTGAAATAGGATCCTGCCTGGAATCTTTAGGGTAACATTTGACTTCAAAAGAGACACCACTGCAGTTGGGGGAGGAGGCATGCTAGAGTTGATCCTTAAAAATAATGAGAAGTGTAAAGAAGTTAGTGATGTTTAATGAAAGGTTAAGGATAAATATAATCAGCTCTACTCTCCCACCATATCCCAGCATTTTTCTACCCTGCATCCCCACAGACAGGTCATTGGATGGAATTACGGCAGCAAAGACAAAATAATTTCTGTTTTCCTCTGCTTTACTATTGCTGAAGTAGGTGACACGATTGAACCATTAGTCTTCCTACTCGAAATACCTTAAACTTTTACTCATTATGTAACAACTAAATAAAAGTTTCTGATTTTAAAAAATATACCTTTAATCTGTACAAAGAGTTCTTTGTCTAAGCACAGCCCAGAGTGAGGTGAAATGCAGAGTTCCTGTTCCTTCCAGCCAACAGCTGTGGAGGTGTGTGGAGAACAGCGGTGCCCTGGTGTTCACTTTTCACGTCTTTTCAAACCCAAACAGAGCTATTTGCTCGTCCTGTGATCAAAGGATGCTCGCTTGCATCTCTGGGTTCTTTCAGAGGCTTGTGCAATTATCTTGTGTTCATAGGCATTCACAACTACACCAGTTGCTTCAGGGCAGAGCTCGCTGCATTTGTTATCGACAACAAGCAATGAGAATTCATTGTCTCGCATTAATTCACTGGTGAAAAACTCACAGAATCCCAGAATCATTTAGGTTGGAAAAGACCTCTGAGATCATCAAGTCAAACCTGTGACTGATCCACACTTTGTGAACCGGCCCAGAGCACTGAGTGCCACATCCAGTCATTCCTTGGACACCTTCCAGTGCCTGACCACACTTTCCATGGAGAAATTCCTCCTGATGTCCAACCTGGACCGCCCCGGTGCAGCTTGAGGCCATGTCCTCTTTCTGTCACTTGCTGCCTAGGAGAAGAGACCAAACCCACCTGGCTACAACCTCTGCCTTACTTCTCAGGGCTTTAGAAGCAGGAGAAGTCCTCAGGATGAGAAGCTGGCGTTGGTGAGAGGGTTGTTCTCACTCTGGTGCACCACGATCCCCTCGGTTTGCTGCTGTTGTGGCAACCACAGCTGCAGCCCTGGAACTGGCACCACCAGCCCGTGTGGAGCTCACCCACCAGACCTCCCACGTCCTCTCTGCTTCACCCGCTGCAGTTGGCACCTGGATGCCCTGTGCTTGTCCAGACACAGCTCTGCTTGTCACACCCAATTCGTTCTGAATCACACCAATAGGCTTGTGCTCACAGGCAGAACTCGCTGCAGGTCTCAGGCTTTAAATATTTCAGAAATAAATATCCATGAGTAATTTTGCATAAATGAGTAGTGCCAGTCGGTTCACGAGGGAGACCTTTCTTCCCTAGGCAAGCCTAGGAAGTCTTTTAAAATAAACACATCCACCAGTTACCAGAAAACTCTGCTATAAACTGACAACTGTTTCTAAGAGGTTGTTGCCAGTTCTTGCATTTGTCCCCAGGATAATACAGGCTGGTTTGCTTTAATTCTCAAGACTACATGGCTTTAAGCTGGAAGCAAACAAGCATGAACTCAGCATGGCCACAGCCTGTAATCCTCAGACTTCACCTTTCTGCTGGCCAGGGGCTTGGAGAACCTCATAAATTTATGACTCTTCCACAGCATGTCTGTCTTAAGGAATCTGATTTAGAGGCTTATTCTCCAAAGGTTTTATGATTCATCACTTGTGATAGACAAGGAGAAATATGAAATATGGCCCATGTGTACTGCTGTAACTCCACTTACATTAGACATCTATCATCAACTACCATTGGTATTCTACTCCTCAAGTATTTATATCCCATTATTGAATTCCTCACAATCTTTAAGTGTATTTCTCTTCCCAATGACTTTATGAGGTCAGGAAGAACTGTCACAGTCAGGAAAGGGAACAAAGACGGTGTTCTGCTCTGGGCTTGCAAGGAAGACTGAGAAACTGAGCAGTTCCCTTCTCAAGCCATTGCCAGAACTCTGACCCAGTACACTGCACTTCTTTCCATCTGCACCCTGTTTGTATGCTAATAAAAATTGACACCAAATGTCCACCCTTGGACACATCTCAGCTGGCAAAATAGAGTATTCAATGAGCTGCTGTTTAAAGTAATTTTACAGACAAGTAGGTGGGACTTGACTACTTTCAAAGTAGACCTGAAGAGCATACTTTACAGCAGTCCTAAAGATGAGCTGTCACAACGTGCTGGCCTGCAGGCTGGGGCTGAATTAGTTTGGTATCCTTGTATTTTCTTATAAATGTGTTGCTCCTATTATCTACACCACAACCTCCAACAACTGCTTTATGAATCCATCTGCAGTTGAGTTTATCGTTCAGAGCATCGCACTTTATCTCGGGTCTTCATTTATATTCATCAGTGGGGATGGAAGTAAAATTTAGCTTTAATTCAAAGGCTAATTTAGGTTTCAGTGTATGATTAACATTCCACAATTACTACCATCAAAGTCAAGCATATGCATAAGTCCCTGCAGGACTGGGGCCAAAACATTTTCAAGTATCCACTTATTCAATACATTTTATATAAAGAATTATTCTTATCTATTATTTACGCAAGGGCCTTAACTAGGTAAATCTTGACAGCTAGGCCTCTCTCTCCATATAATTACTTATCCTCTTACTTTTCATCTGGTTTCTACTCTACCTTGTTATCTAATTCCTTGGGTCTGAGCACAGTTCACTAACTGTAAATACAATTTACTCTCAGGAGCAGCAGGAATATTCAGCAATCTCCAAACCTAAGTTTTCAGGATAATGTGCAACAACTCCCAACAGGTAAGAGCACGGACCATATAATTTGGTAAAATGAACCATTAAAAAGTATCAACACTAAATAATAAAAATCTCTACTAAACTAGAAATTATTGCAACACATCCAGAAAAATACTAATTTTTCCATTAAATACCATCATTCAACCAAAGCAAACAAAGTCCAGCTAGTCCACTCAGCCAGAGGGAATCACCAAAACTTTAATACTATATTTCTGGCATGCAACACATACATAATTAAACAGTTAAAAAACATGTACAAGTGCAGTATGCATAATGTAAAGGCAGCCTTGCTGTGGATTGTGTCTATCAGGATGTTCACAGCACCAGTCATAACATTTGCTAGCAAGAAAAACAGTAATTGATTTTTGTTAATAGCACTAATCAAGCATAGCCGTGACAGCTTGTCTTCCCTTCCCATTGGCACGGCCCCCATTCCGTGTTTTTTACTGGAATCAGGGGGCTGCACAACCTTCCAGCAGCAGGGCACGCTGGAGCCCTTCACCAGCAGCTTTGTGAACACCAGGGTGAGGTCAGTGAGCACAAACAAGCTCAGCAGCAGCAGGCAGTGGGCAAGCACCCAGGTGCAGAAGGGCAGGTTGGCCACACGGCGGGACACGGGCTCCGTGCACGCCTGGCACAGCTGGAGAAGCACGAACAGCACGAGAACTGCCAGAGCCAGCCCCCTCAGGGCTTCCAGCCAGCCCCTCACCGAGGCCCTGCGCTGCAGCAGCCACAGCCCCACCTGCACACTCGCCAGGTAGATGGCCAGGTATCCAAGGAGGGAGAGCAGCCCTTCCCGGTTGGCATCGAGGAAGCCGAGCCGGGAGTCTCTGCCGTCGCTCCCGTGCAGGATGAACACCTTCAGGGAGGTAGTGCTGAGAAGGAGCTGATAAAGTACAGCCAGAGCTAGAGCCACAAGCCAAGCCTTATGTTTGGGAAATATGGCTAAAAGCACAGATGCTGCAAGTCTCACAAATGCCAAGGTAAAGAAAAAATTCCAGTGCACGCCGTACTCCGAGGTGTGCTCATGGTACTCGATGGATTTAACACTCAGCAGCCGCCCAACACCGAGGGAAATCAGCGGCCACACGGAAAACATCTGCCTGGCCAGATTGGAAAACCTGGGTTGTGTCATGTAAGACTTCTGTCGAACCTCAGGGCAAACGAGAGCATTTCCAAAGATAAAGGCTCCAACGCCCAAATCCATAACCCCGGTGCCGTAGGTCTCGGCCTTGGCGTATCGCCGGGGATACTGCGGGAAATCCACGGCCAAAATGCTGATGGATGTCAGCACGTTGACATAAACACGGAACACAGTTACTGCTGGAATGTACTCAGGATCCAAGTATGTCTTCTGGAATTCTTTTACAATTTGCCCAAAGGGCGCTCTGGCCTCCCGTTTTCTCTGGCTGTATATTTTGGAAAATATTCCAGCGCAGAAGGCAGCAAGGATAACTGGCATGAAAAAGATGATTGGAGACAAGACAGTGCAGGAGAACAGGAGAGGAGACACCAGCACCAGGAAGTCGAGCAGCAGGCTGTACTTCCTCGAGCTTACAGGTTTTCCGTGGTGCAGGTAGTACAGGATCAGGAGGAGCCCTCTGCAGAGCAGGCACAGCGGAGCCAGGGACAAGCCTGCGGAAATTTCCAGCAAACTCGTTCCATTTAGGTTGCTGATAAAGGCTTCTTTCAGCTGTTTTTGGGACATTCTTCTTCCTTCCTCTGAAAACACAAAACATGAACTTGAGGTAGCTTTGTAAAACGGGTCTCAGAACGCCATAAAAATGAATCAGTTCATTAAAACAACATTGATTTCGGAAGCTACTGAGTTACTTCTCAATTTAAAAAACACAGAGCAGCACCGGAGCTGGCCTGGGAAGCCAAGGAGAGGCAGAGTCACTGGAAGGCTTGAGGAAGTTCCAGCGTTTTACATCCTGCTGTGTTCCAACGAGATGCTTCATATATTTTTGCGGGAGATCTCTAAATATCAAATACTCCACTGAATGTTCACATTGTGAATAATCTTACTGCTCTGTAGAACATAACTTTGCCATATTCTCTATGGTGTAAATGGCACCGTTATGTAAAAACGTGGCCCTAAAAAACTTTGTGTTGCCTGGTCGGTACAACCAGCAGCTGCAGCCCCCAAGTGCCTTTCTCTCCGCGAGACCTAAGAAGCGTGGATTAACCAGCCAGAACCTCCGGGTTCTGCTCAGCCCCGGGGCGGAGGAGCGGGAGCTTACCGGGAGCGGGGCATGGATGGCGGCGGGGGATGGATGGCGGTGGGGAACAGAGCCGGCGGTGGGGGACAGAGCCGGCGGCGCCCGGGGCCGCCTCTGCCGCCCTCACGGCCCCGGCCCGGAGCGGCCGCGGGTGGAGCCGGGCCGGGGTGAAGCCGGGCCGGGGTGAAGCCGGGCCGGGGTGAAGCCGGGCCCGGTAAAGCCGGGCCGCGTTCCCCGGCCGCACTTTCGCCGCTTCCGCAGCGCCCGAGCCCCGCCCGAGCCCCGGCCCCGGCTCCGCCTCCCCGGCCCGCCCGCCCCGCTCCGCTGCCGGCCCCGGCCCCGCTCCGGCCCCGCTGCCGCCCGCGGTAAGTCCCGACCCGACCCGACCCGGCCCGGCCCTGCCCTGCCCTGCCCTCCCGTCCTGCCCGGCCCGGGATCGCCGCCGCCGGGCCCTGCCCGCCTCAGCCCCGGCAAAGCACGGCCCTGAGGGGACACCGCGCCCGGCGGCGGCGGCGGCGACCTTGGGGTCCCGCCCGGGAGCTGCCACGGCCCGCGTGTGTCCCGCGTGTGTTCTGTGTGTGTCTCGCGTGTGTCCCGTGTGTCCCGTGTGTGTCCCGCGTGTGTCCCGTGTGTCCCCCGTGTGTCCCCCGGGATCTGCGAGTACCGGCACAAAGGGCTCTGCCGGGAGAGCGGGATAGATCGGGCGGGGGTTTGGGGATGGGAGCTTGCCCGGAGCTCCAAACTGACTCCAAGTGGTGTTTTCATGCCGGGTAAGAACGAAGTTAGGGATGGAATGGGAATAAGAATGGAATAGGAAGAGGAATGGAATAAGAAGAGGAATGGAAGAAGAATGGAATAGAGTAGAATTAGAATAGAATAGAATAGAACAGAATAGAATAGAATAGAATGAAAACAGAATTAGAATAGAATAGAATGTAAACAGAATTAGAATAGAGTATAAGAGAACAAAATTAGAATAGAATTAGAATAGAATATAATAGAATCAGAACAAAATTAGAATAGAATTAAAATATAATAGAACAAAATTAGAATAGAATTAGAATAGAAAAGGAATGGAAATAATGGCAGCTCCAGCTGCAGGAAGGACAGAATTCTTCCTGTCTGTGTGACTGGAACCTCAGCGTTTATCACAGAAATTCAAAGGGCCTGACTCACCTTGGGTTGGCTCTCAGAGATTTTCAGAGGAAACAGGAAGGGTACAGCAGCAGCCAATGTTGTTTCTGCTGCAACTTCTCTGAGTCACTCCCCAAAGCTCTGGCTTCTCTGGCACCATCAGACCCTCAGATCTTTCCTATTTCTCCAAACAGGAGGAGTTTAACAAGTAGTTGCAATTTCTCACCAAGAAAACTTGCTTTATTAAAGAGAAGCAAAGCTTTTTATTCCTGATGGAAGGGAAGATATATTATTCCCTCCAAAAAAGCTTTATTTGCAGGGGCAGCAGAACATGACCATCACTCTGGGTAGGATTTCCAGCTCCAGTGTTCCTTGGGCCCCACTGGCATCAGCAATTCTGTCTGAAGTCTTCGGGCTTTGCATTTGGAACCCTCTGGAAAACGACATGCCCAGAGTTATCTTGATCTAAATGTCTTTTTATTTTCTTATTTAAGCATTCTCCAGCGTAATTTGAATGAAGTACCCTAAAGGCCTTCTCCAGCGTTCCCGTCCACAGGGCTGGACAAGATGCCAAAGCAGGTAAAAAGAAAACCAGGAATTGTGTGTGCTAATTAAATTTTACTTCCAGGAAAGAATTCTTGGCTTATTTCCATGCAGTCAAGATTAGGTAGCTACTAATGAATATTCACCCCTGCTTCATGAATTGACTGGACTTATTTACTGTGGGTTTGAGCTGTGTTAGTGACACCAGGCAGTGATTTTTGTTGTGCCCTGGGCTCTAACAGGGCAGGTGTTAACACGGGCAGCAAGCACCTCCTAAGGGTGTTTGTTCAGGAAAATGAATGGACACAAGAGTTGTGATTTACTTTCAAATATTCCTTTACTTTTGGCTAAGAAATCATCGTCTCAGCTGAAGTGATGCTGAGCAGGGCAGCAAAAACCAAGCCCTTCCTCAGGTCTCACAGTCTCACAGTGGATTTAACTTGCCTGGTGCCAGGGTAATACAGGAACACAGAGGGGGCACAGGAAGAAAGGGGAATTGGCAGGAGCTCCTCAGGTCCATTGAGTGTTTCCTAATTGTGGTGTCTGTTCTCTCACAGCAGCAAGCTGCTTTATGCTCATTCAGAGGAGAATAACAGAAATCACTTGGATGGCAATGCTTTATTGTGTTGCTAAGCTTTTTTTTTTTTCCTCTGTTGGAGTGAAAGCTCCTCTGGACTCAGGCCCAGGGGGAAACCAAGGCACAGGGGTTGAATTAAAACCTTTGGATAAGCTGAGATATGTGAAGCCACACCAAAGTGAAATAGAAATACAGATTTTTTAACTTTTAATAGAAATATATGCTAAGTGCCTTAAAAAGTGCCTTAAACATTAAAAATCTGCAGCAGAGACCTTAGACACAGTTCTTACTGCAGCAGTGTTACCTTTTCACAGAATTCTTTACTTTAGACAAAATACAGATAGAATTATGCTGTTCACATTTTTTAGATAGAGTGTTCACATAAACAATAAGAGCTGATAGAAACTGCGTATGCAAATCTGTGTAATACCTGTGTAACATTGGTGTAAGGCTTAAAATTGTTAGAATTAGACCAGGATAGGTTAAGAAAAGGAAAACTGGAATCGTGTGTTACTCGTATGGGTCAATTAACAAATATAATCTACACTTCTGTAAGAAAAAATATAGAGCATATAGAAGAAGAAGCAGCTGTTTTCTGCCTGCCACTGTTGCTTGGCTTTATCATGCAACCCCCTTGAACTCTGCCTTCAAGAAAGCTGTGAGACTATGAACTAAAGAACTCAGCAGAACAGCAGCTCCTCTGCTCTCTCACGCTGGTTCGAGAAGGAAGGATACCCTGTCAAAAGCTCAACATTTCCCCTTACTGTGTAAAATTCTGTATTACTGGAAATGAACTATGCATGCTGTCTGCAAAAGATAAAAATGCTCCTAAATGAGTACACTATTGTAGCTTTATTTTTTTTTTTTAGGAGTGTGCTAAATGGGGTTTGCAGATCATTTGCCCTTTATTAATGAGCTCAGCTCAGGTAGTGGGAATGCTGCCTACTAAATGTAGCATTTTCTGTATAAACAAGATGATGGAGTTCATTGGTTAACTTGTGGTACAGGTGAGTAGGGATGGTTTGGAGAACTTTCTGTCAAAGAGAAGGCATATATAGAATGCAGAAATCAGGACTGGCATCTTTCCCATTCCTCATTTTTCTTTTCTAGCTTTTCCTTTCCCCAGAAATGGCAGACAGGACCTGGAATTTCTCTTCTGGCTGGTTTTCCATGTGTCCTTCCAAATAATGTTGTCAAGCACACAGGAGCGCAGAGGCTGAGGTTTGAATTTAAGTGATTCAAAGGAGACAAGCTTTCAGCTAAGACAGGGCAGCTCCCCCCTCAGCACCATTCCTCTGCCCTGGCTGTGACGTGTGCACTCTGCAGCTTTCACCCTGAAAGTCTCTGCTAGGAAAACTGCATTTGTTTTGGTCTGCAGTGGCTTCCAGCTGCACCTGCAGCCAGCCCTTCCTGCTGCCCTGAGCCCAGGGCACTGCTTGGATTGAATGTGGGACATGCAGAGGCTTAGAAATGAGAACATGGTGTGAGTGTGTCTGTGCTGAGCAACCTGCAGAACTGCAGGGTGAGCCCAAGGCCACGTTCTCTGAGTGCCTTTGCTCACTGCCAGAGTGATGTTTTCTAACATCAGAGCAGGGGGAGGGCAGCTGGGAGGAAGAGCAGCTCACACATCCTGAGGTCTGGCTCCTGCTGAGACTGAACTTCAGTGACGTGGAAGCAGCAGAAGAGCTAGAACAGGGGATGAGGTGAAAGTCCAGCTTTTCACCTCTCACTGGTGCTGATCTGACATCCCCTCCAGGAAAATGGCCAAAGGGAAGATTCTCTCATCCAGAATGACCTCAGTGAATCATTTGAAGAGGAAGTTAGAGCCTTCCTCAGTGATGAAGAGAAACTGCATCTTTTTGATGACCTCACGAAAGTGAATCCGGTGACAACCAGGACAGGTGAGCAGCCAGGGAGTGTCTGCTGAGGGATCCCTTTCCCTGGTGGCCACAGACACGTGGCAGCTCCTGCTCTCACTGCATTAATAGCATGAACACAGGAGTTGTGTGTATTAGACCCACATCACTCTCTTGATCACCTCATTCTCTATTAAACCTGGCGGGTAGCACACCTGAGACTTTTGTTACAAGCAGGCACAGGAAGAGTCAAACAGGCTTTGCAAAAGATGCTGATGGAAGCTGTTGTCTTTCAGTTCTGAAATGTCTTCAAGCAAGATACAGAGTCAACCTGTTCTATACAAATGCTGGCTGCAGCCTGGTGGCTTTAAATCCTTTCCAGCCTGTCTCCTGCCTCTACTCACCTGAGCTCATGAGGGAGTACCACATTGCACTTTGTCCTCAGGTAACCCTTGTGGTTGAGATAACTGTCCTTCTGCAGAGCCCAGGTGTGAAACTGCTCCAAATTTATATGAGCAAAATACTCCCACAGGATAAACCCCATTTCTAGTGAAATAGTTCTGTTAAAAGAGCAGTGCTGTTTTCAGGTAAATGTGAGATGACCCTTGCTATCCATTGCTGTTGAATTGTGTGGTTCCTGTTCTCTTAAATATGAATATTCTCTTTCACTGCCAGGATTTAAAACCTCACATCTTTGCAGTGGCTGAGCAAACCTACAGGAATGTCCAAAAGCAGATGGACCCTGTGAACCAGTCCATCATTGTGAGTGGAGAAAGTGGTGCTGGGAAGGTAAGGAAATGGTTTTTTATGACATTGCTCTCACGTTTTGAGTTCTGCCAGGGATTTGTAGTGCAGAGTAGTGCAGTGAATGAGCAAAGAGGAATTAAAAACCCCTCTGACAGAGCACGTAGCCAGTCTGCCCAGCACGGCTCTCTTGAAATGTGTGTGAAGCATTAAGTGATTGCTGCAGTTAAACACACTCTGCTTAATATAGCAGCTCTTCAGGTGGCATCTGTCATTTCTGGAGGGCTGGGTTTGAATCATTCAGCAGGAATTGCACCTGAGTTAGTGCCTCAGCCTGGTCTGTCAGGGAGCTCGTGTGAATCTCAGCAAACCCTCTGTAAAGACTCAGAGCAGTGAATTCATATCCTGCCCTGGCCCTTCTGTGATGGTCCATCCCTGTTCAGGGCAATGCTGAGGGTATTTTTAAGCCCAGTAACAAGATGCTTTGCTGAATGTTAATGACTCAAAATCCGTTTACATTCATTCCATCCCAAGGCAGGAGCTGTTAATTCTGGCTGATGACACCTCGATGGAAGTGCCATTCAGCAGAGCACTCCCACTGCAGCAGCACTGAAATGTGTGTCTGTGGCACAGTTTCCACTGAACCAGAGCTCTAAACGTGACACAGTTCCTCTCTTTAGCCTCCCCTCCAGCTGCACACTGTTTGCAGAAGGCAGCACTGCTCCACTGACAGAACTGATAATGTTAAAAACAAAGAGCTACTGTCAGGCCTCTCTCTTGCAGACCTGGACCTCTCGCTGCCTTATGAAATTCTATGCCTCTGTTGCTGCCTCAGCTATCTCCCCAAAAGGCAACGAAACTGTGGAAAGGATAGAGAAGAGAGTGCTGGATTCCAACCCTGTCATGGAAGCATTTGGTAAATGTGGCTTTTTTAACAACAAACAGGAGTAATGGCCACTGTGGGAATTTCCGTTGTTACCACACGAGTCTAAGCTGTCTCTTGGTCCTCTCCTTAAAAACTTCAAATACTGGAGCTATTTACAGATCACCCTTAATGCCTGTGTGTGCTGCATGGGAGAGTGGGACCACTCTGATTGTTCTGTGTCTGCCACTGGCACTTTCACAGGGAATGCCTGCACCCTGCGGAATAACAACAGCAGCAGGTTTGGGAAATACATCCAGCTGCAGCTAGACAGGTAATAATCACTGTGTAACACCTTAGTTTTGTCTTGTTCCTTTAAATCTTTACAAGCTTATTTCTGAAATCTGCCATAGAATATTTGATCTGTCTTTAGAGTGTATTTTGCATTGCTGGCAGCTTAAACTATTATTATTTAAATTATTATTATTTTCCCTTTTTTTTTTTTCCTGCAAGCTCTCAGCCTGATCTCTAAAAGAGAGCAGTGGAAAAACAGAGATGCAGTTAAGAACTGTGAATAAAATATGAACAAAACTGAAGGTGAACTGCAAAGCATTCACTTGTCAGTTGGTATCAGAACAACACACCACCTCTTGTTCTGTGAAGAGGTTTTGATATCTTTGCTCTTTTTCCCTCTCTAGATTCCATCATCTGACTGGTGCTTCCATCCAGACTTTCCTTCTGGAGAAGACCAGAGTTGCCTATCAGGCCCCCAATGAAAGAAACTTCCATATTTTTTATCAGGTTTGCCTTCAGTTAATTTTGCTGGGTATTTCTGACACACAGCGGGGATGAAATCACCAGATTTAGCACAGTTGCAACTTTTAATAATTACCAGTTTCCCTGTCTCCCAGGCTTCCAAATTAAATCATCCTCCCAGTATATTATTCTTCACTGTCTGTGAGCTGTAAACACCAAAGGCAGAATTCAATTTTTGCCTTGTTTTCTGCCTGCAGATCACAAAAGGTGCCACTGCAGAGGAGAGGCTGGAGTGGAACCTTCCAGAAGGGGCCGAGTACCGCTGGCTGCCAAACTTTGAAAGAAACTTAGATGGTAAAGATTAGTTCTGCTAATTAATTAATCAATCCATTACTAATGGCTGGAACTTTAAAGGAAGGCAGGCAAAAATTGTTCAACCCTGGCCAGCCAATAGCAGATGTTTTGCAAAGCCACCTGCATGAATGGGGTTCTTTTTAAGTTTCACTTTGCACTATTAAGTCTTAAAATCACTCACCTGGCTTAAAACAGCTGGTTCTGGCCTGGCAAATTTGCATCTCTGTGGCTTTGTTTAGAAACTGTCTTGTCTATGCACATGCTTTACCTGACAGAGGTAGAAGAAGTCAGTGGGTTGGTTGTCCAGCTTGTGTATGGGATTTACCCAGACAGCATCCATCTTCCCCGCTCTCCACTGGCAATTCCAGCTGGATTGGATGTGCTGAGATGTTCTGCTTGCCCCTGTTTGTGTGCTTGGCTTTCTCAAGAGCACTGTTTGGCTTTTCAGAGGACTGCTTCGAGGTGACCAGAGAGGCAATGTTCCACCTGGGCATCGGCCGTGCCACGCAGAGCAATATTTTCAAGGTCAGCTCACGGCAGCACGAGGCTGCTGAGGACGTTGGGAATGTGCTGCCAGGGTGGGATTGCTGCTGGAGTAAATCCATGTCACTGTGCAGAGCTGCTGCTCCTCACTGGAGGGCCCTCAGCTCCACATCAGCCCAGTATTAGATCTGAACTCAACGTCTGCAGCTCTGAATTTCAGTTTCCCGTCAGGAATTAACACAGAAGTTTGGGATCTCTTTGCTGCCTTTGGTGCAGAAATGTTTTGAGCTGGCCTGTTCCTGGGGCTAAAGGAAGGTTCAGAGGACACTGCCTTGGGGGAAGCTGTCCTAAAAAAACCCCTGATTGTATTTCAGGTGTTATCAGGCCTTCTGCACCTTGGGAATGTTCAATTCTGTAGTCCAGTGGATGAATCTCAGCCTTGTGAACTGGAAGACAAAACCAAAGGTGAGGCAACAACCATGCCATGCTCCAGAGCCTTGTTAGTTCAGTGCAGATGCCTAAGGAAAGGATTAGAGAGAGGAAAGAACATAGAGAATTCTTTCCTTTATTTAGTTAATTTAGATTTACTTATTAAATTTATTTAGTTATTAACATTTAATAACATTTATTAAATTTATTAAAATTTATTAAATTTACCTATTTTTTGCTTGAGTAACTTTAACTATTATTACTTTTCATTATTAATTCTTTTTAACTACTACTAAGTCTAATTACTTTATTAATAACTTAATTTTAAAATCTAATAAATTTCTTTAAACTGTATTGAATTAATTGCATTTTAAATTACTAAATCAAATTTATTTAATTTAAATTCATTTAATTTCTGTATTTAATTCAGAAATAATTCCTTATTAAAGGAAAGAATTTGAACAATAATTCTCCTGCTGATAGGAGACCATCAAGGCCATGAGCAACCCAAAATTTAGGTGTGTTTTTGTGAACAAGCAAAACCCTAATGCTCCCGTGCCTTGACAGGTCAGGGCAACTGCAGCATTACCCACTGATTTCAGGAGGGTTATTGGCAGAACTGTGGCTCTTGATTGTAATCTTACTCTGCCATCACAAGGCTGGCAGAAATCTGACCCAGAGGGAGAGCAGGGCTCTTCACAGGAAAACTTGGAAGTTTTCATGATAAAGACCAAAAGTCAGTGACAGCAAATCTGTTAAATTGCAGCAGGAACAGAGGTTGTTCTGCATGTCTTCAGGAGGCTTGTGGATGTGGATTTCCTTCAGAGCTAAAACTGTCCTGAACAGTGAAGTTTCCTACTACAGTTTCACATGTTCTGAACTCAAACTACTTAATATTCAAATATTTTTGAGCACAGCTCAGCTGAGCAAGATCTTAAATGCTTTGTTAGCAAATACTCTTTTTCTACACTTCCTTACTACCCCCAAATCCCTGGTTTTTTCTGGTGATAACTGATTTGTCTGTCTGGATTTAGAGGTCCCTGCTCAAAGAAGGTGAACGAGTAACAAAGACACACCTAGAGAGAAAAACAACTTCAGTGTGGCAAACTTGAGCTTTTTCTGGTATTGCTTCGTTTTAAAGAGAGTACCTGAAATTCTAGGGGCACTCTGCATCCAAATTAAGAGTCTGATCTTGCAAAACTTGCTCCCAAGTTTGTGTAGAAAGATCCAAAATCCACATTTAAGTTGGAGAGCTGATGGAAGTGGCATTTTTCTCCACAATCTCCTAGCCCTTCCTTACCTTTAGAGGTATGAGCACACCAGGTAGCCTTGTTTGTCCTCCTGAACAAGGGTTTGTGAAGACCACGGGGGATCTGCTCAAGATTCCCGTCGAGGAGCTGCTGGAATCTTTAAGGATTCGAACAATCACTGCTGGAAGGCAGCAGCAAGTGTTCAAGAAGCCCTGCTCCAGAGCTGAGTGTGAGACCAGGAGGGACTGCCTGGCCAAAGTCATCTATGCCAGGTAAGGATGTGCTAATCCAGGTGACTTTTGGGAGGGGATGGGGAGGCCAGAGGGATTTACTTGCTGCTGTTTCATGGCAGCACATCAGAAATTCCTCCTCCTTCCAAGTGACACTGATAGAAACAGCAGTAAAAGACACAATTCTGATTATTGCAAGCAAGCAGCTCCCAGCTAAGCCCATTGTTGCTGTCTGCAGGTTGTTTGAGTGGCTGGTTTTGGTCATAAATGAAAACATCTACACAGATCCCTCAGCGTGGACCAGCTTCATAGGTATGGATATCCCACCCTGGTTTAACTCAGGGGCCATCAGCCCACCAAGCTGCTCCTAAACTAAAGCTCCCTGTCTTCCCTCATTCCTTTAGGTTTGTTGGATGTTTATGGATTTGAAGCCTTCCCTGAAAACAACTTGGAGCAGCTCTGTATTAATTATGCCAACGAGAAACTGCAGCAGCACTTCGTAGCTCACTACCTGAAGGCACAGCAGGTAATACCCCAAACTGAAGATCAAGTCTTCAATATCTGATTTAAACCATCATCTGTTGTCACTTTAATTGTGTGGCTGTGCCCCTGGTCAGATGGGAAGCTGCAGTCAGAAATGCCACAGAAGGCAGTGGGATGGAGCAGCAGCTTTTTAAAGAGGGGAGTGTGGGGCAGTTGGAATGACACAGCTTTGTCTCTTGGGGACTGGAAATCTGTTCCCAGCTCTACTGGATCTCTGCCTGTCAGACTGTTTGCTTTTCCTCAAAGAACTGAGCACTCGAAGCTAACTTCTTGGGGTAAGTGCAGCCTGAGTTGAGACTCTCTTGGAAGCTGCTGCTTACAACCATGGAGCACAAAGGCCCTAGAGTAGTGGAGCTCCTAGGCTGAGCTTGGTGTGAAGGCAGAGCCCAACAGAAGCCTGTAACCCAAACACCTGAGCACGTGGCACCTGTGGAGGCCTCCTGCCACAGGGGCACAGCTCCCTGAACCCACTGTCATGCTGGTGCCTTTAAAACAAAGCCCCAGTGTGCACCAGCTTTTATTTTTGAGTAAGGACAGACACAAATGGGGGTGTTTCACAGTGGTGAAGGCATTTGCAGCCTGCAGTCCCTCCCTGGTCACACACTGCTAATTCCAGCTCTCATCTGAGTGCCCTGCAAGGTGCAGAGCCCCTGCCAGAGCTGCTGCTCTGCCCCTCCCCACTGCAGATCCATTACCAAAATGCTCTTTGCCGTTAACTGGAATCAGGGAAATTATTTTCTCTATGGCACCAGTGTGCTGGCACCTCCTGCCTCACGGCAGGGTTTTGTCAATTTATTCAGGAGAGAAGGATTTCTTTGACTGCTGTTTGTTCTTTGCTTCCCCAGGCTGCTTTGCCTGCCTGCCCTGGTCAGCATGCCAGGGGTTAATGGTCAGGGAAGATGAAAACCGAGTTCAAGCACACAATTGCTTTGCTTGAAACGGCTCCATGACCTCTGTTTATAGCACCCCTCCCACTCACTGCCTGCCCTCTTACCTCTGGATCTGGCTGTCCCCCAAACCACTTAAATGCCATTAGTGGCTGTGCTGAGCAAGCTTTTGGCAGGAGGCTTTTCAAATAACTGCCCAGAGCTCGTGCTTGTTAAACACTGCTGACAGTTTGTCCTGTAATTCAGCATAAATATTGTACCAATTATTTCAACCAGGATCTCTCTGCACTTCGTTTCAGATCAGGCTTTGCTTTAAATGGAGCCCAGCCTGGCACACAGAGGTTGGGTTAGGGCTGTGTCCCAGTCCAGGGAAGGAGTTCTGCTTGTTCCTTGTCCTTCAGGGAAAGTCTCAGCACAGCCAGGAAAGGCTTTGTGTGACTGTAGCCTTTGTTTGCTCTCTAAAGCAGCCTTGCAGCTCACTCTGATAAATCCGTGGGGTTCCCAAATCCTCAGACAAATTGTTCCAGCAGGTTCTGATCCACACCCAAAAGCTACCTGGGGTAGAATATCCTCATGTGGGTTTTTTTTCCTCAAGCTTGGTGTTGACCTGGAGCTGAGCTGGGATTAACTCCTCAGACAGGACCTGGATCAGCTGCCCAAGGCACAGCGTTCTGAGCTCTGGTGCCCTCTGCTGCAGAATAACCCCTTCCCTCTTCCTTCAGGAAGAATATGCAGCTGAAGGCCTGCAGTGGTCATTCATAAACTACCAGGATAACCAGAACTGCCTTGATCTGATAGAGGGAAATCCTCTCAGCATTTTTTCCCTGCTGAATGAGGTAAGTGTGATCTAAACCCTTCATTTTTTGGGCCCAGTTCCTGCCTTTGTCCCACGCCACCAAAGAAAACACAAACAGTAAGTTAGCAGAGAACTTGTCAGCCATAAAATTTCTGCAGAGCTTCAGTTTCAGAAAAATCATGGCACTGCTTCCTCCTGTTCTGAGTTTCCCTCTGATCCTGGATGTTCTGATTCAAATATGAAGCCTCAATTACTTCTTTCCCCCCCTTCCTTCCCAATATTTCAGGCCTTGCATACTCAAAGCAGCTCTAAAGGTAAAATGGCGATGATTTCAATTTTAAATGTTGTAGCTTTTAGAGCCAGTCCTTTGGGACAAATACGAGATGCTGCAGTTGTGTGTGTCCTTTGCAGGAGTGTCGTCTGAACAGAGCCTCCAACACTGACCTGTTCCAGACCAGGATTGAGAAAGCCTTGTCCAGTAATCAGTGCTTAAGTCGAGATAAGCTTAGTAAGAAGCCCAACTTTATCATTTCACATTATGCTGGCAAAGTCTGCTATCAGCTGGCAGCGATGGTGGAGAAGAATAAGGTAGGTGTTTGCAGAAAGAGCTGTTTAAAATCATAAATATTCTACAGACCTGAAGTGATTTAAGTCAAAGCACCACTAAAAAATATGTTTAGTGCTGGGGACTGGACATACCTTGCTCCAAGTAAATCCTTCAGGCCACGTAAAACTCAGTCATGTTCTTGGTGTGATTCTCTGAACCATCACTGGCACGAGCAGATGCTTTGTTGCACCTCTGAGCTGAGGATGAGGTCAGCCATCAGCAAATCTGGGCTTCTTCCATTCCTGGGGGATGCAGAATCAGCAGCAGGGCATTTCTGTAGCTGCAAATACATCACTTCATTCCCCCAAAATTCAGATAAGTTTATGAAAAACGAGAGCACGGGCTTAACTGCTGAAAGTGCTGAAAGTACTCAAATTTTTGGCCTTGTTGTGCCATCAGGGAATAATTGAAATGTGAAATAATCTGCAGAGAGGAGGGTCCCTTCTCAGCTCTGACATCCCCAGCAATTATGGCAAGGGCTGTTATTTATTTAGCAATAAAACACCATCTCTTAATTAAAAGGGATAGTTCTGATGTCTGCTGCAGTCTGTCCTTCAGGGATTAAACCAGTCCTGAGACTTGGAGCTCACTTAGGCTGTGTAACAAGAACAATGTTGGGAGCAGTTGTACATTTGACTGGATTTGCTGAATGTTCAGCCAAACATTGTTTTCTGTTCCTGAATGTGACTGTGAATGAGTGAGCATCATCAGATTTGAAACTGCAGCTGTGGTTACCTCAAATTTGGCATCAGAAATGCTGTTCTATCTCTGTATGTGGAGTTTTTAGTTATTTTCAGAGGTGCAGGTGCCTGCCAGGTCCAGATACTAACGGGTCATGTCTGTGTTTGCAGGATGCTGTTCCACCAGAGCTGGTCCATGTTTTGCAGAACTCAAAGGACCCTTTGCTTCAAAAATTATTTCCTGTGACAGAAGAGAACCAAAATAACACCAAAACCCAGAACAGAGCAGCTGTTGTTACAGTGGTGTCCAAATTCAAGGTACATCCTATTCAGGTTTCTGCTGTAATTTTGGAAACTTTCTGAATTTGCCATCAACAATTTGATGAAAGCATCCACAGAGCAGATTTTTGCTCGAGCTGTCCTGTAGAAGTGCTCTGACACTGAGTCTGTAAAGCCATCCTTGCCACGAGCAGCTCTGTGGGGTGGATAGAGGATCCCTGAGGAGGAGGAGCCCTGATGAGCCCTGTGTTTGTTTCCTGCAGAGCTCCCTGGAACATCTCATGGAGATTTTGAGCAGAACCACGCCCCATTACATCCGCTGCATCAAGCCTAATGCTGACTGCAAGGCCATGACTTTTAGAAGAGAAGAGGTAACTTTTCCAAAGCCTTTCCCCAGGGCTTTGCACTGGGTTTCTTAGGAACTTGAGTCACTGGCAGAGCTCTTTTCACAGCACATTTTGAAATAGCTTTTTCTCCTTTGAAATAAACATCCTTCAAAGTCACTGAGGTGTTTGTCTAAAACTGCTCCTAAGCACAGCAGCTCTTCCAGCTGCAACTTGCTTGTTGCTGGGGTTATTTGGGGTGCTGCCCTCCCAGCCCTTCAAACTGATGAAGGTGATCTGAGCAGCCCTGGGCACACAAATACCTTCAAAACAAAACCTTGCTCATTCCTGGAGTCCAGGAAGCTGAGAAGCTTTGGGAGCAGAGCAGCAGGTGCTAAAGCTGTAACTAGAGAACCTCATCTGATGGGAAATCAAGCTTTAAGCACTCGTGGAATCTGCTGGGCATGGAAATAGCAGCACTGAGCATGGAAATACCAGCACTGGCTTTTCACACCCTGCTGGGTTTGGGCAGTGCTGGCTGTGGATGCCCAGGACAGGGCACCCAAGGAGCAGCTCCCACAAAATCAGCATTGCCTAAACCATCTCAATTTGTGCCTCAGGTTCTCAGCCAGCTACAGGCCTGTGGAATAGTGGAAGCCATCACCATCAGTGCAGCAGGTTTCCCAGTCAGGTAAGTCCAGCTTCTTCAGCATAATCCATTTCTATAGCAATTAGTGGCATTTACTTCTTCAGAAGAATTTATAAGCAGGAAACGCAAATATTTTGCAGTTTTAGACCTCAAAACTACTGATCCTTTCAAAGCTGAGAGCTCACTGTGCCTTTCCAGTCTGAGAAGCTGGGGAAAAGATGTTTTGATGTGGACTACACTAAAACTTTTCTAACTGAACGTGGCTTCACAGTAACATTCTCAGCAATGAAACTATAAATGGCATTTATCTAAATGTAGTAATCTCAGAGCTGAGCATCTCCTTATAGCCTGGCTGGGCTTTCCTGACCACCTTTAGAGGGTGCAGAGCAAGGCCTGAGCTCATCACGTTTCTGAGACTCAGCACTGATGGGGTGGAGCTCACCATCAGCATAGCCAAGCACAGCTCCTGCCCAGGCTTTGCTCCAGGCACTGTCTCCTGAATTTCTTCAGAAGTTCTGTACTTTTCTTGCCTGTTTGACCATTTAGGGCACCAGTCTGTTTGCATCCCATGCACTGGATCCATGAAACCATTGTGCAATTTTCCCCCTTCAGAGGATCAGTTCTTTCCCATACAGCAATGACTCCTGCCTGGAATTCACTGTACGTTTGTCTGTCAGGATCCCTTTCCAAAGTTTCACTGAGCGCTACAAAATACTGAGAAAATCCTGGGGCTCCAGTAAAAAAAGAGTGTGTGATAAAAGCAACTCTCATTCTGCTGAGGAAAAAGGTGAGTTTCTTCAGGTAATCCCCTTGCCATCAAGTAAAATTGTCACTGCACCCATTTGGTGTCCCATAGATCAGATAATGACTGTATTCACCACTGTTCTCCAAATACTTCTTTAACTTATCACCAACCTGAGTTTCTAATTTGCCTAACACTTAAAATCTTCCCCCCCACTGCTGGTTTTCTGTGTTCCTCCTGGGTGGAACAACCACAGTTACAGTGGTGTCTGGGGTTCCCCTCACCCAACCTAATTTGGTTTAGAGTTGATTCTTTAGTAAACTCGAAATCCACTTACCTTTTGCCTTATCTTCCTTCTCCTTCCTTTCTTTTCCCCTCCTCCTTGTTTCCTTGCTGAATCACTGACCTTCCAGCTTACCTGGACTCTGCTGCTTCTTCCACCTTCTGCAAACTTCTCTTTTTCTAAGCAGGAGTGACGATGGACTTTAACAAACACAACCCAGTCTACAGGTAATGCCTTTGCTATGAACTCCTGAAAGGAGGAGCTCATCAGGTGGTTACATTTAGTATTAAAGGTTATTGCAACCCCTTTTCTCTCCCTCAAATTAATCCCCTCTCCACCCAGTGGGTCTGTTCAATAAGCAGCAGCTGTGGGAAGCACGACCAGCCTGTTCAGATGAGTAAAATTGGTGGAAATCTACTCACCGTGTGGAAATGGGGTGAAGTAAGGAAGTGCAGGCTGGAAAATTACTTACAGACTGGATCTTTCCCCCTCAATTACAAACCCATTAACTGCAAAGCCTCTTTTTGGTAGGTTTTTAGTCCTTTTTATCTTGAGGGGGTAATAAGCTGCAAACAAAGCAAAACAATTGCCCAAACACGGGGATAAGCTTTGGGTTCCCTTATCAGCCCAGCCCCATGAACACCATCAGAGTCACCAGATGTCTTCCTGTAAGCAAGAATTGCTTTTATTTGTTTTCAGGACCTTAAAATGCTCTCATCTCCTTAGAAATATTTATAGCAGATAAGCAAACAGTATCCAGGATGGAATGATGCAAAACCCATCCAGCCCTGTCCATGCAGGAGCTCCTGCAGCACTGCCTGGAACAATCTCTTGTTCCAGGTCTGAATTAAGTCTGCCTCTATTTCCAGAGAGATTCATCTGGCTGTAATGTAAAAAATTGTGCACTGTGTCCCAGAAATGGCTTTAATAACTTGTAATTGCTGCCATAAATTCCTGCTCAGCACAGGACCCCATAGCTGCTCCCAATGCCCTGTGACAGCTGCACAATGGCTTAGAATTTGTTTCCCCTTCCTGCACTTCTCAGTATATTAAGGCTACAATTCCCTGCCTTTTGTTCTTTGCTCCCACAGCTCTGAGTTTTGAGTATTTAATGTGATTTTCTTAGGACTGAGCTGCTCAATATATTCTTAATTGCGTTGCTGCTGCTTTCTCCTGTTTCCATGTAGGATGCTTTAACAATGGGACAACACCTGAGGCCT
This sequence comes from Corvus moneduloides, assembly GCF_009650955.1. Lineage (NCBI taxonomy): Eukaryota > Metazoa > Chordata > Aves > Passeriformes > Corvidae > Corvus > Corvus moneduloides. The sequence continues at coordinate 1,836,714 of NC_045495.1, forward strand.
CCCTGTTTCAGTCTAAATCTACCCCAAATGACATTTTTACCTGGGAATAACTGAGGTTATAATAGATGAGAAGGCAGCACCCAACTACAGCCCAGTTAAAACACCCCACACTGGTTTTCTGGTTGCTGGCACCTGATGGAATCTGTGCTGTCACATTTTAGCCTTAAACACAGCAAGATCAAGTGCTCTCAGCCATCTCCTCCTCCACTCTTGCTGCAGGTGTTTCCCCTCTAAATGGCCAAGAAATCTCAGTGCAAAGACAATTCCCTGGTCCTGATTTCCAAGTTCTGTGACGCCTCCTCCTCAACGCTTCATTTCCAGGTGAGACTCCGGTGATGGATGAGGACAAAGCATCACGTGCTGCTGTTCTGGAGATCCTTCAGGATGCTGTGGGACAAACCCCTGCTCAGGGAACAGGGAATGGAGCAGAAATCCTCTCAGTCTACTGTGGCAAAACCAAAGTGTTCCTGGCCAATTCTGTGGTAAGTGCTGTCCCTTGGCTGGTGGCTCTGGAGTGCACCTGCCTCAGAGGCATTCTGGCACAGATGGTGGAGGCAAAACTCCTGCCAAGCCAGTGTGACCAGAATTTGGCATTTTCCATCAAATTATTAAACTCAGTCAAGCACCCATCAGCATCCAGCTCTCCAAAGCACTTTGTTTAATGGCCTCTGTGTTGCCAGTGGACAAGGAGCTGCACTTGGTCTAGAATTGTCAGAATTCCAGTAAAGATGACAGCTTTCCTTAGCTCCAGATGACAACAGGCCTACACACAGCTTCCTTGGGAAAGAAATTAAGGAGACAAATTCACTCCTGCCAAGCTTGCAGGATGCAGCCATAGAAGCAGCCCCTTCAGTGGAGCTGCTTATTAACCTGCTGCTGGAGTGCTGTCACTTCCCAAACCTAATCCAGCAGTCACAGGACACTGGAATGCGGCTGTGGTCCCCCAAACACCAGGAGGCTGTAAAAGAGGAAGAGTTGTGAGCACAATTCCATCCCTAACTCCAGGCTCCTGTCCCCACTGCAGCTGGAGCTCCTGGAGGCCAGGAGAGCAAAGGTGTTAAATGAGAAGGCATTTTGCATTCAGTGCTGTTGGAGAAGATTTAAAGAGAAGAAAGCAGCCAAGGAGAAACGCTCTGCAACTCTCATCCAAGCAGGTGACTTGCTAAGGGTGGGCCTGAAATGACAGAACAAGGCACATTCCCAGTCACACTGGGGGATTACAGTGGCACCAGTGGTTGAGTGCCATCTCTCACACTGTGTGCAAGAGCTGCTGAAATTCTCTGCACTCAGATTTGTCTCCATTAAATCCTCAGCTGTTCGTTCCTGGTTAGCCAAGAATCGCTTCCAGAGGATGCGCAGGGCTGCCAACGTCATCAAACACAGCTGGAGGAGATGGAAAGTGAGTATGGGGGTACAGCACAGCACTGGAATGGAGCCACTGAGGCTTCTTAGTGTCTCAGGAAGAGTAATAACTACTAGAACTGAAAACCCAGTGCTCCAGAAAACTCTTGTCCAGCTGAAGAGCAGATGCCAGTCCCATACAGCTGCTTCTGGTTTATCCTGCGGAATAAACTCACTCCTTACCTTCACGGGAATGGCCCAGGGGGTGTGCTGTCCTTCAGATCTCCTCTTATTTAGACTCAGTTGTGTCCTAATGTCCTAAGCTGTGTCCAGGACATTTGGGAATGTTGTTGTTCTGTGTCTTTTTTAGGCAAAAGCGGCCGCGTTCGCAGCAGCAGAACTGGACGAGGGGGAAGGAAAGGAGTTCCCAGCTCCTGGAGCTACCTTGGCCAAACCTCCCTGTTCTTTGGACACAACGTGGCCTCTGCAGGCAATTGTCCAGTTCTGGCCTCTGGGCCTTGTCCTGGCTGCTGCCCCTGTCAGTGTCACGGGGCCCCGCAGGGCGCTGCCGCTGCTGAGCTGCCTCAGGGGGCTCCAGGAGGGCGGCTCCAGGGGGGACAGCTCCGCCCTGGGCTGTGGCATCGCCTCCATCAGAGCCCTCCCACAGGTAAGGACCCCCTCAAGCTCCTCTGCAGCACAGGGGAGCTGCCACAAGCTTGGAATAGTCTGGGGTAGCATTTCCCACCAAGCCACAGGCACTGGCTTCCCTCAGAAGCTGCATCGTTACAAATCACCTTCGGGTCTGGGGGGTGGGGAACATTTTTGTGTCTGCATTAAATCCTGTGTGCAACAACTGGCCACAGCTACTACAGACTGTGCCAGTTCAGTGCTGAACACTCCAATCTCCAGAGCCTGAGCTGATCTCAGTTCAATTTACAGTACTGGTATTTTCTGTAGTGACCATTTCTCTTAAATCCATTTGCAGTGACTTCTCTGTCCTCGTCCACCAGTGCTCATACACTCAAGCACTAAGTGTGAGTAACAAAATCAGCTGCACATCTGGCTGAACTCTTCCCCTCTTGTCCTTGCAGGGCTCTGTCAAGTTCCACTGCAGGAGGTCCCCCCTGCATTTTGCCAATGTCAGCCCCCACAGGGAAGCGTTTTCCATCACGGGATTCAACCAGATCCTGCTGGACAGAAAGGAACTCCTGCCCACATAGGCTCTGCCCTCCCTGCTCCCCTGGCCTTGGCCTCCAGGGAGGGCTCTCTGCAAGCTGCTGCTTTCAAATCACTCAATGTCCATTTCTGCTGCTACCTCAGAGCTTTCACAGCGCTGCCTTGCCCGTATGACATGATGGGATCTAGAACACACTGCAATAGACATGATAATATCCACTAAATTTAATCTGGGGGGCTGCTCCTCCTCCCCACACGTGCACACATTACCGGAAATACCAACACTATGGCAACAAATCAATTCAAACAGATCAGGTGCTTGAGGCAATAAATACTTGAACTGAACGCTGCTGGCACTGCCTGGACGAGCAAGAGGCTGGGCACGAGAGAGCAAATAATGCAAATATTCCTGATTCCTGCTGGATTCTCAGAGCTGCAGCCGTCCTGACTGCTCACTCACTCACTCCGCAAGGAGTGAGGAGCAGCCACTGCAACACTAAGGGCAGATGTCTCAGGGAAAGGCAAGGCTGGGCTCTTGCTTTTATCTACAGAACCAAAATCTACGAACTCTCAGAGCTGCCAGGTGTCTCCAGAGCTCCCCCAACAGCACCACCCTGCCCAGGGGCTCACCAGAGGTGCTCTGTACCGTCCCTTTGTTGCTCATGGATCTTGAAAATGTTTGGCTGTTCTGTGTATGTCATCTAAAATAAACTGCTCGATCCCTTGTCAAGGTGTCTGACCCTTCCCAACACCCTTTAGTGAACAAAACCATTTCAGAGTACTCGTGGATTAAAATAAATGCAAATTATTTAATACTGTCACCGTGAAGCAACATTTCCCGTGGCTGCCAGCATTTCTGTGCCAACAGAAAGAATTCCACTGAGTATCAAGTTCAACCCCCAGGATCTAAAACTCTGTCCCAACACAGCCCTGTCACAGTTTGTCAGCTCTAAGCTGAAATCAGAGCACTGACACCCACGGGCAAAGGGACCAAGACACACAATGGGGCAGCTCTGGCTGCTGGCAAATCTCAAAAAAAAATAAACATCAAGGGAAAAAAAAAATAAACATTCCCACAGCAGCTCACTCGGGGAGGACGTTCTCCTTCTCGGGAGGCTCCACAATTCTCAGGCAGCAGTCAGCGAACTCCACGAACAGAGGCTCCTGCATGAACCTCCTCATGAGGGAGCTTCTGTCCTGCGCCTGGTCGATGGTGAGCAGCAGCCGCCGGAGGTGGGGGTTCAGCAGCAAACCCCGCAGTTCTTCTGATTCTCCTTTAACACGGAACAAATCGAGACTTACAAACGTGCCTGACACCACCCTTATTTTGCAAACAAACTTTCAAAGGGAGCAGATCTCTAACTTTTAACTCCTTTAGCCCTGGGCTAAGCTGCAGCTCCATGCAGAACTCGGGGGGTTTTATTCCCGCTCGCTCTGCAGAAGCCCCGCCAGCCCCAATTCCCCACATTACCCAGGAGCTTGAGCTTCTGCAGCGGGACGCGGTCCTGCTCGTCCTCCTCGCCCAGGATGTCCTCCACGGACCAGGGGCCGTGTGCGGGGCCGGGGCTGGGGCCGTGCCCGGCCGCCGCCCGCTCCCGCGGGGAATCCGGCGCGCAGCGCTCTGCGGACGGAGCCGCGTTAGCCCCGGGCCGCCCGCGGCCCCTCCCGGCCCCTCCCGGCCCGCACTCACCGCGGTGGGTCCGGCAGCACGGCACGGAGCAGCTGCGGGGAGAGCAGCGTGAGAGGGGCGGCGAACGGCGGGGGACGGCCCCGCTCGGCCCCGCCCCGCCGCTCCCCTCACCGGAGCCCTCAGCCCCTTCAGCGTCCCCCTCCTTCCCTCGCTCACGCCGCGGACGGCGGTCCCGGGCCGCTCTCCCACCCCTCCCCGCCCGTCCCTCGCTCACTAAGCGCTGCCGCAGCGCGGACAGCGGTACCGGGCCGCTCTCCCGCCCCTCCCCGCCCGTCCCTCGCTCACTAAGCGCTGCCGCAGCGCGGACAGCGGTACCGGGCCGCGCCCCGGGCTCCGCACTCCGCGCACGGCCCCGGGGCCCGCATGGCCGCGCCCGCCGCTTCCGCTTCCGGTCAGGGCTGCTAATCCACTGCCGAGCGCCGCCAGCCAGGCGCGCTTAATGCATCGCCGAGCGCAGCCCTACCCGGCCCCGAGCATTATATGGAGATATTTCGAGATATGTTTATAAATAGATAAATATGGAGAGATATGTGGATATAGATATACAGAGAGATAGCTCTGCATATGGGGAAAGAAGGAGGGAGTGGAGAGAGAGATGTATATACTGAGATGGATATAGAGAGAGGAATAGATACAGGCACATATAAAAGATATAAATAGGTGTAGGTATGGAGAGATGAGTGATAGATAAATGATAGATAGATACATGGGTACACAGGCACGTAGGTACAGAGAGAGAAAGAGATGAGGAAACAACAGGAAGGCAAAGAAACTGGAAAGAAAACTCCTGCAAACTCCAAGGGCTGGTGTGGGTGAGCTTGTGTGTGATGAATGTGAGAACATCATCACTCCGTGCATTTTCGTGGAATTTTATTGCTGTACGTTGATGAAATACCACAGAGCAGCAGCTGAGCAGTGCGGAACCAGAAATATGAGCTGATGTCACAACATCTATCCAGTCCAGGCTTCTAAAGAAATTTAAACATTAGATTCTCCTAGGAAATATCCCAGTGTAACTAAGAATAAGCATCCATCTCCATTGGGATCTGACAGAATAATATCTACTAAATAAATACTCACTAACCAACTCTTTTCTTTTTTTTTTTTTTTTTCTTTTTTTGAGAGGGAGGAGTTAAGACCTTTTTCTTTTAGAAAACATCTGGCCTTGACATTTTTATTTCTTTTTGTACAGGCAACTGGACTGCAGTTGTGATCCTGAAGAACCCAGCCAAGGTTTTCACCCAGAACAGTACAAATTTCACACACCACGGACTCGAGTGCACCCCTATAAGCAGAAATATGAAAGTGTAGCCAAAATATCTCACAAAACCACCTCATCCAGCAATTAAAATTACAGCAGGGAAACAGTGCTGAGTGCCCCTGTTCATAGAGACCCACCCAGCAGTCAGAGTCACAGTTTGCCTGACTAAACCAGAAAGTAAAACACCATTTCCCCCCAAATTACTGGGAATTTTGCAGCTGTTTAACCCTCTTCAGAGCCACAACCCACACGAGAGGGAGGAGAGCGCAGCGAGCGCGGCCCCAGCCTGTTCCCACACAGAGTAAACACCGCTAATGGAGTTATTTTTACCTGCAGGAAAACAGCTCCCCTGAGCAGCCGGGCAGAGCGGGGTGCCCGCCGCTGGCAGAGGCACAGGGAGGATCCCCCAGGCTTCATCCCCCATCCCACCACTGCCTGGGCTGCTTTCTGCACCCCAGCAAGGGAACCGTGGAGCTGCCAAGGCTGGGAAAGACCTCTGAGACCATCGAGTCCAACCATTCCCCACGTTCACTGCCAAACCAAGGTGCTCAAGGGCCTCAAGGGCCTCAAGGGCCACGGCCGCGCGTTTTCCGAGTCCGCCCGAAGGCGCTGCAGGGGTTTGGCTCCCGTCTGTGGCCCGTGCTGGAGCGGGGCCGTCCCCAGTTAGATGTTCTCGATGGTGCAGGCTCGGACGCGGTTGGTGGGGAGGCACCGCAGCGCCCTGAGCTTGGCGCCCAGCGTGCGCAGCCGGAGCGTGTAGACGACGGGGTTGCCCAGGCAGGTGATGGTGATCAGCATGGCCGTGCAGTTCCTGAAGATGTAGACCCCGGGGTAGAGGTCGATGTGGCACCGCTGGTTGGTGGCGTCGAAGATGACCCCGATGAAGAGCGGGGTGTAGGACACCAGCGCCAGCAGCCAGATGGAGATGCTGGTTCTGGCCACCTGGGTCTCTGCCGACTTGTAGGTGCCCGTGGCTTGGCCACACGCCTGCATCCTCAGCTTCCTCTTCCTCAGGATGATGATAATCCTCAGGTAGGTGAACAGAGGGACGATGAAGGCCACCACGACGTTGGGGACGGCGATGAAGACGAGGTAGTTGACGCAGAAAGGGCTGTAGAGCACTGAGATGCTCCTCTCTGCGTGCAGACAGTTCCAGCCCATCAGCGGCAGGCAGCCCAGGGAGAAAGCCAGGACCCAGTTGATGAAGACCACGGCGATGGAGTGGTTCCTGGCCACCCTGAACCTCGTCCTCATGCTCTCAGCCACGGCCAGGTAGCGCTCGATGCCGATGCTCACCAGGTTGTAGATGGTGGACAGAATGGACGTTGTGTACAGGGCATAGGGAGCCAGCATGTCCTTGGAGCCAAAGATGGTGATGTCGGGGTTGGTGATGAACAGCGTGGAAATCCAAAAGCCAGAGAAGCTGGTGAAGAGGTCAGAGACAGCCAGGTTGCAGAAGAGGATGGAGATGGGCTTGTGCAGGTCCCTGGTGGCCAGGCGGATGAAGATGACGGTGCAGTTGAAGATGACGGAGGCGATGTTGATGGTCAGCTGCGGGATGCCCAGGGCGAGCACCAAGTAGTGACTCCAAATCTTGGTGTAGTTGGCAGAGCAGTTGGGGAATCCATTCATGGTGGAAAGTCCTCCTTTCAGCCCCTAACGAGGTCGGCTTTGCTCATCCCATACTCCCTAAGAGCTCCCACCTCGATCCGCGGGCGCAGAATCACTCCTGACACGCAGCTCCTGCTGCCACATCATCATCGTGACAGGGATTAAACTTTAACCAGGTGTGGATTTAAATGCTTTAAATTGGGTGGCCAGCTCGGGGCTCTGCTGCTCACCACTGAGTTGCTAGGATAGCCCAAACTGCAGAACACATCTACCACATGGATGAGCTGCTGAAAGCAACCTTTGACAAGAGCAAAGCCTGGCCAGAGCCTGGGGAGAGGAGTGGCCACGTCTGCAGCTTAAAATCCTTCAGTGGTATTCTAAAATGGAGTGAAGTGAATTTGGCTTTAACTCACAAATTAATTAGATCATGAAGGATTAGAGAGTCAGGAAAGGGGGAGCAGAATTTTGTGGGTTTGGAGGGGGGAGTGTGTGACTGAGGGAGATGAAATAAAACATCAGTGCTGTGTTATCAGCCCGGACCCCAACAGCCCAGAAAATGCCCTTTTCTCACTTAATTCTTGCAAGAGAACGTAGCTAAAACCCAACAGACATCAGCACCCATGCCTTTGCCACAGGATGTTTTGTGTTTATTTAATGTGGCTTGTTCATTAATAAACAACCATCAGTAAAATTTTATCTTTTCTTTCTCCACCTTTTTAAATGCAAATGATTTTTGAGAACTAGACTGAAAATAGTCGAGATTTGGCGGGGGGGGGAAAAGCTCTCGGGACACACATTCCATGCTCTCAGCAGAGGGCACTGCTGGAGTAAAATACAGGGTAACAGTGGGAGCAGGGAGATTTTAAACAGCTGAGCAGTCCAGGTGAGCAGGACAATTATCCAGGTACAGCCACGTTATTTATTCTGATTTAATTCTTATTTTGTTGTTACCTTGCCAAGGGATTCATCTTCATTGGTCACAATTTTCTACCACGGCCGTGCCAAGCAGCTCAGCTGAGCTCCCACATTCAGCACTGATCATTGCAGCAGCAACTGGGAATCTGTGAACTCTGATAGCTCTGCCAAATTAAAAATGTAAGAAAATTAGGTTATAATTCTGAGTTTATAAAAGGGGAATTCTAGGGCTTTTTTTTCTATTGAAGTGTGGGAGAGCATATTCGGTTTGATGTGCGGTTAGTATGCCCAGGTTTTGTGTACTAGGAATGCTTTAATTAATACACTTTTTTACCCATGAGGATTATACTTTGTACAAGACTAAGTAAGCAATAAGTGTTTCAAATGGTCACAAGGGAATGATCACATAGAAATAAGGGCTGAGAATCGATCAATCAAGCCTGGGGGTGTTTGAACATCCTACAAAATACTCCTCTCCCAGTGTCCCAGATAAACCACCCTTTGTAATCCCAGCTGGTGCAGCCCTGGCAGCCACACCTCTGGTGTGAGGTTGCTGCTGAACAAGGGCCCCACTATTTCTGTCACCTCTGTGCCAGCCCAGCAAATCCCTTCACTCGCAGCAGAAGTGGCAGCACGGCCCAGGGGGACACAGGACACCTGGGATGAGCAGAACATCCACAAAGCAAAACGGCTTTGAAAATATCCTGGCGGCTAAAAATAACTTATCTGTGAATTTGGGCTCCAAAGTGCTCCAGATATTCTTGAAAACGCTGCTTGAAGTTGCTCTAATTTGAAAATTCGGTGTTTGAGCACAAAACACTAAATGATGTGAGAGCAGAATGTAATTAAAGTAATATCAAGTGGTATAAATAGCTCTCCACAAAAGATTTGTAATCTGATTTCCCTAATAGAATTGCATACAAATTAGCATAATGTTGCTGGATTAAGGGACACAATAGTGTGGAAGCTGCTTTTTTAGTGGGCTTTAATATACAGAAACCCCAGATTCGTGTATTCCAACCCTCTGTGATACAGCTGCAGCTCCCAAAACCAGAGGAAAAGTACTTTAAAATTAAAGCCCAGCCTCTTCATGGAACAACCTCTACTCAAGGGCATTTTCTACTCCCCCATTCCAGGAACTGTGCAGCATTCCCTGTATTTACCCTCACACCCTACACTTGGGAGGAAATTGTTATCTGCATCCTATAAATGGGGAAAGAACGATGCCATTGTTTCTTTAAGGTGACACAGAATTCCAGGGAACTCAATCCAATCTCCAGAATCTCAGGCTGACACCTCAAACACTGACTGTACCTTGCTGTGGGCAGCCTTTGATTTATATTTATCTTGATTTCACCTTCTGCAACTTTTTTTTTTTTTTTAGTTCTGTGATTGTTTTTACATTTCTTTATCTGAACGCCCAACTTGTTTTGATGAATGTGTAAGAAATGGCCTCATTTTGTAGAATTGTCTGTTGATTGTGCCTGTGGAGAAGATAATAACCACTGACCATGGTGAAGAGACTGAGAAAGAGGCACGAGAGGCTTCAGGCTGAATTTTTAGTGCCGGTTCAAGTGGCTGCTCTGGAAAATCCAAGTCCACCCACCTGAGCTCGCAGCCTCAGAATTGCCCCCAGCTGCAGCTCTCAGCCTCCAGTGGGATCCACAAGGGCTCAGAACAAGAGGCCCCAGCTGGGACATGCCAAAATAAGTTCCAAAACAGGGAATTGGTCCAGGAGCTGAGCCCCAGCTCTGCACAGTAACCCTTGGACAGCTCCCACCCTCACCTTGGGGCGAGGCGCAGCAGCCCCGTGTCCTTTGTGCTGACAGCTCAGGGGAAACTGGAACTGTGCCTGAAACCAGGAGAAAAGCAGCAGCCTTGTGATGGAAATAGGAACCCCACAGCACAGGGAGGAGAAGGGTTGAGCTTGGGGTGATGTGGTGTCACTCGCAAAGTCGTGTACACACAGGAAAATCCAGGTTCTCAAAGGATGAGGGATTTCCCTTGCCCTGCTTTCTTCCCTGTCACATCCTCCCTGAACTCACACTCAATTCCTGACGCCAGAACTTGGGAAATGTGATGGCTCTGCTTTCTCCCAGTTGTCCCTGCACTCAGCTCTGCACTGTCACCACGCTGCAAACACCAAACCTGGGCCAAAAAATGTCAAGCAACGTGAGCAGCTCAGCAGAATCATTCCACGAATCCAAGTTTCACTGCCATGAGCTTCAGCAAAGCTGTGGGATCAGAGTACCCGTCTGCCCAGCCTCTCAATGGGCATCATGAGGCCTGCAAGGAAGAAAGAGTCAGGAAAGGGAGTAACAAATAAGGAGCCTATTTATCCAATTTATGCTTCAATTTATGCAGATTAAAGCCTTCCTTTCTGGAGAGGAAGACACAAATTGGATGTATGATCTCCTTCCAAGATTTTTTGGAGCTGTTTTGAAAAGAGAGAGCTCTCTCCTCCTCCCCAGCCTCTCTCCTGGGGGAAATTTTGCCTCCCAGGTTTGGAGTGATCCCTTTGCAGAACCTGGAGAAACCTGGATAAACACCTGACACCAGGTATGTGGCAAACAAAGCCTCTCTGCTGATCATTTGGGTGTGAAGAAGGCAGAATAAATCTTATCCCTGCTCCCAGCTGTTCCATGGAATGTGCTGGTGCTGGAACAACATTCCCAGTACAGCAGACTCAGGGAGAATCAGAGCCAGCCCACGTTTGCACATGGAAGATGAAGCTTTAATGTTTCTGCTTCACTGAGAGCGCTGAAATTCCAGATTTCCTGTTCAGTGGCGTGGGAACTCTAATGAGTAAAATGACAACACACAACTAAATGGAGAGCACCTTGTGTTTTCTCACTCTGCAGGGTGGGATTCCCAATCACCCACTGCTAATCACAAAACCCATCTGTGTTTTAAATCCCTTGGAAGTGCTTCCACTGCAGGGACAATCCCTCCTGGCTCAGCTCATCTCTGACCAGGGTTTGGACTCGAGCCAGCCTCACCCTCTCAGCCTTTGCTGCTGTGGCTCTCAAGGCCACAAAATAGGTGCAGTTTTCACTGGATTTGATATTCCCACTTGTCCTTCCCTACCCTGTAGCTGCCAGGAAAAACCAGCCTGGAATTCAGCGATCTGCTGTCATCCCCTGCTTTGCTTTGTGTCATCTCCTCTGACCAAGATCCTCTCATGTCTTCGGGTTCAGTGTCCAGAAGTCTGTATGTAAAAATGCACCCAGTTCTTGATGGCATCATTGCACCTCAGGGCAGTTTGGGTTCTGAAAGGGATCAGAACTACCCTGAAGTGCAACGATGCCATCAAGAACTGATAACCAAGCACCTGTCAGGGGAGTTTCTTTAGAAAAAAATAAAAATAAGGAGATCAAATGATGCCAGCCCTGCTTATATAGATTACAGGGTTTGTAAGGAAAGGGAATGCCTTTCTCTGAGTATGTCTTCACTTTCAAGCACAAACAAAGACTTGATTAACGTGATTGCAGTGCAGTTTATTACCACTTTGATAATGACAGGCTGGGAGGTTAAGAAACAAGGAGAAAGAAAAAAAAAAAAAAAAAGAAACAAATCAAGATTTGGTCTTGATTTTCAAGACCAAAACTTCTAACCTTCATCTTTCCAATCCCGAGCAGAGGACTACACAGAAATAAAACAGAAAAAAAAAAACAAGAAAAAAAAAAAGACAGAGGTGTTGGTTCAGCTCCCCAGTGAGGACCATCCCATCCCAAGGAAGAGGGAATTGTCTCTTGGATGCCCTTGGAGGCTGCCAGCGCCTGGCACCGCCCTGCTGCTCTACGTGCTCAGCATTCACCTGGCTCCGCAGAGACCTCCGCGCTCGGAAGTGACAAAATGCCACGAATTCCCTCATTGTTCCCCCCCTGCAGTCATTATTTACCTCATCCCCATGTGCGAGGCAGATCGGCGTCTGTGCAGCCCGGAGCGGCCGAGCGCAGGATGGAAAAACACTCGGCGGCAGCTCTTCATTGCTGGGATGTTGTTTACAGCCGCGTTTGTGTGAATAGAGGAGCTGCTGCGAGTCGGCTGGGCGGGTGTCACTGTCACACCCTGAGCCCCTGCGACCCCTCTGTGACTGCAGCAGGGCCGGGGCAAGGCAGGGAGAGTTTTCTGGGCTCCTTTTTATCGAACTCAGCCTGTGCTGGATGACTCGGCACGCTCAGATCAGCTGCGGTAACCTCGCATCACTCTGTCCATCCCTCACGGGCTTCCTGCTCCTCTTCCACCCAGCCCAGATTTGGGGTTGTACCCCATGGACATTTAGGGAAGAAGTTGTTTCGCTGCCTCATTTGCTTTCCTCAGCTGGATCAAAATCCACCCCCAGAAGTCCCAGAGATGATCCTGTGTCTATGATAAAGCTGTGTCACTTTGTTGAACGTAAGGTCTGAGTTGGCCCATAATCATGTTTAATTCCGAATGTGAAATTAAAAAATTTAGATAGGAAAACAAAGGGGACAAAAAAAAAAATTGTATATATATCATACTACAGCAGCAGAAGCAGAAAGTTAAGAAAAAGGATTATTAAAAAAATTTATCATTACTTAATTACGTACGTAAGGTGTTGTATGTCACCTAATAAACATTTCCTGTTGCTGCACATGGAATTCCCATTTTCCAGTCCCACAAATCAACTCCAATCCTGTTTGGAGAACTGCGAGGCAGAAATGAGGGGGACTTGGGGTTTTATTTGTTTCACTGGGGTTTTTTTAAAGGAAACATGAACTTTAACACACGTATTAATTGAATGTCATGGGGCTGCCAGGAGAAAAACTCCAGTAAATAAAAACATCACATTTTACTCCTAGGCTGCCGAACCTGTGCAGGTTGCAAAGCCTCAGTTATTCACCAAAGGCTCCTTGCTCAGTGCCAGAAAGCCTCACTCCTTTTGCCATTCACTTTGGAGAATGAATAAATTCAGGCAAATCAGGAGCAGGGCAAATCTGGAGAAATTACAAAGGGGAGGAGTTCACCTTCCTGCTATGGCTTTCAGGTCTGTCCTGGACTACTTACTCCAGTATAAAACTGAGAGCAGAAATATGATCACATCCTGAGGAGTCTAATCAATTCTGGTTTCAACACTGAGCCTATTTAAAATAGAGAATGGAATTGCTGCTCCTTGCTCTGCTCTCCCTGCACATTCTCAAGACAGAGGCAGTAGGTAAGTCCTTCCCTGCTCTCTCTAACCCCGTGTTAAGGTTACTCTCATTTCTGATTTCTTTCTGGCTATCAGGACATACAGTGAAGGCTCTCTGATTCTTCTCTATGGTAAATGAAGGATGATGTATTTATTTCTCTGCCTTTTATTATTTGTGGTAAATTATCAAGGATAGGCTTTTCTCATGAATGAATGAGTGCTTTGGGGGTTTCTTTTCACCTTTAGAGATTCTATCTGCCTTCCTCCTCCAAGAAAAATCAATGAGCTTTGACTTGATCTCGCTACGTTATTATGTACGTGCATTTAAAATACCAAAACACAATTTCTTTATCTTTTAAACTCCTTTAAACTTGAAAGAAATCGCTTGTTTGAATTTTCTACTCCCTTTGCTTTGCTGTGTGTGATCCAAGATGAAATTCTGCTGAGGGAGAAAGAACAATATGTCTTTGCTGCATCAGCCCAGCAGCCCCATCTATTTTTGCTCCCTGGGCACTATAAGTACACTGTGCACTTAGGATGGCTCAATTAAATAACGATCTATAATTAGGATTGAAAAATGCAGAAGGTATTTTTCCCCTCCTTCTATTCAGTCAGCAACGCTGCAACACTGAATAAATCCCCTCTCCTATGCAAATGCCAGCGCAGAGCCTCGAAATTAAACACTGCAGCTCTTAAAAGTGCCGAGGGGTTCATTGTTTGCACTAAAATAGAGCAGAGTGCAGCAAGGGAAAGAGGGATCCAGCATTATCAGGGGGAAGCGCTGCGCTGAGATCTGTTCAAGGGAGATGGTTTAAAAGCAGATCAAGGTTCAGAGGTGCTCTGGGTTCATTTCTCTGCTCTTAATTAATTCTCCATCCCTCAGCAGCTTGGCTTTTCCAGATTCTTACCTGGCAGTTCCAGTCCCTTCCCTCTCCTTCAGTCCCCGGTTCGGGGGTGTTCTCTGTGCAGGGGCTGCCCACACGTGGGGCAGGTAAACAGGAATGCCAAGAGCCTTTGCTTTTCCAAAGTCTGTGACTCGTGTTTGCCTGCTATTGATTCCTGGCTCTTGACACTTTGCTAAATTTGCTGCCCCATTATTGGGGAAACCCGAAAGACTCTCTAGAAAACCTTTGTGCCGTTATTAGATTAGTGTCATTAATGAGGGTGCATCTCTTTATCAGAAGGAAGTAATACAGGGAATGCATATATGGTATTTTGAGGGCATATTTGCCCTCCACCCACCCTGATTATTTCCACATATTTGCCTGAGCAAGGACCAAATTATGCAGTCATTAACACACGAGAAACTTGCTCTCTCCACCAAACCTTTCCTCAGGCAGAAGCTCCACAGGATACATTTTATTAACTTAAAGGCTACGCATTTCAAGAAATGTCACTTTTGAGAATCAGCTGAAAGAAATCCTTTCTTGTTGTACTCTTTTTTTTTTTTTTTTTTAAATAAGCATTTCTTCCTTGTCTTGCCACTTCTCAGAACCAGCCTGTGTGATCTGCACTGATCAGCTCATTTAACCCACCTCCACCTGGGCAGTCATAACTCACCACACTGAAAAAGTCAAGTGACTGATTGCTAATCTTTTAAATCGCTGCCAGCCTTGTCTTAACAGCAAAGCACCTGTGGTTTAAAATTAGGATTAACAGTCCTTAGAGGGCTTTCTAAGGAAGGAAGGGTCATTATCCCTGTGGTGGGAGAGGGAAACTGAGGCACCTAGTGCAGCCATCTGCCCAGAGGTCAAACCATCACCCTCAACCTCTGTCCAGCCCCTCATCCTCTGGCTCATCCAGATCGCAGCAAGTTCCATTTACAGCTGAACTGATGCACCTCAGGTTTCTTCTCTGGTTCCTTTGAGAGCTCAGGGACCCTCTGGAGTTGTTTTGGGGGAAAAGAGAGACAAAACGTCTGCAATTTCCAACAGGAATAGTCCAAACCTTGTGAGAGTGAGGCTTTATTACTGTGCCATTCAGAGAGCAGGGATATCCATCCATCCATCCATCCATCCATCCATCCATCCATCCATCCATCCATCCCTCCAGCAGCTCTGGGGTGGGGTTACAGCAAGCTCCAGGTGTTACTGAAAATTAATTTTCTTCAGTGGGAATGGAATGAACCCCAGCACGTTTTAACCTTTTGCTTTATCACAGAGCAGGACTCAGCCATGAGGAGACGAATCTCCCACAGTCCATGCTCTGGTGCTCCAAAAGATTGATGCCTGATAGGACATTCCTCTAATTTAGATGAGATTAGATTCCCCTAATTTTCTATATTTCTGCTCACATGCTTTTACCCTTCACA
The DNA here is from genome assembly GCF_009650955.1 of Corvus moneduloides. Lineage (NCBI taxonomy): Eukaryota > Metazoa > Chordata > Aves > Passeriformes > Corvidae > Corvus > Corvus moneduloides. Next base: position 1,852,174 of record NC_045495.1, read on the forward strand.
ACCATTAAATTTCCATAACCATGCGGACATTGACGTCAGCACCAATTCTCATCCTGAGGATTCCTCAGGGCCATTCAGGTACAAAAAAACCCTGAGAGCTCCATCAGCAGCTTTAAAAAAAAAAAGATGCTGTGACTTCTTCCCTTTCCAGTTCTAATGGTGTGTTCTAATCTGAGCACAGATTTATGGCTGGGCTCCAAATCCATTTTTGGGCTGGCAAAGTTGGGATGCTGCTGCACTTGGACACACTCTGGGATGAAAAGTTGCATTTTCAGCTGATTAAAAAAGAAGGATAATCAATGCAATGTAAGACCTGGAACACAGAGAAAAGGCAGTGAGCCATAGGAATTATGGAATTACCCATGTGAGGAGTTCAGGGCCACCTCTGGTGTTTCCATCAGGTCTGAATCCAAGCTGCCCCTTCCCCAGGCATGAGGATGAATCCTGCTCTGTTTTATCCCTGGTTTCCCCGAGGGAGCAATGCCTGCATAGACACCAAGGTTCCCGAGCACACAGGGCTTTGTTCAGCTGATCCTGCCCAGGCTATCCCAGCTCCAAGAGCCCTCTGCTCCCTGATTCTGGTGGCACACAAGGCGCAGGGACAGAGACCCCGATCCCATTCCCAGAGCTCCTCAGGCTCAGCCTGGCTGGCAGGAGGACACCACAGCCATCAATCCTCAATGTGCTGCATCACCTCCTCCTCCTCCAGCATCCCAGGGCTCTCTGCTGCTGCTCCTCAGCTCCAGGGCAGGACAGGAGCGTGGCAGAAGCTGCACACAGCAGGTGACAAGTGACACTGCTCCGCTCTCCCTTCTCCCACAGCAAAATATCAGCTGAGGGTTGGGATATCCCTTATCTGCTCCAGCTGTGCCCTGTGGTACTGCAGAAAACGGGAGCCACGGATCCTCCTGGCTCTTCCACTGAGATGATGAAGGCTGGAAGCAGAAAAGCCTTTGACACTTTCTCTCAGCCGTCCAAAAAACCAGCACAAGCTTTTAGGTCTCCTAGAAGAGCTGCAGAGTCCAGGGTCTGTCTGTGCAGGCTCTTTTCCCTGCTTGTGGCATTGCAGGAGATGCTTTGTTGTGTTCCAGAATATATCCAATGGCCTGTTATTAGATTTTTTGACATATTTTTAGCCACAGGATCAGCCATCAAAAGCTCGGCGTAAAAGACTGCAAAAGGCCAGCAAAGCCACCAAGTGATTTGTTTGAATTCAATTTTAAAAACACTTTAAAAGAAAGAATTCTGAATTGCATTTTATTAGACAAAGCAAGGCAAAACCCCTCACAGAAGGAAATCACCTTAGCCCTGGATACTCATTTTTTGTGAAAGCTTCTGTCTTTGATACAGGACATTTCTGAGGGCACGTATCCACAGCAGAGTATCACAGGTCACAGCTAAAAACCTTCCCCTCACCCTCTGACACAAAGGAAGTCGTTTGCAGATGTTAATAGGGCACATCCAGAATCCTCGAGCCTCTTTGGATTTTTCCTGTAGTTTGTAAGTGCTCCAAAGACCTCATTGAGCATGTGATTTATGTGTGCATGTGCAAATTATAAACACTGCTCGCATCAGATGCTTGCAAGGCTTCACCACCACAATAAAGCTGATTTCCAGGGCTCACTCTCCATCATATCCTGCAGCAGATGTGCATGAAGATGTGTATCACAGGGAAAAATAAAATTCCAGGTTGAAAGTGAAGTGCAACAAATGGCCATGAACACTTGTGGAGACACACAAATCTCGACGTGAGCTTTTAGAACTGATTTTGTCTGTCAAAGGGGCTGACTGGGGCTTCCTGAGGATGTGTAATGCTCAGGAATGTATAAATAGTCTCATGTCTATATGCTCAGTTTGTGCTCAGCAATCTCATTAATTTGAAAGACAGGCTTAGATAACAATTGCTTTTAACTTGCTTTGTCTTTTGTACTAAAAATAGAAAAAAAAGCCACAAAGCCAGCTAAAAATAGGGTGAGCCCAAGACAAGCCAAACCTAAAAATAAACCACATGCAAACCCAGCTTTTGCCATTTTCGTGGAAAAGGCTGCAAAGGTGACAGCAGGTTTTGAGGATGGATTTGAGAACCGAGGACAACCGGGCAGTGAGAACTCTGGCACTGAGGGCACCCCGGGCTCTGGGAATCCAGCCCTGGGAGCACCGGGAAAACAGGGAATGGTCAGGCAGGATGTGGCTGAAAGGGTGTCAAGAGGCTAAAGGGACAAACAAAGGGCTCAGCTGAAAGAGAGAAGGGATTTGAATTAAAAAGCAACACAGGATATTCCTGCTGTCGCAGGCTGCTGGTGGCATAAAGGTCACTCCCGCTCCCAGCGGCTCAATACATTCAATAAAAACAGCTGGCAATATATAAAATGAATAAACCCGAGCCACTTTATCAGAGGCACAAACAGAGGCTGTTTAGCCCCTGTTTTAGTGACTCTTTAGTGCACACGAACAGGTTAAAAGGGCATTTTCTGCCAGCCTGCCACCCCTGTCCCTCAGCACCCCGAGCACTCCGGGCTCCCAGCAGCTCCAAGCAGGGCACGAGTAGGAGAAAGAAGATTTCGGAACTTTTACGGAATTCAGACAATCTGAGCACGATCCAAAGAGCTGAAGGGTCTTTTCCTAGATCACACAATAGCACCTTGGCAGGGCTGCTCCCAGCCTGGCCCCCAGCCAGCAGCACCGTCCTGTCCCGGGTCAGTGGACAGGAGAGGGAGTTCTCAACTGCAGGGATGTTTTATTTTTGTTGCCTCGAGCTTCCAAACGAGGCTTGATAGCGAAAACAATTGAAATCGTTTACAATAAAATGAAAACAATACGTAATTGTATTGTTTTTTCGGCCACCCCCGTGGCAAGAAGCGGCTTTGCTCAGGAAACCAGTTGTAAATTCGAGGAGGAAGAGGCAGAGATAAGTGGGACTGCTCACGTGCCAAGAGAGACTCCCTAAATTGAACTGTTCTGACCTCTGTGGAGGAAAGAGCCAGCCCAGTCCAGCCCTACTCTAAATTAAACAAAATAAAGTCAATGTGGGGATGGTACGGGACCACTTAAATCAAGGATCCATAACAAAATGTAAGGGCAAGATTTAATTGATAATAGAGCGATCCAGCTGTGCATATCTCAATCTCTATCTCTATATCACAGCAGCGATTCCAGCACCTCAGCTACAAAAACAAACCAAAAAAACCACCCACCCCTAAAACAGCGAAAGCCCCACTTTCTGCTGCATTTTTCCAGCAATAAAATAAACAACAGGAAAAAGAATGTGGGAGCTGAGGTTTGATTGAAAGAGCAGTGAGGATGGGATCTGAGGGGTCCCCAGACCTTGTAAAAAAGAGGATTCAGAGGGAGATTTTGAAGTGGGGGTGGTGGGAAGGTGAAGAGAGAGAAGGTTGTCAAGAGATGGGACAAAAGATGGATGAAGCCAGGACAGGAATTACAGATTAAGAGGGAATTATTTGGATGTTGTAAACACCAGGGAAAGAAAAGAATTGTTTAGGGCGGTTCAGTGATATTTCTAGAAGTGATGGGATGCAGATAAGGAAGTGGAAAATGTAAGCAATTAAATAGGAAACATTTCCTGACAGTGTGGACTAATAGACTGTGGAAAAGTCTTCTAAGGGAAGTGGCAGGAGCCGTTCAGACAATTAAAAGTGGCCTGGACAACATGCCTGAGGGCATAATCATGCCTAAACCCACCGAGATCTTCCCTTCTTGCTTCGGAAAGAAAGCCCCAAAGCTCAGGGGAAGAAAGAGCCATTGTAATCCAAGGTTCCTATAGGGAGGGAAGCGTCACATCCGACTCAGATAAAATCCAAATGCAAATTTTCCTCTTCAGGGACTTGTGTGGTTCCTCCTGAGCAGTACCCACACAAAAGATCCTGATCCCCAATGTTCCATGGCTGCTAATCAAAAAAACCCCTAATTCACAATAAACATGAATGCACTGTTTGCTCAGGCATTCTGTAATGTTTAATTAACACTTTCTTTAAAAACTTCAAGGACCTTTTCCTTATGAAATGCTGAATTTATGTGCTGTTCTACTTCAGTGATACCATCCAACCACAAGTGTGATAATGACTCGATGGAAAACACAGTTCTTGCCTTGTTCAGAGACATCAGGAATTTGGTGGAAAGCTGCAAAAATCAGACACTAATTATTAAACACTCCTGAGTGCTGGATGTGAGGCAGCTGTAGCCTCACTGAGGGCTGGATTTTTTAAATTCAATTCTATTTTATTAAACTTTTTCTCCCCATCATCAGGATGCCCAGGCTGACAGATTTTGTATGTTCATGTCTCAGTTTACTGAGATGTGATTGAAACCCACAAGTTCATTTGAGAGAACTTGCCAGACACCTGTTCAGGCAGTAAAAAGTCAGTGATTTCTTTGTTTGACAAGGGTGGGACGTGGATTTGCCACTGAAAGGCTCCATAACCCATTCCCATTCCCTCTCTGGCACACAGACACTGATTCAGGTCTGGGGATGATTCCCTTTCCCTCGAGGTCTGCTGTGGCTCTGTTTGATTTTTGTGGTTTAAAAGCTCCACAGCCTTGAACCCCGGGAACCTGCTGCCCTCACTCCCAATTGTGGCTCAGATCACCTGGAAAATTGGATTTGCATTGCAGAAGTGCTTTGATGTCCGGGCCACGCTCCCACTCCATTGCACAACCCCGGTGAAAGCTCCTGGAATAGCCCAGCCTGGAGCTCTCACCTGCCAGCTTCCCCCTCTGCTTTCCATCCCAAAGACTTTGGGAGCAAATCCTTCCAGGTTATTCCTGCTGGGTTATTCCAGTTTTTTCCTCCTGAAGGTTTGTTCGTGTGTAAACTGCCAAGAAACTCCCAATCCCGGGGTGCTGGGGTTGTCGAAGTTCACGCTGACCCCTGAGCAGCTGCCAAAAACACACCTGGAGTCTTTCATCCATGCAAAAAGCACACGTGGAGCATGCCCAGGCTGTGTGGAGAACAGCTCACCTGGAATTCTCCAGGCATTTATTGATTAGAATATTGATTAAGGCACTTGGTGACATCCTGGGCTTGGAACTTTGCTGTTGCCCAGTGGGGATGAGGAAAAGCTCGGAGCTGCTGGAGCCCAGGCCACTGTCCTGGAGAGAAAAATGCAACAATAAGGGCTGGGAAGTGAAGTTTTGTGTGTCTGCCAAAAGAATAAAACCTTGTCAAAGCCATTTTTTGGATAATTAAGGAAATATTAATGGAACGACAACAGAGAAATCCCTGCAGTTCTTACCACACAAAAAAAGCAAAGTTTGCTTTTCTTCCGAGTCTTGCTAAACTACAAAGTGAGGCAACATTGCTTGTAGTTTTCAGCAGAAGTTTCGTTTTTGTGAAAGAAAAAGCAAAACTCATTTTTTAAGATTGCTTATTGCCACCAGGTCTCCCTCTGTGCCACAGCTGCTCAGGTTTTATTCCAATTCTCTATAACTTCTAAATCCTTAATAGATGGATCTATTGTTATGCCACTGATATCAAGATAAAAGTGTTAAAAGGCATTCTGAGCCTCCCAGCAGGTGTGTTACAAATTACTAATTAAGGTAATTACCAGTCAAGTGACAGGGCTCCTCCATAGTTGTCCTTAAAATTGATTAGCTATTTATTAAAATGTCTATAATTTACTAATCCCAAGCAAACAGAAGGTGTGGTATTAATCATTATTATGAGAGGGTTTGAATTGTTAGGGATTAAATAGCCAAAGAGAACTATTCCTGTCAAAGTCAATTTAAAGTTTAGAATAAATAAAGAGCCACTGAAACAGCTTGGGATAAACAAAACAGCCCCTACTTTCCTAACTAGATCAACACATAAAGTTAAATCAGCCCTTGTCCTCTGAATTTTGTATTTCTTTTGACTATGAAAAAGCGAAATGCAGATGTTCTGCTGCAGAATTTTGCATCCATCCATGTGGGATGGGTCCTGGCTGAGTTAGACCAAAGATCCTCCAGGGCGTGCAGGAAGTGAGATCCTTCATTTCTCAGAATTCCTCACCAAGTAACCTTTAAAGGAGTTCCTGGAATGGAGTGAGATAAGTCCTCTTGCATAAGTGAATTTACAAGTCTGTGAAAGGCTGGCAAGTGCAGAGCTGATAAAAGGAAATTTACTTTAACACTGTGTATATTCAAATGTGGAACTTACTGCCTCCAGAAGCTGAGGAAGCCAAGGTTTGAAAATCAAACTCTTTAGGACTGCAACCCATCCAGAATTCTGATGATCCAGAGTCCTAAAGATTCCTGCTAGCACTGGTTTTGGGGGGATATTAACAGATATAAAATGATTTATGAGAGACCAGGAGGAGATCTAGAGAGGGCAGAGCTGCCAATCCATTTCCCTGCTGCACTTTGGGGGCACAATCTGTTCAGATTTTCATTCACCTGATGTTTTTATTTAATTTTTTTTAGTGGGAGGCCACTGGTGCTATCGGTCCCAGAAGTGTGAGCTGCCACAGTGTGAAGGTACTGCCAAGAAATTTACTTTTCCAATCACATTGGAGATTCTTCTGCTTTGCAAAGGGGCTCTTGAGAGAAATAATGCAAAAAAATCACACAACTCAGCCTTTAATTCACCATAGTCACATTATTTGTGACCATGTCAGTGCTAAAGAGGGTATTTTGAAGATCTCAGTGTCTGTGGTAATTCCTCATTTTGTGTCAGTAAGGATAATGTAGAAATGTACAAATAAATGTAAATATACAAATGTAAAAGTAACCCCAGAAGTTAGGGTGATGTCTCCAATTTCCCAGTTTGGTTGGGTGGTTTGGCTTTCTCAAGGATTTGCTGTCTACAGGGAAAAAAAAACCAAATAAATTTTCTTCATCCCTGAACAGATCCTCTTCAATGGCATCAGATAAACAGGGCCTGCAAAGGCAGCAGACAGTCCCCTGTGAACATTGTCACCCGAAATGTGGTTTATGACAAGAGCCTCAAGCCCCTGACTTTTGAAGGGTATGATGTGAAGGGGTCTGCCAAGTGGGACGTGGAAAATAATGGCCACACAGGCAAGTACTGCCCAAGCTGCTCTTGTGGGATTGGGTTGGGCCTTCCCTCGCTCCTTCCACGTCCCTGGAGGACAGCAGGGAAGCACAGATGAGGTCCCACCCCTCTGTTTCGGAAGTGGAACTCCCAGAACACCTCTGGAGCCAAAGGTGTCTGGGAAGTTTGTGGGAATTATCAAGTTTTGGGGTTGTGGACAAGGCCCTTGAGCATCTCAGCAGGAACTGGTTCTGTGCAGAAACAGAGCTGGACACCCCAACCCAAACAAAGTCCAAGACTGGGGGCAGGTGGGCAGAGGGGTCCAGAACAACAATTTGGGCGGAGTTTTATCATTTTCTGCTGAAACTCCTTCGTTTCTGGGCTTCTCCTTTCCACCTCTTGCCTCTGCACAAAGAACTCTGCTGGAGAAAAGTGTCGTGTGGGAAAATCATTCACAGTGCTGTGCCTTATTAGCTCTTTAAATAATGAACTATATTCTTCTCAGATTTAGCTCTGTTTTCTCTGCACACGGAAATTATCTAACATTGATCAGCTACTTAGTGAATCAGTAAACAGTGAATCAATGAACAGTAATTCAGAACTGCTCCACTTCCTCCACCTTCCTTCACAATGCTGAGGATGCTGCTCCAACAAAATTATGTTCAATTACTTCAACTTTAAAAATAAATCTGTGCTCTATTTTTTTTTTTTTTTTAAAGTTACCTGTCGGTGTTCTTAAAATCCTGGATGGGTTATTTTAACTGCCAGGTCCTTAAAGCAGAAAGTAGCAAGTGGCAAATATTTCCTGATTTCAAAGGGAAAGGTAGGAAGGCACCTGGGGAGATTCTAACTTAAAACATTGCTATTGTGGCAGACCACAAGAAAAAGGAATGTTTTGACTTTTCACTCATATATGGATTAATGACTTTCCCATTACAGGGTGATACTCCAGGATGTCCAATTACAGTCCCTCTTACACCAAAATTAATATTTATAAGGATAGCTCATAATTCTCATCTTCCCCAGCCATGCATAAGGATTAGGGGTTTAATCTGGGCTTTTAAAATCTCTTCTTTCTGAGGGTAACCAATTTCTGTGCTAAACGAGAAGGTTATTGCTTAAATTACAGCTGCAATTAGAGGCTGCAGGTGAGATTAGACCCTCATTATCTTCCATGATGGGCACATAGCAAAGGTCGCTGTCTCAAAGGTCTTAAGCTAAATAAACAAAGCTCACAAAGACATCTGACTCATCCATTTACAGATTAAAAAGCAAAGGAACTAAATGACTCATGCACTCTCCAAGTTAATTCGGAATTCAGAACAGAAATGAAATCTCTGGGGCTGCAATCCAGAATTTTCCTATGCAAAGAAAAGTGCTGTGCTTAACGTGGAGGCCTTACAAAGTAAAATTTTAAAATATATCTCAGATATGTATGATTTAGGCTTAAATCACAGCACTGCTCAAAATTAAAACAGAAAATCTTTAAACCCTGCCCAAAGGAAATGTTACAGTGCAGATAACAGGAGATTAAAAGGATGGTTAAAACCCAAATAAACTGGGATCAAATTTACTTTGATAAAGGGAGTTTTCTTAGAAAGAAATGAAGGAATATTGGGTCTTCTGAGAGGTGTAAGAAGCTCAGACTCCACAGGTCATAATGGTTATAATTCATCTCAAATTAATCTCAGCTATGATTTTGTAAGAGTTTGGTTTCTGCAGAGCAGAATTTCTGGAACACTCAGTCTGAAAAGCCAAGCGAGAACTTGAAGATAAATTTGAATCTCAAGAACATCTCTGCTCTCACATACTGTTAATGTAGGATCTGATCTTCTCCTTTAAAACAATTCATGGATTTTTTTTTCCCCCCCAGTTAAAGTGACACTAAACACATCCCCTAAAGTCGGAGGAGGAGGTCTGGGGAGAAAATACAAGGCAGTAGAATTCCATTTGCACTGGGGAGTCCCAGGTGAGCCACAAAGCATCCCTGGCTCAGAGCACAGCATAGATGGAGAGAAATACCCCATGGAGGTAGGTGAGACTGCGTGTGGGTCATGGATTTCACTCCAGAACTCTGGAATTTTGAGATCCTATTGGCTAGTTCCCCTAGGGAAGTCTGAGGGTGGAAATAATTGCCCGTGGCTGTTGTGTTCCAGCTTCACATCGTCCACATAAGAGAAGATGTTTCAGATGTGACAGAAGCCAAGAAAACTCCAGATGGTTTGGCTGTGTTGGCCTTCTTTGTAAAGGTAGGCAGTGAAGTTTTCAATTGCCCCTCTCAAGTCCCAGCCAGCAGTTTGGCTGAGGGATTGTTTATGTCAATATTTTATGTTTATGTCAGGTACAGTAGCCCAAGAATTAAGCCTCCCTATCTTCTGCAGGCATTCTGCCAGCACTGAGTTCCTCTACCCTTTCCTACATCCTGCTTGCTGTTATTTTTTCTTGTGGCCCTTTTCTGTTTTATTCACCACTAATTAAAAGCAACCACTTGTAGAGAAATACACGATGTGGAATCAACATATTTCCCTTTCAGGCTGACGAAGAAAATAAAAACTATGCAACTCTGTTAAGTGAATTAGAGAATATTAAATACAAAGGTAAGACCCTCGTGTCAGGGATTTCACAAGCTGTGCGGGGTGAAGACAAATGTGAGCCAAACCTGCAGCCACAAGCATTACAAGGGATCTTCCCCCGTGGTTTTTCCAGGGCAATCAGCACAGATAGATCCTTTGCCACTGAGTTCTCTTCTCCCACCTGAGGAAGACCTTCGGAGGTACTATCGGTATGAGGGGTCCCTCACCACCCCTGACTGCTACGAGGGCGTCATCTGGACGATATTTGAGAAGCCAGTTGAGCTCAGCCTGTCCCAGGTGAGTGGCAGAGGGACAGCCTGGAGGTTCTGCTGACGCCGCTGCGTCCCTCAGCTGCCTGCCCTCAGTGTGACATCTCAGCTGCCTTGTTCCCCACACACACTCTCTTGGCATCAGCCTAAACGTGCTCCCCGGCGCCAGCTGATCTACCCCATTAAATCATCCCTCAGAAAATGGCAGGAAAGGGGCAGGAAGGGGAAATGACGGCGTGAGGAGAAAGCCAAGAACACCCCCCAGGTCAGCGCCCAAGCTCAGCGCTTCGTCAGCAGCACTTCCACTGCTGCCACCTGCTCACTCCCAAGTTCCACGGCTTTTCTCCTGTTGTCAGGACAGCAGAACAGAATAATTCCAAATCCAAAACTTGAGCCCATTAACATCAGCGTTAAGCAGCTCATTTTTGACCTGCAGGCAGGAAGAGGAGACAGAATTATGAGTGCTTGGAAAACACAGATTGTGCAGAGATTGCACAGTCTGGCCCAGAGCCAGCGCTTGTATTTCAGTTCCTTACTCAGAGTGTGCTCTCAGTGTGCTCGCAGTGCCCCCAGCACAGCCCAGTGTCACTCAGTGCAGCCAGGAATCTGAACAAGGACAGAATTCCTGGTGCTCCTGCCTCGTGTCACCGTGACGTGGGGATGGGCCCGGGGCCGCGTGCGTCAGGGGCTCTGGGGAACCAGCCCTGGAGCTGCACAAAGCATTTGGCTCCCACAGAAAGGAAGTGCCCGTGATTTCCAAGGCTGAAGGAGCCATCAGTTGGTGACCTCTCCAGCAGCCTCTGCCACGGCGCTTCCTGCAAGGTTTAATGCACCCATTAAACCCTCGGGTTCAAAAACAGAGCCAGGCACCGCAGGTTTGCAGCACAACAACTGCCAGAGTCCTCTGGCATAAAGATTTAACAACCTGTTCTGTTTTGCAGCTGTCCCAGTTCTCAGCACTGCACTTTGATGGGAAGAACTCCACTCCCATGATGGAGAATTTCCGGCCGGCGCAGCCCCTGCAGGACCGCAAGGTGCTCTGGTCCAGTGCCAGCATCCCCCTGCCCATGGCAAAGCTGCTGCTGCTGCTGCCTCTGCTCTGCACCGTGAGCTCTCTGGCCCACTGAGCCTTTCTCACCTCGTTCAGCATCCTGGTCCTTCATTTGATGTTATTTTTGCTGTTCTCAGTTCTTTGTCTCAGCCTCTCATGAATTGTGTCCCAACACAGAATAACCTTGTCCTCCTCCAGACATTAACCAAGGACTTCTGTGCTGCTCTGGTGAAACCCAAACCATCAGAACTCAAAGGAACTGTGAGATAAAGCAATGAACAATTCAGTTTTAAAAGCCAAAACACTTAGAGAAAGCCTTAGGCTGGATTATCCTGTAGTTTTAACCCAGCACTGGAAGGAGCTGCACAGAGAACCTTCGGGAGGAATCTGCTCTTAAGTGCCTGTGAAGGGTTGGTTTGGAGCATGTTTACATTCAACACTGCAGATCTGACTGGGAAATGTGGAGCAATTCCTATAATCCCACATTGTCCTACCTGAAGGTACAACACAGAGCAAAGATGAAATGCTCACACACAGCTGAGCAGCATCTGCCTCATCCCTTCTAGGGAAGGGCACTCACCCAACACTTCAATCCCTCCTCCTTCCTTCAGAATATCTCAGCTCATTTCAGATAGGGACACTGGGTTCCTTTCACCTGATCTGACTGGGGCTATCAGGTTCCTCTGTTATTTATTCATCCTTCTCTGGGATGCCATGGCCAATGTGATGTGCTGGGAAGCAACAGGGAGCCTCATCCCCACCTACCAGAGGCACATCTGTGGAAATTCCCTCTCTTTGGAGGGCTGCTTTTGAAGCAGGAGACTATGAGGATCCTTTATAGTTCTTATTTGCCTAATAAAATAGGACAGTTCAAGAAATGGCTCTTTCTTATATATACATATATATATATTTCTTTTATATATAGAATTTTTTATAGTAGCATACCTGCAATATTCACATAAGGTCAAGATTCATAGCTTTTTCCAAGAAGATTGTGATTTGCACCAATTCCTTCAGATCTTACCCAGTGACTTATGGAAAATACGTTGGGAAATGGGGTTTCCTTATATTATTCCAGTTTTCTCTCTGAAGGGGGATGTAACATTTCTCTTTGGCTAGTGCCATATAACATGTTACAGCTTCTTTTAGGATTTTAGATTTTGGCCAAATTGAAATAGGATTTCATATTAGCAGACTTGTATTTTTTTTTTTTCTTTAAGGGCAATGTTTGCAGAGATGACTTCATATATTTTCAGGAAAATCCTGGCAGTGTGAGCAACCACAGCTCACCAATGTGGGGGGAAATTATTTTCATATTAATCAATCATAAAAGCTTTAAAAACCCCCCAACATGGGAAAGCAAATGAATGTATTCAAGTTTAAATGAAAGATTAATACTTTAACTGTATTTTTATGTAATTGAAAATCTTTGGAGGAGCAAACAGAAATGAAATATTAAAGGTGAACAACAGACCTATATTTCAATTGTTCTGAGTTTTTATTTCTTTTGTCCTTGCTGAAGGGGAATCCACAAACTCTGTCAGAAGAGAAATGTGACTTTTTCCCCCCCCCCTGTTTTCTTCACAATATTTAGGGTTGGGTTTAGGGCTGGGCTTGCATTTCTGGGACAGGGGGCATGGATTTGCAGCACCTTGGGATGTTTCTACTGTCAGCAGAGTTCTGGGGCTCTATTTCACACCCTCAGGGTGTTCTCTGCACAGCAGATTCCTGGAGTCTGGCACCTTGCCCAGGTGTGCAGGGCTGGTGCCCAACCCCATCCAGCTCCCCAGACAGGGAACTCCTCAGGATACCTGAGAAATGCCCTTTGCAAGAGCCACCATCCGTCTCCCTTCAGATTACTTCCTCAATTCTCATTTCACAGGCAGCTCTCTAAAGGCTGGAATAAAATCTGGAGGATCTAGCTCAGCTGTCATTTACTGCCAATGATAAATGATAAATCACAGGGCACAGCCCTTAATTACAACGTGGGAGCATCTTATTTACTGTGAAATAGAGCAAAACAGAACTAAAAGGAAGAACAAAACCTGCTGGAAAGAGGGTGAGTCCTCTCTAAGAGCTCTTCAGCACCAACCCCAGTGTGAATAAAATCTCACTGGGCAAGGATCAGTGTTTTTACTGAGTGGCTTGGTGTTGTGGCAATAAGGAGAAGGGAAATGCTCCATCTGCACCTCTGACAGGGATTGAGTTCTCTCTGTCCTCTCCCACAGGCAGAGGTCATCTTTGCACCCACGTTCTGCTCTGGGGCAGGACAAGCCAAGGACAAGACCAGGATTAACACAGGGAATAAAAAAACCAAACCCCAGCAAAAGCTATTCCCTGGAAAAAGCAGGAAAACCAAGAAGGCTTCAAGTGGGACATCTGATTTGCTTTGTGAGGATGGCTATGGAAAAGCAATTTGCTGTTCCACAGGTAACTTAAGGTGCTGACTTTCAGGAATTTTGTCTCGGCTACGTTTGGCATGAAATTCTTTTATTGTGAAGACACCAGGAAATGACAGTCACTCCTGAAGGACAAATAGCCAAGGCATGATACAGGAAAGGGTGGGGGGAGGAACAGGAGCATTTGGAAGGATCCAGCAAGAACATTATTTTCCCATGTCCAGAAGAGTTAGCACAGAACTGCACTGATCCGTTTCACATATGTCGGAGCCAGAGTTGATGACTGTGGGGCTGAAAGCTGCAGTCCCAGGGAAAATCAAACAGCACTGGCAACTACAATTGGGGTTAAAACAAGTAAAACAAACAGGGGTTTGTACAACCCATCCAAAACCACTCCTTTCCCAGATTTGGGCTACACCTTGGTTTGAGAGCAGCCTCTGGAGGTGTGAGAGGTGAAGGCACTGCTCCTTCCCAGTCATCAGGGGAGCAAGGGGTGACAGCAGGGGCAGGCACAAAAAAATTCCTAATACAATATGTTTTCAGCAAGACATTTTTCTCAGGAAGCACCAAGAGACAAGGAAACCAAACCATTACTCACAAGAAATGTATTTACATTACCCACAAAGAATTCTGACAAATTTGGCAGCTCCACTTACAGTCAGCTCCTCCTGTGACAAAACACCAGCTCAAAATGAACTTATCTGGACAAAATTAGTTTTCTGTGACTGCTGGGAGAGAAGGATAAAGCTTTTTCCTTTGTCCTTTCCTTCCTTGCCCATCAGATGTGGATTCCATGGGGAAAACAGCACTTGTCAGCACCCCCCCTGTTAAAAAGATGTCACACAGCAAATCCATGTTAAAAAATCCATTCATCCACCTGTAGTCAAAAAAAGAAAGATACAGAGAAGCCTATCAAACTTCCCAGGCTGCTTTTAGAGTTTAGTAAAGGTGGAGTTTAATAAATACCAGGTGTAACATCAACCCCCTCTGATGCAGGGACAGGGATCTCATTGCCCAGGAGCAGCACTCCAAAAATCACAGCTGGACTCGATGATCTTAAAGGTCTCTTCCAACCTAAATGGTTCTATTATTCTATAAATTATTCTATAAAGATTATTCTATATTCTATAAAGATTATTCTAGATATAGATAGAATATATATATATATAATTCTATAAATGATTCTATAAAAAATTATTACTCTTGGAGATTGGAGGCTCTTTTTGGTGGAGTTAGAAGTGGACTTGGTGGTTTTCTTCCACGAAGCACTAAAATGAGATGGGATTAAAAAACTCTGCAATGACAGAGAAACAAATGACCTGGGAACTGAGGTGGCTGTGGAAACGTATGGAAATAGGATTTTTAAAGAAAGGAAATATAGGATTTACTGGTAAATTACAAGTACCTGTGGAAAAGGCAATGAAACTCCAGCTGGAGGCACAGCAGGGCCACAGTGACCTCAGCCAGGACACTTTTCCTTCCTGATCTCCTCCAAACTCCTCCTGAACAGACACAGCTCCTTCGAGACAGCTGCTTAGAATGGGAACATGCAGTTTTCATTATGAGCTTTAAATGCATTTCCCAAAAATAACCTGCTGTTTGGGGCTTTTAGTATCAGAAATAAATCCATATACACCGCTAAAACCTGATTATAATTAGTCACACAAGTAAAATTATGAGTGTAATTAACTACAGCAATTAATTGAAATGCCTTTGGGACATTATTTCCCTTCTTGCAGAGGAATGCAATTTGCATTTAAAGTTACATCACAAAGGGTATAAGATGGTAATCAATTTGGGTTATTTTATTATCTTTTACCTATTAATATCTTCTGAAGTGATTTAGACATCCACTACTCAAATACAGTTTGATGTAAAGGAAACCCAGACAGCTGACACTGTTTTAATGGGTTTTATTTCCCCACAATCCACTCCAAGCTATGTAAACTTTTCCCTGCCCTTCATTTTTTTATTGCCTCACAAAAATATATTGGTTTCCACTGAGTGGAATTACCTTTAGAATGCCACCACTCTTCCTCTCCCCACCTCACCAGGGCTGCTCCTTGCTCCTAGCACACTGAGAGATCTTGATGGATGAGTTTGCAGACTGGGGGTGGTTATGAAGAATTTATGAGAGAGAAAGAAAGGCTGAGAAGTTTTACATTTTGCTGATTGTGCTGATGTCGATATTAAACTCTAAATAAATCATAGACAATCCCTATCAAGAGTGCAGTATCTTTGTCAACCTGCAACCATTGGAGTTTGTGGTGCACAAAGCTCTCAGCTTTACACAAAATGCTTTTCTTACAGGCAGTAAAACATAATTTTTTGCGTCCTGGAGCCCAGCAGCTACCAGGAAACCTGGGAATAATCCTGGGAGAGCAGCAGTGACCTCCCTGAGGAAAACAAAAGGAGTTTCAATCTTAAAAGAGCAGGATAAAGACAAAAAAAATCAACTGTGGAGGTGCTGAGGCTTCTCCAGCCCTGTCAGCTGAGATCTCTGTGAATGATGCCCCAATTTCTATGCAGCCCTTCCTGCCAAACACTTCTGAGAAAAGGAGGATTCACCACTCATTTCCATCTCCTCAGGGCTCCAAATCACTGGTACAGCTCAAACATTTTGGGAACCGGGAGCTGGGCCAGTCCCAGGAGTGTGGAGAGAGCTCAGTCCACAGGGCGGGTTGGGAGCAATTGCCAAGGCTCCATTTACTCCCGTGGTTTTATAACCATTTCTTTTATAACTTTTTTTTTTTTCTGATTGGCAGGAACACGGTGTCTTATCAAGCCCTGCAAAACCAGCTCTGGTATCACCCACACGAACCCCCCCGGAGCAGGTTCCTATTGTCCCCTTGTTACTGTGGCAGTGCCAGGCCGTAAACGGGAAGCTGGGGTTTATGATCCCGCAGGCAGGAGCGCACATGTGATGGAACCAGATTGATTAACTCTAAAAACCCAGCCATTAAAGCTCATAAAACACAAACACTCCAAACTCGGGTGCAATTCCCGCTGCAGCCATGGGGGTGGTGTGGGATTAAGGCGGCGAAGGCCTGGCGGGCCCACGGGCAATCCGCAGCCCGCGACGTACAAACGCCTCACGGAAAGCTCATGAAAAAGCAAAATCCTGCCCGTCTGATCTTAGCAAGTGCTGAAGGACCTCAGGGAAGATTCAGCCTCGGGAAAGAGGCATCAGCTTGGTGAAAGCAGCAGCCACACACGAGGGGTTCCCCGAAGGGCTGTGGGACACGGAACCACCTCGGAGAGTTAAACTCCGTGACAGAAGAAAACCAGCGCGCACAGCAAGATCTAGAAAATGAAATTAACTCTTCTAGTGACAGCTTGGACGAGTCCTCTACCTTCAGGAACATCAACATTGGTGGGTAATTTCCTCTCCTCCCATCCCTTGCTCCTTTTTTCCCTTTTGTTTAAAAAAAAAAAAAATCCCCACCAGTGACAGCAAAATTCAGCTTTACCAAGGATGCAACAAAGACTGGAATGCACAGCCAGGGAATAACCAGGCACATGAGGGGCTCTCCAGCAGGAAACTGCAAAGATTAGATGAAAACAGCAATGTTCTGAAATAAAAATTCAATTAGGGCCCTACCAAAAGAAAAAAAATCCCAGCTAGGGCACAGCACAACTGTGGACATGCAGAAATTTAAGATAATACAAGTGACCAGCCCACAACACATTCAGCTTTTGGTATTTGAAACATTTGGGGAATCCTAAGCAGTAAAATTGCTGGAAAATCTTTGGTACAGCTTGCAAAGGATTGTCAGCATCAGTCAGCTGAGCTCCAGGAGGGATTCTGCATGAAAATTATTGTGGCAAAGGCAACAGAGAGTGATTGAAGGACTGGATTTGTGCAGGTTGCTGTCCAGCTGAGAGGCCAGCACAGCCAGCCAAAATAAATCTGGCCCCTCTCTGCAAGCAGTCTTCCTCAAATGCCTTCCTTTGGAGTAATCTTTTATTTTAAGCAAAATACACAAACAGAAGAAAACATTGTCAGTTTTACTATTGTACACATGAATCAAAAATATCCACTATAATCATCACCAAAATAAATTATTGTCCCAGTTTGGAATGGTGGGAAACTGCAGTTTTCCTTTCGTTCAAGTGGAGGACATTTTAGGGAATGATATTCCTCAGGGATAACATACATTTTCATGGATTTGAGTAAGAGTTATCATATATTTATTTATATTATGGCTGTGCATATTAAATTTAGTACTGTGGGAAACAGAACAAGAGCCTTAAGTGGCCATTGTTATGCGAGAGAAATGAAGGATGACACTTCCAAAAGGGCAAAAGCCCCTTAAAACAGCAGCTTTCCATGAAATGAAATAGTAGATAGGATATATTTTGATATTTGGATGACTGTACCCTTGTTCTTCAGGCAGGTAACTCCGTGCAGCATTTCCCCAGTAAAGCACTTTACAGCTGCATTTTAAGGCAGAGAACCCAGCTAAGAAAACCCTTCCCTGTCCCCCTTTTCCCTCTTTTTTTTTTTTTTTTTTTTAAGCACAAAGCAAAAGAAGTTTTGTTTAACGGGCTGGAGCAATCAGAGGGATCAGAGCTCAGGTTGCGGACGTGTCAGCTTTTCCACCACTGATCCTGTTCCCCTCAGCCATCCTGCATTTATTTTTAAAAGGTCATTAAGCAAGACACAAAAGGTGAAGTGCAATGTTACAGATTTATAACCTGGCTGGGCCCTGCCTGGAACACAAAGCTCAGGTACAGGAGGAGTCTCTTTGTGCTTTGGGACATCAAAGCTCAGCAGCCAAAGGCAGTAAAAGATATTCAGAGGGGAAATTCACATCTGTGTTCTATCCCTCACCTCGCTTTAATCATCCCTTAGTGTATTTTATTTATTTGAACTCTACCCTTCCTCACACTCAGCTTGGCTTTTGCTGTGTCACAGCACCTGCCACTCACGTGGAAGAAAATTTTAAATTATAACCAGAGGTTTGGGCCCAGTTAAATCAGTTAAACAAGAGATTTTGTGCTAAAAGCTGATCATTCTTCAGGTCACTCTTAATTCTTACTACTTAAACTGCTGTTAGTTTGCCACTGAGCAGCCAGATCTCTGGATCATGTTAAAATCAAACTTTAGAGTCCTCTTTAACTGAGCCACTATTTGAAAATGTACACACTGAAAATAATCACCTTCTCTCTAATAATTCATTCATAATCATTTAAAGAAAAAAATAAAGAACTGGAAGGAAAGGTAAGAAGTTTAAACACCCAGTGTGACATCCTTGCTCACATCTCATGGCCAAGCTGCTCCTCTGATATGCTGCCAACTCTTTATCAAAAAGCTTCCACTCCAACTCTCTTTGTTACCAGTTAAATGCTGGGGCTGCCTGTTCTCAAAGAGTCTGTGGGCCCAGAGATTTATTCCCTGGCGTGTGTCTTTTAAACAGGAACATTTATATAATCAAACCTGGAGATAAAAAGGCACGGCCACATGGCAAGCAAACATTTCCAACGCACTTGCTCCTGAGCAAGGTCACAAACACGAGCGTGTGCTCATGGCCAGTGTGCAGCACCGGGGCCTTCCTGTGTGGAATCCTTTCCTGCCCCTTCAAGGAGTGTTTGGGTACAACAGGAATGGCTTTGATTTAAAGGGGTTTTTTTATTCTGTATCAAAAGGAAATTCCAACATTCATCCACCTTTCTGTTCTGCTTGCTGGGGGCTCTCAACACTGAGCCATGGTTTAAATCATCCCCGCGTGAACTGCTGGGCCACAGAGCTCCAGCATTCAGCCAGGTCAGCCCTGGGCTCTGCAATTCCCCTGGCCTGGTTTGAACTGGAGGTGCTGGGGGATGTGCCCCAGCTGTGTCCTGACAGCGCTGAGCTGAGGGGGGATCATCACAGCCCAAATTTACTGGCTCTGCTCCTGCTGAGTATCGCTAAATACTTGAGTCTGCATCACATTGGGGTATGTTCATCCAGCCCTGCTGCACAGCTCTTCCTCCCTACTCATCCTCCCTCTCTTGGAATCCCAAGATGGTTTGGGTTCCACTGTCCCAGGTTGCTCCGAGCCCTGTCCAACCTCGCCTTGGGCACTTCAGGAACGGGAGAGCCACGGCTGCTCTGGCCAAGCCCCTCATGTCCCCTGCCCTCGCCAGGCAGCGGGGGACAGCTGTCACCCTGTCACCAGAGCCCCTGGAGGAGGGACCTGCCTCACAATGTCCGGGCTGAGCTCTGTAATCACCCTGTTCCTTGCATTGTCTCCTTACTCCAAACAGCACAGAACAAACACCATTTGTAAGGGTTTTGATTTGCCACTGGTGGTGTTGGATCCTGTTTCTGGCTCTGCAGCAGCAGCAGCAGCAGCAGCTTCCCTCTGTTGTTATCCAGCTCCCAACCAACATCCACACTCCAGCTTTCCTGCAGCTTCTCCTTGGGAGGCCACGGTTTATTTATAAGACACATAAATATTTTCCCCAACAAAATGCTGCATTAAATGAAGGCACAGTTTCATTGCATGCTAAACATACAGAAGATTTAACCTAAAACTCTGCTTTCTATATCACATTTCAGCAAACTTTAAACCAGCAGGGATTACCTGGTTACCCAGGGATGCAGCAACTCCTGGACAAACTTCTCTGTGATGTTAAGACTGAGCCAAAGCTGTTGTCCCAAACCTTTTCATTGACTCCAAACGTAGCACATAAACCACCACCTTTCCAATTTATTTGTTGGTTTAGTTCCTTTCTTCAACCTCAGTTTGACCAAAACCTCTCAAATTCATGGTCTAAAAGACAAAATAATTTGCAAGACACTTTGAGGGAATAAGAAGCTGGAGAAGAGTCAGGAAGAATTTGTGATTTAATAATTCTATGCAAAAATAATACCTTGGTAAGGGCACCAGGAGCTCCCTGTGTTTCCCATGATCAGGATCAGGGAAAAACAGGATTTTAACCTCACACAGAGATGAGAAACAACACTGAGAATGTTCACAGCAGTCAGGAGAATGTATTTCCAAAATCCAAAAAAAAGTCATCACACACCACAGCTCTCTCAGCCACTTCATTTGGACTCTGCACCCAATAAAAATCTAATGCTGAAAAAAAATTTCAGCAGCACTGAGAGAAAAAATATCAGAGTACAGAGAGTCCTGCATTGCCAGCTCACACAAACACTCTGACAAAGGCTCTGAAGCATCTGCTGCTGTTTATTTGTTTTTGCAGGGGAGGGAAGTGCCTGAACTCTGACCACCCAAAGCAGCTTGAGACCCACCTTGGGGACACCCCTGTGCTCTCACCACGAGTTTTAAATGCACTGCTAAAAGTTGGGTGAGGTTCAGTCATCAGGTCTGTCTGAAATGACCCTAAATATAAATAAAAGCTGTATTTTGCCATGAGTTTTCCTTATTGGTTTTCTATGCTCACAACTCCCAGGGAAATTTAATTTCTATCAAATCTAGAAGCAACCTTAATCTGTTTTCTCTTTTGTGACCCATTTTGCTGAAGGGACCTTATCAAACATTGCTTTTCATTTCCACAAACAGGAAATCTTTTACACATGATCGAGGAAGCCAGAGGCTTGTCCCAAACAAAAGGCATAATTTCCCCAGCTCCTGACAGGTTTTTATTTTCCTGAAACAATAAATCAGCAAGCATGGATGATTGCATTTTACTCACTTTTTGCTTCAATTTACTGGACCTGAGGGAAAAAGGGTAACAAGAGGTATAATTAATATAATTAATATCTACGTGGATGCTCCGGGCCCTGGGCCAGCAGCCGTGCCTGGAGCCCGGCACGTTCTCAGGACATGATCACAGCTAACAGATAAATCCGGCATATTTTGATACTTAGATACAAGGAGAGGCAGGGATACAGCCTCCTGTGTCAGCCCACGGGAAGGCAGGGAGCAGGGGGAACAGCAGCTCCAGAAGGGATCCAACACTTGGATCAGGATGGAAAGTGCCTCTGGAGCTGAGATTTCAGC
The DNA here is from genome assembly GCF_009650955.1 of Corvus moneduloides. Classification (NCBI taxonomy): domain Eukaryota; kingdom Metazoa; phylum Chordata; class Aves; order Passeriformes; family Corvidae; genus Corvus; species Corvus moneduloides. The sequence goes on from NC_045495.1 coordinate 1,873,406, forward strand.
CTGAAGGGAAGGGACAGTGGTCACTCCTGTGGGCAGCAGGGCCCTGCAGGGTTGGTGCATCTGTCCCTCCCCTCTCTCTGAGGGGAATAAGAGGGCTTGGCACAAGAGGCGCTGTCCCTGCTGCATCCTTCCCCTCTCTCCCAGAAGGGCCAAAAGCCACCCCAGGTTTGCAGAAGTCTGACAGGACAGGTGCTTCCACACTTCACACACACAAAGGTACCAGGGAAAATCCCAGCACAGCTCATTTCCCACTGCTCCCATCTCACAAAACGGGCTCTGCTCATTTCTGAGCCCTCCTTCGAGACCTGCACAGTTGTGATCTGGAAAGCAAAAGGGAGTCAGCAGCAGCAAATGGCTGCAGGTTTGGGCAGGGATGTGATGCCTTCATCTCTTTCATGTCCCCTGCTGCACTCCTAAATCAATAAAAGCTTTACCACTTACAGCAGCACGTATGAACATCCTTGGTAATTAGAGTTTCTCATCCTTTTAAATTCCACTTTCAATACCTCAAAGTCTTAACAGAGGAAAATTCATGATAGGAACGACTGTCACCCATATTCTTTATATTGAAATTAAAATTTCAACATTGAAAATGCCCAAGTGACTCCAGTGACACCATGGGGTGACCACACTTGGTAAGAATGACCAATGCTCTGAGAATTGATCACCAGGCAGGGGAGGTGACTGATGAGAAAGTGTCACCACCCAGTGCTGCACCAACACTCCCATCCCAGCCAGAGATGGCTTCACTTCCAGAGACACTCTGGCATCACCCTGGGGATGCTGGTGCGTGCTAATCCTTGGATAAATACCCATTTAGCATCTTCAAGGCCATAAAATAAGAACAATGGTTCATTTCCAGCTAAACGTCACCTGTGCTTTTGGAAGCGCTCAATAGCCAGGGTGATGAGTGCCCCTGACATCAGCTCTGTGCAGACTTTGGTCTGGTTGCCAACTCAACCAGATCCACTTCCTCCTTGGAGAAAAGCAGGGCTGTAACTGCAGCAGGGCTCTCCCATCACTGTCTGCTCAGGGGAAGGGTCTCTCACTGTCTGCAATCACCAACTACGTGAGCAAACAGCCCTGGCTGCAGCAGGGACACCTCAGGACTGGATATCAGGTACCTGCAGATCCTTTCCAAAGATCCTTTCCAAAGACACCAGAGCAAAACCGTCCTGTACTTAGGGATCACTTCACTGCTGGCATGGATTGTTTTCAAGTAATAAGTGTTATTATCATCAACAAAATACCCAATTTACCTTTTGTAAACAATGCAGAAGCTGCAAAGAATTGCTGGATGCACGCCCACGCTTCAGCTTTTGGATTGACAAAGGCATTTAAGCTTCATGGAAGCAGCACAGACACTTCAAAGCAGGAAAACAGTTATTAAAAATTATCTGACAAGAAGTGACACTTCATCTGCATCCACAGTATTTAATTTGTTGGAATAATATAGTTACAGATAAACAGGTTCACTCCATATACAATTACCAATACCTTTGTTTTAATACAGCTCATATTCCAGTACATCAACACTATTTTATTTACAAGGCATTTATGTACATTAACATCTTTCTAAAGTCAGTGCATTGTCAATAAGTTTTATACAATAATTTACAAAGTGAATGTAGTTAATAGTTAACTTAATAAATTTACTACTAATTCTTGAATTAATTTAATTTAAAAAATTAATTACAACCAATGTAACAAACACAGAAGATCAAATAACATTAGTAGATTGTGCTACCTGCTTAAATAAAACATTTTAAAGTAAATCAGTTGAAAATCTTTCACTTTTCACGGAGTTTGCGGAGGGAGGAGTAGACAAGTGGGTGTTGAAAAAGCTTCTAACCTAGGAATTCACAAGTCATCTTTGCTTTTCTTTAGGCTCAATGTTCAGACCACTTTAAAGATAAAAGACCATAGAGGATAAGGAGCAACACCTGACATGTAAGACGAGACTCATTTTTGGAACAGATCTGCTGTCCCCAAAGAGGCACAACCTCCAAAAGCAGGGAGGGCTCTGCCTGGGCAAAGACAGCCAGACCAGCTGATATAAATTCTTAAATGGATAAACCCCAGATCCTCCTGGAAATGAGAAACTCACTGAAGGTTTGGCATTCTTGTCAAACACCCCAAAATGAACCCAAACATTAATTGCAGAGAACCACGTAAGTAACAGTTTTGTTAGTGAAGGTACAAAAATCTAGAGAACTGGGAAGATGATGTATGACAAAATTAATAAGCTGCTTAAACTCAGCTGAAGAACAAAAGGCCAAAAGAGTGAAAATTTTTATCTTCATTCAGATATGCAAACAATTTAACACTGAAAATGTCTGAAGAAATGCCTGCTCAAAAAAAAACAACCCTCTTTTTTCCAGTCTCTGCTAAGACTCAGTCACACTTCCCCTCATGCAAGAAGCCCCTTGAATTACAGAGCATGTTGCAAGGGCATGGAAAGCAAGTGTGGTTTAATTTCAAGTATTTGCATAACCTGCTGTAACAAAAAAAAAAAAAAAAGATAATTTGAAAAGGCAACCAAATTTTGAAAACAAGAAACTGAATTAGGAAACCAATAAAAAAACCCCTCCATCCACAAATGCTACAACAGCTACCTGACAGCCACAGCTTCTTCCTTTGAAATACACAGTGGATATTCACAGCCATTCACTCCAGAGCCCTTACAGCAACAACAACAAAAAAACAAACAAACTGTGGGTTTGAATTGAATCAGATGCATTTTCAAAAGTGCAAATTTCAAAAGCAACACCAGTCATGAAACATAAGCTCAAGCATCTCTCCTTCCAAAAGCTGGGAACGTTTTGTGCAATGTGCACGTTTTAAGACACCGTGAGTGTAATCACAACTACTCTCTCCAACCTGAAGTTTCTTCTTGAGGCAGCTCAAAAAAGTTTGAGCCAGCACTCTTCAGGCAGAAAAGCCATTCCTGAAACATGTTGATCTGCACAGCCAACACGTGGAGAAAACACAAGTATAATAAACCATTCAAGTGTAGAAATTAATCTCTTCTCAAATGATGATTTGGTTGTGCTCCCAACATACAGAAAGAAAGCAACTGACACACATTAGTGGTGGCAAAACTGGAAACTTCTCTTCCCCATGACAATAATTGTTTCCATTTGTGCACTTTTCCTTCTCTTGCCTTCCCTGTTTTGCCAATAAAATGCAATAAAACTGCAGGAAAAAGGAGGTAGCAATATCATGTTGTCCAAAGACAACACTACAAATTGTTTTTCCCCATTACCTTAAACCTAACAAGAGCCTCAGGGGGGTGTTAGAACAGTTGGTGAACTCTACACTACTCTGTTTAGCTCTTTTTTGGATGTTTAATTTAGCTCTTATTTGGTCCTAGTCGGCTTTTCTCAAACCATTGGATTTAAAGGCCAGTGGCAGTCTCAGATGTCCAACATCAGAAACGTTTCGAGCATGTAGTGAGAAAACAGAACAAAACGATACTACTGGGTATTAACTGCTTAACCAGGGGGTTCTTCTTGTGCTTTCAGCTCACAGGGGACAACCACAACCACAAGCTCTTACGGGTCTCAGTCCCACCTTCCCCAAGGGCACACCCCAGGGTTTCTCCCTCAGTCCATGGCAGCCCAGGCTCACTGCAGCACACAGTACTTCTTGTAGTCGGACTCGAAGTCCTCGTCCATGCTGCTCGTGTCTGCCATCTTCTTGCCATCGATCTTGGGCAGGAACTGGGCATAGTCCACCCCCTGCTGCTCGTAGAACAGAATGTAGGCAGAGTCCGTGTCGATCTCATCCGGGTGCAACTCCTGACACAGGGAAAACACCCGGAAAACCACCATGGGATAATTGTGGCACTGTGCTTCAAACACACAACTGTTGCCCCAAAAAGTGTATTTTTAACTGGGTGTAACACAAGGAATCCCAATTTCTGTCTCCCTTCTTTGTTAGCTGGCTCCATGAATTACTTGAGAAGTCTGACAATTTTATAGTGATGAATGCAAATACTTAGAAGTGTCAGAACTGAGTTATTCACCAATTGAATACAAACTGCTGCCATCATGGAAATATATTCCTGGCTTTCCATTCTTAGTCATTTTCCCATCTTTGTACAAAACAAGCATCTTCCCTTAACTGTGGGAGCAGCTGATGAACAGATGTTACCTTGGAAAAAACCTCACGTACAATTTCAGTTAATAATTTTAGTATTTATCTGATGCAGCTTTGGAGGTGCTCATGATTTCAAACAGCAGCTCTCCACAAATGTCTGGTTTAATGGATGCTGTGAGGGGTGGAATGGGATGAGCTTTACGGTCCCTTCCAACCCAAACCATTCTGTGATTCTAAGACTTCTTTAGCCAGAATTTCTGATTCTGAATTTCTTTAGCTCTGGGTAACCAAAGCAAAAATTGTTTGAAATAATTAGAATAATTATGTGAAATAATGAGGAAAAGAAGTGCTTTACCTTGCAGCTGCTGTCATTGTAGCAGTACCACTTGTTGTTTGGGTTTTTGGCATAAGTGACATAATGACCCCCTCCCATAATTCCTGAATGGCACTGAAGAAAAACAAAGAAGAAAAGAAATCCTGGATCAAACATCAAATAAATGATTCCCAAGTTCATTATCTCTGAGTGACAATGGCTCATGACAATCTAGACAGCTGGAGCTAACTTTATACACAGAAAGAGAACAAACTAGAGAGACTTAATTCGTACTCAGTTTTACAGCGAATTTATTGTGCTGACTTTTGCTCTCCTTCCCTACAGATCCCTGTGCTGGCACGAACACAACATTTGGTTAAACCAGAGTCCCAAAAAGGCAGTTTTGGCAGAGGAGCAGCCACCTACCGAGATTGCATATAGGTTGTAGATGGGGTTGACCCAGACGTCGTCTCTTTGGTCGTCGGCGGTGTCGTCCTCGCTGTGGTTGTCCCCCTGCCCGTTGCCGAGCGAGCTCTGCTCCCACAGGTACCCGTTGGCCAGAGCCCCCTCGCTGTCCTGCCCGGGGTACAGCTCGCCCTGGCTGCCCCCCAAAACCTGTCCTTTAGTCAGAGCATCCCCCTGCTCGTGCTCAGCACCGTTCTCTCTGTTTGCAGCCAGATTTTCCTTGCTGCTGGACAGTTTGTTTTTCCCCAGCTGGGGCAGCCGCAGGCGCCCTTTACCTCTCCCCAAAGTCCTTGGGCTGCTGTTGGGGCTGCTGTTTTTACTTGAAGGGCAGCTGGTTCCACTTTTCCTCCCCAAGGATGGAGATGCTAGGACAGAAAACATAGAGATTACTAAGATAGCACAAACACAGTCCGAATTTCTTTTCAAAGTGATTCTTTATAAAACCAACCATTAAACCCCACTCCTTCACTGCAGCTCACGAGTAAGATACAGAAGTAAAAACCCATCTTTGTGCACACACATCCATACACCTAGAAACTGAAATTTAACTCTTTTATGCAGGAGCACATCCCTCACTCTCACCCCAGCCCACTTACACAAGTACCAATATCTGTTGTCACTGAGCAACTTTTTAAATTTTCTTTCATTTTTTATGCTAAAGCTTCACTAAGAAATGTTTCAAAGTGTAGTGCTTTGGCAAAAAATACCCTAAACATTAAAATTTTGTACATAATAACATTTTCCCTCTCCAAACACCAGCACTGAGTGGAATTTTCTCTAATCATTCCCTACCCATTCCCTACCTTTGACATTATTGATGACAGTAGTGTTTAGGGAGGAGGGACTCCTGTTCAGTGTGTCCCCTTCTCCTGGTGTGCCACTGATCTGCACATCTGTTTTCCTGGTGTCCCCTTGGCCGGCCCGTGGTTCAGGAAGGCTGTCAACCTGCAGGGTGAGCTGCTTCCTTTGGAAATGACTCGGATCCCTTTGTACCAAAAAGGCACTTGGGTCAAAATTTTCTCTGGGAAATTTAACGATTTTCTGGGATTTTATCCAGCGGCCGTTGACAAACTGAAATCTTTTCAGGTGAATGATCTAAAGGGAAACATTATAGAGGAAATTATTAAAGGAAGGCAATGACATCCCAGTGAGCAATATCACTGTTTAAAGGGAGTTTTTCCTAAAACATACACATTTTATTCTTTGCTAGCAAAAATAATGCTCTGTGTGACAATTTGGATTTTGGGATCGAGCTGGTAAAATATGAAACTAATATTTTCATGTGGAAATGATGGCAAAGGTTGCTTCAATCCAGTGATTAGCACCGTCTGTTTTGAATAAGCTACCAAATATGAAAAATAAGAACTGCAGGTGTCCACAACCAGAGAGGAGATCGTGTCACCAGCTGAGCATGAGCTGTGTCAGAGCAGCTGACACTGAGCACAAACCAGCACCATTTCCTGCAAGGCAGCAGCTAAAAACATTCAAAAGGATTTGAGGTTTCCTTTATTTGCCTGCACGAAGCAAACTCAGTCAGTGCCCCTCCTGAGAGCGTGAACAAAGCAAATCATCTTACTCAGAGCAAGGCGGCCTCAGATTTGGGAACAACGTGCTTTGGGTTTGCTGCTGAGGAGGAAAATTACCCAAGATCGTACCAAAATAGGGGGAAGTCTCCAAAGATCCAGTTTTTTGGTGGCCAAACAGTGGGTCTTGCACTTGGAGCAGTAGTACATCTCATCCTCCCCCAGTTCCTCCTCACTGGTGAAGGCTCTCAGACAACTGTCCAGGTTGATGGGCTCTGCTTGGGCTCGGCGGCTTTGTTCAACACTTTCATGTTCTTCCACGATCTGAAGGGAGAGAAAACTGTCTCTGACTTGGAAATGTAACACACACTGCTCAGAGGAAGGCCCTCCTCACAGATAAAAATGAGACGTGCTAAGTTTTAGCAGGAATTTTATTTCAGTTATGAAGAGGCAGATAAAATAATTCACTGTTCTTATACTTGGGCTCTGTTTATAAATTATCCATAAAGCACAACTTTATAGATAAAACTCACAAACTGTACCAGTTATTCCAGATTAACCCAGCTACAGCCTTACCTTCAGATGTGTTTTGTTGACTCAATGAGGAAATAGGTTTACTCACATGCACAAATGTTTATAGTTACAGAAAATTTATCCAATTAAGATATTTTGTAATGTATTATGATATATTTTGACTAGCCTAAAAGCATCTCACAACAGACAGCAAATGCACTGCTGTGGCTCTTTAAAAGCCTCCCTTCCACACCATTAGACCACATAAGAGGCCGAACATCAAGACATCAATTTATCCAGAACATACTGCTCCATGATTACTGCCTTTTGGTTTAACAGAAAATAGAAAAAAGCAGCATCAAATAAATAAAAAGGCTGAAATGGGTGGTGTTTCAGAGGTGCTAACAAAGAACAAAGAGTTTCTGTTGGTATTTTACCCGTTCCTGCGAGGTTTGGTAGCGCAGGTGGAGCGCGGTGGGGTCCCAGTCCACGGCGATGTAGGCATTGCCCACACAAGCCCTGTCCTCCGTGCACTCAATCTTACAGCCCCGGCAGAATCTGAATCAAAAGGTTGGATGTGGTCAGTAAAGTGTCCAATCACTTCTCCATTAATTCAGTTCTGCTCCTTGTTCTGTATCACCTGCACCCTCCAAGCTCCAGGCCTCGCCTTCAGTGTCAGACATGTTTTTACACAGCAATGCTCAGGGTAATTTGCATTTTTACTGCAGGACTTTAACAGAGTGAGAGATGGAAGCAGTTGGGTGAGCTCAACCATCTACCTGCACATGATCCAGTGGAAGGTGGTCCTGCCCATGGAAGGGGGCTGGAATGGGATGGGCTTTAAGGTTCCTTCCATTCCATTATGATCCAGCGCTGACCAAACGCAGCTATGACCCCAAAACCTCCACTGCTCTGTCTCCACAAGTTATTTGCACCATGATAACTAATTCTAAGAGGTATAAAACACTTTTTAAAAAAAACAGTTTATGGCCTGAATACCTTCCAGCAAGGGTCTGGAATTTTCCTTAGCAAGTCTTTGTTTATGGAAAATTCCAAGCGTTCTTCCAGGGTGAATTTCTTATTGCCCATTTTAGTTCTTACCCTTCAAATGGCACAGGAACTCACAGGGGTTGATGAATTACATCTAAAAATTCAGATTTGTGTGAACCCCCCACCAAACCATGCAAGTCTGTGGACATACAAGGCTGCACACAGACACAGTATTCTAAGGGGTTAACAGGTTTTGGATAATCTCATTTCTGTCTCCTAATTTAAAGTTTCTGTGGCAGCAGAACTTTCAGCTCTGCAAGTCATAAAAGCTGTGCTGCAGTACAAGTCTACCTGGAGAGAGTTCTGGTGAAATTACATTCCAGATTCTCATTGTTTGATATTACCTCTGAAGTCTGAAATGTACCACAGACCCATTACCATAAATTACCTTTCTGCTGGAGTGATTCCCTGCTGTAAATGGAAAAAAGGACAATTTACCTGTACCATGGACACCAAGCACAAGAATTTCCATCCTTCTGAACTACCCTGAGGGTGAAGGGGTACTGGTACCCCATGCTGTCATCACTGAAATAGAGGAGAACACAACATCAACCAGCAGCACTCTCACTGCAATTGCCTTCCTTCACTGGGCTTGTTATGATTACTTAAAAAAAAAAAAAACCCTTAAAATGATAGTTTTGGTTACAATAAACTATTAAAAGCTGCGTTTCAATGGCTTAAATATGTCAGATATAAATAATCATCAATCTCTGGATAAGAACAAAGCCAACCTTTAAGTGCAGCTACATTTATCTGTACTAAAAAGGATTTAATTTTAATTATTGCCATTATTATGAGAAATCAAATTAATACAATTTTATATCTTGCAAGCAAGTCTAAGGCACTACATTCTAATTCAAATCCGAGGCTGAGGTGCCCAACTCACCAGTCCTGTGCATGGTTACTGGCTTCCTGAGGAGGGAGGGGGCTGGCCAGCCTGGAAACCTGGATCCACACAGCATCATAGAGGTCTCTTTTCCGTGTGTGAACTGTGCAGGGAACAATTAATGGCATTCCAAAGAGACTGGGCCGATTCTTCTGAGATGAGAGGAAATACAACTCTGTCCTCATCTGTGGGAAGCAGAAGGAGGAGTCAGACAGAAAGGTGCATTGACTCCCAGTACAATAATCACCTGCATTGCTGGCCTTGTGACTTATTTCAGGCCTTGGCAAGAATCCTTAATTGTATTAAAACTGCTCAAATTCCAATACCAAATACTGTCAATTTTGATCACTGACTTGAAAAATGTCTGTATTTTATGAAGTTATGGCGAGGTTATTTGACCACGTCAAACATAAACGTGTATAATTATCATGTGGACATTTAAAAACCCCTTGCTTTTTAGCAATTTCTTTCCAAGAGTGTAGCACAAGCACTGGATAACCGTGCAAGCCCACTGACCATTTTCCTGTGCACTGCAATGATGTACCCTGTGCAGGGGCTGTCACACAGCGAGGGCACGTGGCCGTTGAGGGTCCAGCTGGGCGGGCTGCGCTCGGTCCCACATGGCACCACAGTGTTTGGCATCCCGTTGGGAATGAGGCTTGGCTTGGGAACATCCCCGTTCATCAGGATGGTGGGAGCTCCAGTTGAGATGTCTGGAGGCAGACAATTAAATGATCAATTATCTACAGCAACCACAGCTGATCCCAGGACTTTTATCCCTTCCATTCCGTGTGGATACTGAGCACAACCCTCACTTGTCCTTTCTTTAATCCTCACTTAATAATAAAGTTTTGTCCCGAGTTGCTCAACACTCTGCAGTTTAGCTAAGCAGGAAAAGCAGAGTTTTCTCTCACCTGTCTGCACAGGGCTCGATGCTGACGTGGGGGAGCCTGGGATGGGGATCTCAAACGCGCACAGGAAGCCGCTCACGGACAGCCGGACCTTCTGGTTGTCCTGAGGGAAGTTCTTCAGGAGAGAGGGAAGGCTGGTCAGGCACTTGGATACCTTCATCTGGGACTCCAACCGTGTTCTGTTCTTCTGAAAACTGCATTTATCAGCTCCTCTCTCCCTCCCATCTGCCTTCTTACACCTTTCCAGAAGAATAAAGGAACCCAACCCCTCTGCAGCAGTTCTCAGTGGTTCTCTGAACACACCAAGAGCACCTCATTTAAGCACTTTTAATCTACAGCAACAAAATCTATCTGGAAATATCCATACACACTGTAGAGAACTAAGCCAGTCTTTACTTATGCCCCTGATGTCTCGACAGTGTTAAACTCACGACAGCACTTTGAGATTTATTATTGCCTCAAGGTGATTTTATACTTTTTTTTCCCTAAAAATATCATTAGCAATCAATTCTAATCTATTTACAGCAAGCCAAATTACTGTTTAAGAATGAAATAAAAGTTCGTATAGAGAGATAACTAAGCTGATTTTTTAATCATATTTTTAGTTAAATTATTTCACAGTTCTTGTAAGCAAAGTTTAAATGTTAAAAACAATAAAGAAGTAACAAAAATCCCCAAAGCATGTTGCAGCAATGATTAATCTTTTTTTCTTTTTACCTTTATATTGGAGCTGTGCACCTCTGCAAGCAGAATCTGCTCTGGTTTGAGGCCACAGAGTTCACTCAGCTGTTTTTTCAAGCCTGTGTACTTCTCATCCATGTTCAACCTCAGCCCGTATCGAACAGGAGTGGTACCATCTAATTTAATTACTTTAAAGGGGAAAAGAAACACACTGGTCAGCAACCCAGGCAAGTCTTAATGACAACAATGCATTACAGCTCCCCACTTAGTGGAGAGTATTTCTCCCCCACTTCAATGGATGATTTATTTTATTTTCCCAGTCAATTTTTAAGGTCTGCAGGCAATGTCACAATGTCAGAAAATCTCTTGCTGCACATAGGCAGTAGAAAATGCTTTCAAAATTCCTTTCACTTTTTCACCATCTTTTCTTTTGCCTCTTTTTCCAGCAATCCACAGGTCCTTCAGAGCACAGTTCATGACCCATATCGTATTTTCCCCCAACCCTGGTTTTTCCTCTGGGCAGATTTAGGACAACCTCCACAAGAGGGGGAACAGAAGGAAAGTTCTCCAAATCCCCATTTTACTCGTTTCTGTATTAAATCCTTCAATCAAGACTGAAAATGGGCCATCCATGTTCTGTTTCTAAAGGTTTTACCTTAGTTTCACTGTGTTCCAATGAAAATTCTTGCTCTCTATTATATTAAAATGACTTAATTAAAATTCTTCTTAATAAGTAGTAACACAAAATTTGATCTTTTATAGCTTTTCCACTTCTACAAATTTTATTTTATGAATGTCAAGTTTACACTACTCACCTGTAATTTCTAGGTGCATGTAGCTGTCCATTGGCAAAGGCAAGGATAAAAAATTAAAAGGGTCAAACCTAACACTTATATGCCCACAAGTTTTACATTTCACTTGTGACTTCAGCTGCCCATGAAATAAATCTACAACAATGGATCTGTTTCTTCTCAGATGGTTTTCCCAGGCCTGAAATGAAGCACAAAAAAAATATAATACAAAGTTAGAAACTGAAGACTACTTCATTGGTGTCCAAAGTTTCCCTGGCCTATGGGAGTCAAATTACTTCCACAAAAGTTATTTACTCATTTGTAATAAATAGGAAGTATTTAGTTACAGCACAAGTAAAGTTCTCAATTAACACAATAATCAAGGTATGACACAATTTAAAATATTTCTGATGGGATCATTAGGCATCTTGAAATATTTTGATACTCCCTAATTTTGAGGAGTTGTTCAAAATAGTTGTGAAATATCTTTGTAATTTTATTACAACAATTAAAATTAGATTTCAGCTCAAAGGTGAAACTGCCTCTGTAAATCACAGCTCTGACAAGATCCAAAAGGTGCTACAGTCCCAAAAATGTTGCCACAGGCAGCCTCATCAACAATTTCTCACCTTAGTACTATAAGGAAAAGAAAAAATACACCAAAAAAGCCCAAAGGCAAAGATTTGAAGCCCTACCTCTGCTGCTACTTCCCAGTCTGGCCGACCATCACTGTCCTTCAGTTCCACATATGGCTTATCATGAACTCTGTTCAAATCCTCATGAAGCCCATCCAGAAGAAAAGCAAGAAGCTCCTGTGAGTCTTGCTGTTGAAAGCCATTAAATCTTGGAGCATATTTTGCTATTGTCCACTATAAAAAAACCACCAGAAAGTCATTTATAATCATGTAACAAATGTAAAAATAAAGCAAAATATTGTAGATGAGACATGTGCTGTCAATGAACACAAATTCTACTGCCAAGAGCTGAAGGGAACCCCTTTGCTTTCAGAACAAAAGCTCATTTACAGGTAAATGCATCATCTTTTGTCCCCAAAAAGGGCTGTAAAAGCCACTTCCTACAGCACAACCCCAGTCACACCAGGTAACTCCTCTGGCCTTACAACCACTAATTCCACCAGGACTGATGAACACTGGCCCCTTCTAGGGAAGACTCTGAGTCTCCAAACTGCTCCAACACAGGTAACATCAGGAAGAAGTGCATTGAATTTCTGCTTTTCCAAGAAATCCTTGTTTTCCACCTTGGAATAACTCACCCGCAGCTTTAAGGGGGCTATGTTCTTCTGGGTGCCACTCCACAGCTCCTGAACCAAATCCCCATAGCACTTGGCCATGTGTCCTTTCATTCCTATGGGATTTGTCCTAGAAATTACAAAGGAATTAATACCACATTAAAATTTAAACACAGCTCAAGCCTGGAGATGAAGAAGGAAGCAGAAAAGCTTCCTGCTCTCAGAAACAAGAGGCTGCATTTCCATGCCTCTAACGTAGTATCTGCTGCAGAGCTGGTAACACTGAATTTAAATGATTCCTTTACACTGAATTTCAGCTTTCAGAAGCAGCCAGCCTGAATAAATGTTCCAGCACCCAAAATGCCACTGTTCTCACACAGAATTACCTGTTCAGCTCATAGAGATGCCTTCCTGAGATGAAGTAGCGTGTCAGGGGCTGGGTGTTGCTGACACACTGGATGCTGGAGTTCATGAAGCACGTGTTCCCCAGATTGCTCAGGCCTGTAGCACCCTTCTCAGTAGGAACTGAGTGAAAAAACATCATTAGAGCAGTTGTGCAGATGAGAAAATTCAGAATGTTTTAGCAGTGTCTCCTAACAGTAACCAGTTTAATTTAACCTGCTCCCAATTGTGACACTACACAGATGCAGCAGATGTTTAAAATATCTGCTCTCTCAACTCTGCTTCACAGAAATTGAGGCATTTTGTTGATGTGATCCACCACAGGCAGCAGTACAATCCATACAGAATACTTCCAGGTCATTATGATACTGAAAATTCTGGATTCACTTGTTAAAATCTTAAATATTCCTCGCCTTAACAAAATCCAAGGTAATAAACACAAAGTCCAAAATCTGCTGTGTACCATTTACTAAAGCTGTGTCTGAACAGCTACAGATTTATCTTTACATCCCACATTCCCAGCATTTAAGTTAATATAAAGACCCAGCAAAGCAGCATAAAAGACCTCACCCAGTGTTAAAGGGACTTGTGTTAAAAAGAATTGTTTTAACATCTCAGTTGTTTCCTTGGGTTTTTCTTCTCATCATAATCCAGCGACTCTGTGAAAGACTCACCTTTGTGTCTGTCTATTTTACTGCTGTTTGCTATAAAAGACATCTCTTCTGGCCAGCTCATGTCTTTGTTTCGAACTAGAAAGGGACATGAAAAGGGGTTTTTAAAAATTGTTACTTACTCCAGAGAGCTTACACAGCTGAAGAGCTTTAATTAAAATTTTCTAATATTTGGGATTAGAAATTTGCTTACTTTTAGCTATTATTTTTGCTAGTTTTCATTTCAATGTTTCTAATCATTATTGGAACTCATTCTAACACTGGCATCCCTCCAAGCACACCAGTAACACCTTTAGAGAGCAGCCTTGGGATTGCTTTTGCTGTTGAATAGCAAATTTTTCAGTGCTTATTCTAATTCTCAATAAGGATCCACCAGGTCTGAACAAATCAGTTCATGAGCCATCACTAATATTTTTTGTTGTTGCCAACCAACAAAAGGTCCTAAAGTACTTCAAAATAGGGACAAAATACATGCAAACTTTCCTAAATTAGCTTTGCCACCACCTGCCCATAGGTTCCCTCTGTAAACTTCTATTTTTAGTGCATAAACCAAATATAGCCCCTTTTTATACCTTCTATTACTAAATGCTGCTCATCTTGGATTTTAAGATATTCCAGTCTGTGATCTTCATCATCCAGCAAAGTGAGATAGTTCTGCAGGAGAAAAAACACCTCACAGAATTAGAGTTCTACACGTACAACACTCTGAGGATCCTTTCACCTCAAAGCAAGGGAATTAAAGCACAGAAAACTCTGAAAAATAAATAGCAAGAGTCTTTAACTGTAAAGGATATTTATGGCCACTCTTTAATTTTTCTGTGCACATGTATTTAATAGTTTCTGGAAAGGACTAAAACACATCATGTCCAATAAAAAAAAGGAAGGCAAAGGAGCAAGATTACCTCACTGTTGTAGAGCCAGAGGCGCATGTCCTCCTCCTTGATCCGTAACCTCTGGGACAGATACTCGTGGATCTCTTTGATGGTTTGCATCCGACTGAAGCAGCCAGTGTAAGCCAGCACCCTTTTTAAAGGGGCATTTGGGGAAGGGACATTCCCTGGATTCACAGGGAGAGAAGGGGAGAAGAGAATGGATTTACCCCGAGGTCAGATCAATAACAACTTATACACTAAATACACTCTCTGCAAAAAGTAGTAGACACTTGTAGTGCTTGTGTTTATGGGTTAGGTGGAAACCCAGTTGTTATTGACCCTTAGGGACAACAAATTTGCTATCACAAAGCAGATAAAATACCTCCCTTCTTAGCAAAACCTATTAGAAAATGCTCCCCTGAGATTCTCATAGGAAATACAAAAAAATTTCAATGAAGTTTAATAAGTTTTTACAGTTCTTTTTGTCTCTTAAAGACACGGCAGGAGAGGCAAAGGGGATTTTCAAAATAAAGGGCTTCAAAATTTCATACAGATTTCCTTTTTGAGAGAACATTGTAAGTAAAAAATAAGGTAAAAAAAATCAGTTTGACTATTTTTGGAAGTAGCATGACTTTGCTTCAGCTCTTCTGTGAGGATGAATGTTGATCTGTGAACATGAAATCAGCCTGGCAGCTCACAATAAAAGTACTCTTAATAACTAAATTTCTTAATAACTAAATTCCTCAAAACATTCTGTGAAGACACCTGGAATTTCCACCAAAATTCTCAACAACCCCACATTGGCCACACAAATTAATTAATTGGTCAAGATTGTTGCTCTTCATAATGTGAGCTCATCTTTAAAAAAACATTTGCACTAGAGATGAGACCATGAGGGGGTTTTTTTTGAGTTTTTTTAGTTTAAGCTTCAGAAGTTCCCCCCACTCCTTACAGAGACATGAAAAGCTTTTATTATCCAGCCAAACCCAAACTGGGCAACTGCAAAACTTAAGTAGCCTGAGAAGTGACACAATTCTATTTTCACTGTTAAAAGGTTACAGTAAAATAAACAGTACAACATGAAAAGGTGCAGTGTTATATTATCACATGCAATTTGACAAGAGAGTAAATGATACCTTATAAATCAGCAAAGCATCAGTCTGGCTTCAGTGTACCAAGCAAAGTACTCAGGTTTTTTAAAAGAAAACAAACCAACATTTTCTGTGATTAGGGATCAGAGGATTAGTGGTAAGATTACAGCAAGAAAGCACATCTGAGAACTCCACAGGATTAATAACTGATTGGACAATCAAATTAGTGCAGTACAAAGTAATTCCAAATCAAGATCAAATTTGGCACATGAGAAGATTCTCTTCATTGGAATTTGGGCATTTTAGGATGTCCAAACAAAGCAGTTTCCATTTGATTAGGTCAGGCAGGAAAGCTGAATTTGGGCAGAGGCAGTTTGTGCAGAACTCGATGGCACAGGCAGCTGCTGACTACACAGAGGGTTTAGATCCTACCAAAGCAGTGAAAAATTGAGCATCTGCATGAGGGTTTTAACCACATTGTGACACAGCAAGGCTGAAGGATTGAATTTTCAGCAGTCAGGTGAGCCCATTTCCAGACGTGTTGCTGTGGATGCAAATGTGTATCTGTGTGTGTCCAGATGTGAACAGCAGGGAGTCCTTCCAGCCTCTTGTGCGAGGCAAACTGCAAACTGGAGACAAATCCTGCAACACTGCCCAGCTGAAATGTGAAGCCACAACCTAAAGATTACTCTTGGCATAATCTTTTGGTGAGCACTACCACCACAGTTATGACAAAGAGATTTTAGCTGGGTGTTTATACTTTGTATTTAATTGTCTTTTTGAACTATGTCAAATAATAGTCTTCATATTCCATTCATTTAATCTCTCTCTAAAGAGCATTAAATAATTTTGGGCATCAAAGCCCAGCTGCCCAAGTAACTCAGAAGCAGTTGGCTGAGCATTAACTGAATTTATTGTGCCACTGCACTATCAGAGGCACAGAGGCACCTATTCCATGGCTACAGGAATCACTCCCAACGGGAATGCCCAGCTCTGGCTCTTCTGATCAGTTCAGCTTCTGCAGTGCTCATTTCTCACTCCCAACTCACCCATAACCATGGGAATTAACTGATTTCCCTGCAAATGCTCCCTGCTGCCTCTTCCCTGGAGGAGAGGGCAGGGAAAGCCCCTGGATGCTCCCGAGCGCCAGCTGTGCCGCAGGGCGATTGAGCTGGAGCACAAGCACAGCGCAGGAAGCTCCCCCAGCCTGGGCTGGCCTAGAAACTGCACAGGGGTGGTGGTTCTTGCTGCATTCTTAAGTTACCTCTGGGCAAATGCTGAGGGAACATTCTGAGGCTCATCATACCCATATTGACCCAGACGTTGGACTGCTGGGTGCGCGTGGCCGGCTGCTGCCGCAGGAACAGCAGGTACCGAGGGAACAGCTCCAGCTCGGGCACGTTCGTCTTGCTGTTCTTGATCACCTGCAAAACATGTTTGCAACATCCTGGAGACTCACCTTGCAAGTGTGGAGGGAATACTAATAGAAACAGGAATGATTAAATCATTAAAAAATGACTGAATTATTAAAAATCCAAACTCTTTTATGAGGAGACAAAAAAATCCGAACTTCTCGTGGGGTTTTAGGCTAACATCCCCAGGAATGACAATTTCCTGATTCCTAAGCACTTTTTGAAGCTTATTAGCTGCAGGTTGTCAAAAGCAAACACCTTCTTTAGTGCAGCATCACCCTCTGCACCGCACCACAGAAGGAACATTTTTATAATTCCTGGAATATATATGTGGATCCACAATGAGCCTCATTAATTCCACTCACTGTATACTTCCACATGAAAGTTTCACAGCTGTTGAAAAAACTGACAAATGCAGGATAAGACATTTGGTTTGAACTTTGTGAACCACAGGATTGACTTAAAACCTTCATACTGTACAAACAGGCTGCAACCTACTTTTGTTGCATCTTGCTGTGTTGACAGAAAAAGCTGAAATTACCCCCAAAACATGTTTTGCAGCTTTTCAGCCACCATTTCTACAAAGATTTTTGCCACCTAGATCTGCCCAAATATGCAAACAGAAATGGAAGGAATGTTCACTCTTTTTGTGACCATGTGAAGCAGAAGAAAACAGCTCAAGCTGTGGGAAGGAACATACCACACTGAAGTGCCACAGTATTAAACTGCAGCTACAACAAAAACATTGGTGATGACATTTTCTGAGAAAAAAAAGCACATTACTTTGTGTATAAAGTGATGTGGCCTTTTCTGGATCATGAAAGGTGTTTGTTTCCATGGAGAATGTGTGGGAGGAGGTAAGAAGCCAGTGATTTTTCCCATTAAAATAATTGTCTGCACTAGAGCCAACAGACCAAATTGTTAAAAATCATAGAAATAATCCTCTCCCATCTGTGACGTGAATGTTTGTGACACCAACCACCAAGTATCTATTGCTACCATCACAAAACTCCCCTCATATCCATTTTTTGTAAGTGCATCTCCTACAAGAGACTACCTGACACAGAACAAACCAACCACTCTGTGGAATAAATACACAAGAGAAACTGAAGAAAAAGTTCCCAATGTTTCCAAGTGAGCAGACTCCTGCAGCTCCAGCTCCCAAGAGCTCCTGAGCAGCCATTCTGACAGAGAACAGTCTTAGCCTGTTCTCTTCCCTGGACTCACCTATTGCCATCTGCTTTTGAGCTCTTCCCCCAGTTTTGCACATTGTGTTTCTGTGATGCTGAATCTGAAGCAGCAATTGCTGCCTTCCCCCCCACTTCATGGAATTGCCAGAGAGCAGGGACAGGTTTTCAGAGCTGCACGTGTCCCACTTTTCATTTTATAGCTTTTTAACTTTCTCTCAGTTTTTAAAGGTGAGTGTTTTGATGCCAGGCCTTTTAAACTGACCTCAGGTTTACTTTTGTGTGCTTTAGCAAACACCAGCAGCTGAGCAGCACTTCTGCCCTGCCACGAGATCCCCTGGGATTGTGCTGCAAACCTCCTGCTGAACAGCCACAGCTTTCCATGCAGCACCAGTCTGGAGGCTGCTTTTTCCCAGTTTGCTCTTCTAGACACAGGCTGAAGTGGAAGATGACTCTAAGAGGTTACCTTGTGCCACTGGACCAATCTGGTTGTTAAAAAGTGTCTAAAATCACAACTTACCGGCCTGGGCAAGGACAGGTTTGCTCCATACCAGTGGTAAAGTGCTCTCCAAACTGGTTCTGGCACCATGACATAGTCCTTTCCTTCCACCAGCTGTGGAGATCTCTTTAACCTTCCACCCTCCATTGTTAATGATGCAGCCTTTAAAAAGAAAGGGATTTTGTCACATCTCAAGTGGAAAAATTAGTACACAGGCACAGAACTCTCTTTAATTATTAAAAGACTTCTAAGTAACAATTAGCAGCTGCTTTTCACACAGAGATGGTAGTTCAGTGTAACAGTAATTAACATTCAAGTTTCATTATTTACTATTTCTCTAAAAGCTTGTGCAGTATAAAATTCATGTGTTTTGCTCTTGTGTCACCGACTCCAACAACTTTGGATGGAAAAATCCCATCTCTACTCAACATTGATGCTGCTGCTCTGTGTTCCATGTTTTATTTGCATTCATACTGCAAAACCTGTCAGTTTTGTTTTACTATATTGTTATACAACAGAAGTAAATTCCTATTTAGATGGAAACACTGAAGTGTTTGATTAACAAAGTATTTTACATTTAATTCTGCAAGCTCCCTTTTCATAAAAACCTTTCCCTTTGGTAAATTTTGTGTAAGAACATTTTGAATGTTTCTTTTCTCACAAAACACAAGAGTAGCCTTAGAAGCAGAACACAATTTTTCCTTAAAATAAGAGTAAGAAACCTAAATTTTGCTCTTTGACAGAGCAGTGTTAATTCAGAATTAAGCTCAAAAAGACCAACATAAAAAAGGTGTGACAAGAGAGAGCTAAAATATCCTTTTCCTCTATTCCCATGCCTTGGGTGCCTCTACCTTCACTGGCTCCTGGGTCACCAAGGGCTGGTTATCAATAGCTCCCGGTTTCTGGGGATTCAGCTGGAGCAGAGCATTCCCGTTGGATCCAAGGAAACACTGGTTGTTATTGTCTGAAGTGTTGTGCTGCCTTGCAAAGCACACCTCAGAGCCTGGGGTGCCAGGGTACAGAGTGTCTGAGCACAAAGCAAGAGAAAAAAACAGAAATAATTCAGTTCCTGATCCCATAAACCAGAAAGGAACGAGTTACAATCTTGTATCCTTGCTTTAAAAAAGATTGTTTAAGTTTGCTGTCCTTCACCCTGCAGTGAAACATGCAACTCTTCCAACCCCAGGGGTAAATATATTATCTCTCAGAATGGGATTTCTGATTTGATATTATATTTTCTGTATTTTATATCATGATTACACAAACACAGCTCTGAAACAGCCTAACCAGCTTTGCATGAGCAAATGTGGTGAGCAGTTAGTTGTTGTCTGGATGTTTGAACATCAAACTGCTGAAAAACTCATAGACAGAACTGAAGATATATCCAATAGTGCATTATTTTATTTTTCCTTGAAAAGGCAATGCTTTTATTCTCATAGAAGCTGCTTTGGTCATGCAGAACTAAATGGAAATTTCAATTAAAATAAAAAGAAAGAACCGTTAAGCTAAAACTTGTCTCTCTTTCTGTCCTTTGTTTCCCCCAACCTCTATACCCAAAAAATATCACAGTAATTTATCTAATTTCAACTGAAGTTATGATTTTAAAATATCAGATGCAACCTTCAGCTGCCTTACAAGAAAAAAATCTCCAATTCTCACAAGAACTCATTGAAAATCAGGACTAAAATCACTTTGTTTGCCAAGATGGCTCTCAAGATCTGCACAAACTCATTCAAATTTAAATCACATGCCCTGTAAAACTACAACTCTGCTTTTCCTCATGGTTTTTTGCTGTTTCTTCCCTCTTTTATTGCATGGCAGAGTATAGGATCAACCAGATATGAGCTTAAAACAACTTAATGTGAAAGTAGGGGGAAAAATCCACTCAGAAAATAAATGATAGGACAAAAATAACTAACCCCAGCATAACAGATAAACTGCTGTTAAACAAGACTTTGTGTTTAGCCACCACACACTAAAAAATCCTAAAAAAAATCCCGGCAATCCTAAAAATCCTGCAATCCAAACTGTGTTATCTCTCTGGCTGGAGGGGTCCATGCAGTGTGCAGTTTTCCCAAAAGCTGTTCTACATTAAACCTCCAAGGAAATAAGATGCTTACTGCTGCTGGTGGACTCTGAGGCTTCTGAGGCAGTGGAAATATTATCTGAAAACTTTTCTTCTGGTGCACTGAAGTCATTAAGACCTCCCATTTTGTCTTCTCCCTGTTCTGGGGTATTGGCTGCAGCAGCTACGAGGGAATTCTTACCTCCACTCAAGACAGATGAAGGCTCTATCACAACAGGGTTTGCATCCTAGAGCAGGTAATAAATAGAGAAGTTAATTATGAGCCAAGATCAAAGACATGTCAGTCAAAACAGCCACCAAAAATTCAACTCTGTGACTACTTCTGCACATCACAAGATTTGCTGACGAAAAAACACTTTCTACATGTACCAGTGAAACATCAGCAGAAATAAACACCCCAAATTGTTAAAATAATCTAATAAACCATTCTGCACAGGATCCGAATTCCACACTTATTTTCCCTATCTAGCTACATAAAAATACACCTGGTTTTAAACAGCTATAATTATAGACTATAAATATTTGAAGATTTGTCCCTGTTGAATTTCATATGGTTAACTGAGAACAGCAAGCACAACAACAAAAACCACATTTTTTTCCTCAAACCTGCAACATTTTCACAGAAATTCTGAGCGTTTTTTTTCTTAGCTTGAGAGGTGCAGTGAGTAATGGCCTTGTGCCATCATGCAAAGGATTAGGGATGAAATCCTGTGCACATCTGAGCACTTACACCAGGGTAAGGATCAAATTACCTGGCATTTCAGCCCTCATTTGTCCAATTCATTGTGCACAAAGAATACGGTCATTACATGGTTAGTTAATGCACACACTGCAGTTTTCTGAGTACTTCCAGCTATTTGTTTTTATAAAAAAAATCAAGTACTTATATGATTACTTATGAGGATATAAAAACTCTAGGTTTATTTCACTTGTTTAGCCTGTAACTAATATTTATTTCCAATTAAATTTTATTAAATTTATTAAGCATTCTGTATTTTGTACAATTCAGTGGTGCTTTAGCTTAAATATTTTAGTTAAGGGGTGTTACAGAGCACCCTGTATCTATAAAGTTCTAGCAGGACTCCTTTTATTGGGTATCAGACTACATTTTGTCATTGCCTCTGAAGTAAGTTATACCAATTCCTCCTTTGTCCAGAAAATTCAGAGTGTATTTGTGGCCCAAGCCAAGTCAAACCCAAAGAGGGCAGCTTTATTATCAAAGGGCTCAGAAGACTGGAAAGAAATGCTCCTGTGAGCATGTTTTTATTCAAAAAATATTGTGAGCTGCAGGAATGATGAAAGAGATGAGAGTTTAATGAAATTACAGTGAAAAGCTCCCCACATAACAATGATTCAGCAGAACAATTATTTTCCACCAAGAGACAGGAGCTGCTCAATTCTGAGCATTATTGGTTCAGCAGTCATTTCCTCCACACTGTTTTTTCCATCAACACATTCAGAAATACAAGAAATCACTTATTCAGTAGAGATTATTATTATTATTATGCTACTTACATATTTGACATATTCTTTCCACTGGTGCCACCAGGGCATAGCAATGAGGAACCAGTTGTGCCCTGGCTGGAGGCCATACCTGCTCTCTCTTTCCAACCAGCCTCTGCACAGAGAGAATATGAATCTTTAGCTGAAACAGGGAACTTCCAGTCCTTATGGAAATACTAAAAGGTGGATCTGAAAGCCATTGAAGCTTCTGAGCAAAGCACACACCTAATAATCTGTCCTTCCTCCTCCGGGGTGGCAGGTCGCAGTCCCAAAACTATGTGACACACCTGGAAAAAGAAAGTAGTTCTTATTAACAGGCAAATAAAAGCAAAAAGCAACTCAAATGAGACTTTTCATCATTTAATAATGCAGCAAGATTACTTAAATGTGAATAAATCACTAATAAAAAAGTTTTTTGAGCTATGAGATTCACAACCTGTTCCCACTGTTAAGATAAAAGCACCAAGAATCTCAAATGCCCCAAGACAAACATTAAGGTGAAGAGAAAAGCAGTTTTCATTATTTTGAGGCTGTGATATCACAGGACTGGCATGGATCAGATACCCAGGTCAGGATGTCTGGGTGTGCTGGAGAGAGGGAAAGAGGAACTGGGAGAGTGCAAGTGGTTGGAAGAGGATGAACTAAAAGTTAAAAAGAATTGAAAGGGAAAAAACTGCGGAAGAGTGGTTCTAGATGGGATTGAAAGGGAAACAAGCCCTGGAGAGGCTGAGGGAGAAGCTCAAAGCAGAGCAACCAACCCAAACCACAACCAAAACCACTCTACAAAGTGCAGAGCATTCTCTGAATGTCTGCTGATGTTTTTCTTTCTCTTTTTATTTAGTTTTGAACTGAACCCAGAAGGAAGAGGCTCCATCTCCTGGACAGCTGCCTGGCCTGGGTGGGGTTTTATTCCCAGTACAAGCCAGTGTCAGATGGCTCCTATTTTACTCCTTTCCCAGTAAAGCTGGACAGGGAGTGAGGAGACTCCACAGGAACGTTCCAGGCAGCAGGGGCAGCTCTCGACTCCCCCAGACAGTTTTGCTGCTCACACTATGATTTACAGTCTTCTCCTTATGTCTCTTTTGAGGCCATCAATTTGTATCTCAGCTGGAGATTTCTAATCACTGCTAAGATGTCTTATTTAAATTTATATTACAGTGAGAGAGACCATTTCACATTCTGAATGAAACAAAGGCCATTAGCCAAGGGGAAGCAACAGATTTTCCAGCACATACAACACAGCTGGGTCTGGTGTTTCTTTTTAAATTTCAGTAGCATTGAGCTCAAATGAGATTCTTCAGATAAACTAACCCCTCTGCAAACAAACCCATTTGTTGACAAGTTTTCCACTCAGAATATTTGGCTTTTCTGTCTGCAGATGAGGCACAGGACACCTCAAATAAATGCCCAGATAAATCAGTGGCAGACTCTGCCCTGTGCTTTACATGAGAAAGTTATTAAAAAAAAAAAAAAAGATTAAATTAAAATCTAAAATGAAAATACAGCAGCTATGCCAGGAAGAAAAAAATATTGTAAATGAGACTTCCAATGAGCAATGGGCAACACTGGTGATGTGCAATCAGCATTAAGACAGATTTATTACATCTTCATTCATTCTTTGCCAAGATTGCAGAGATATTGGTTAGTTCATCAATACTTAGTTATGAGGGGATATTTGATGCTAGACAGGGCAAAAATAAATACAGCCCTTCTTGAGAAGGTTGCAACTTCAGCAAACCTGATGTAATTACAGAGATAAAATGAATTTGAAGAACTTTCTGGTGTTATTCTTTCCAGCTGTGGTGTAGCTGATGGCCTCAGGATACTCTCACTCAGTCACCCTGAAGCTCTTGGGGAAGTATCATTCAAAACGCAATTTATAAAGGAGTCACAGGTCAATTAGGATTATTATTATTATTATTATTTAAACTCCAAGTATCAGCCTCAATGGAAAACAGGTAAGGAACAAACTGCAGTGGATGAAAATACTCTTTGAGGGTTATTTTCTGCACCAAGTGAGCCAGAGCTAAAATATGGCTTTCAAGGATTTAGAAAAATCCAATTCAAGCTCAATTAAAACCCAATTCAGCACATACTTAATCCTCAGCTTTCTGCAAGTGAACAGTGATAGGATACCCCAGCTTTCAAGGACTGCCTCATTAAGGAAGCAATGAGAGGTACCTTAGAGGGCCTTAACAGAAAATGTAAAGGGAAACTGGTTGCAAAACGTAACAGTAAAGAATTAGAGATTTTTTTCTCATTCCCTGTGTTACTTTCTTGGCAAAGATTTGCCACAAAACCCATTTAAAACACAGCCTTTGTCTAATGGAAAATAGAACTGCTGATACACTCGACATTTCTGTTCATTTTCTGAACAGTGCACCAGGTTCTCTTGAACAGATGAGGCTTTAGGCATCTCCATGCACTGCAAGGAACAACAATCAAAGACAGAATCATTCTGCCAAGGCAGCCCAGAGCTGCAAACCCACATCCCCTCCTGCACAGCCCGAGCTGGAGTGTGTGCACACAGATGCTGATGCTGCACTTCGTGGCCATGCAGAAAGCTCAGCAGTTAATTACTGTAAATTACAACCTAAGATTTCCCCTAAACATACCTGAAAAAGCAGATTTAAAAATTCATTGGCAAGAGCACTCTTCACACTCCATATCTGGTAGTCCTCCAGAGTGAGATGTCCGAGCTAGAACGGAGGAGAAGCAAAGGGGAAGGAAAAACCATCAAAACATGAACCTGGTTCTGGTAAGATGCTCATTACATGTTTCATACAAGGCATGACAAAACCAGGGATTTGATAAAAATTGGCATCTACTTTAAATAAAATCTGATCCAATGAAAAGAAACAAAATCCAGTTTTAGCATAACACAGGCAACCTGGAAAATTAAACAGCTCTGAGAGTACAGAGGGTGAGCCACTCCAGAGCGTGGAACCTCTGCTCCTGCTCTCCATCACTCACATCCAGTGTCCACCACCTGCACCCACTCACACACCCATCACCCTCCTCTGAGGGCTGGGAAAAACCAGTTTGGATCACCAAGCCCTTGTGATCTCACCTAACAACACAAATCCCATTAATTCTTAATCACCTGCCAGGTCACAGTGGTGTAACACTGACCATGGCAGAGGGATCTTCGATTCAGTGAAGGGATCAATCTGATTTTTTTATCTGGCAATATAATTCAGAGCCAATTTTACAGCACTGGCAGTTACTCTGCCTCTCCTTACAGACCATTTTCTCCAGAGTTCACCCAGGTCAAAGCTAGCACACGAAAAGAGGTTAAATAATTTATGTAATTACTGCACCATCAGCTCTTTCCAGCACTACACTGATGATGCAACTACAAAAACATTCTGAAGACTGAAGTCTTCTTTTTTAACTCTTTGTGGAATCAAGACTGCTGTACACGACCCTTTTTTCAGGAAGCCAAACAATAAAAACCTCAAAGGATGAAACAGAGAGAAGCCACAATTTCCACTGCTTTGGCAATTAAAGAATTACAATAAGTATTTGCCCACCACTTTGTTGGTGTACAAGCAGGCAAGACAACTATTCAAACAAGTAATTAAGCATTTCTAGACATTCTTTATAGTTTTTCATAAATTATTTATCATTTCCAGACACTCTTCCCAATTAGTGAAGCAAAGGATGAAATAATGGAAGCAACTTCCACAGTACTGTTTGTGGATATCTCCAAAGAGCAGAATTACAGATAATTCCAGATTTACACCCAGCTAAATTTAAAGCACAATATAAACTACCAAGACTTTTTGTTGTGTCATGACAGATGCCTCCATGAGAGGATAATGTCTTGAGACAGCATAAAATATAAGATAAACTTATGCACTCTCTCTTCAGATCAGTTTTAACAGGAAACAACAGTTTCTCCAAAACAGAAGTCAAGCAGCAGATTTAAAACTCGTGTTAGTTATGCACAGCAGAGCCTTGCAAACAGTGTAGGCTTCCACTTAATTTCATCTGGTTATGCATTTTGGGTTTAGCTTCATGTATTAAAATGGCTTATAAAATTCAAACATGTTCTTCCTTTCACAGAACAACGTGGTAAATTTTAATGGAAAACTGACATTTCTTGAAAAAAATTCTTTTACTGACACATCTCTGCTCTGAAGAAAGCACAAGGCTTTACTTCCTTATAAATCAACTGAAGATACTGGGCTATAAAAATGACAAGGGAAGAACAGCAAATTCCTACCTTTGTGTTATCATGCATATGCAAAATATCTTCTACGATTTCAGACAAACTCATGTCCAACTCCTTCAACAAAAGGATTAGAAAACAGAGTTACAGTCTCCCAGCAGAATGTGCTCAGAATAAAAATAAAACTGTAAGAGATGCTCGAAACTCTCAGTAATTCAACCAAGGGCTCCCAGACAAAAAGGCTGTGCTTTTGTACCTTTCTTTAGATGAAAGAACACACATTATAGACAAACCCTGGAGCTTTGGGCAGGTCAGGGACACACATTATAATCAAACCTTGTGCTTTGGGCAGGTCACAGCTCTGCAAGGCAGGGGACAGTTCCTTGTCCCCATCCCCAGCTGAGGGGCTCAGGGAAGCCTGTACCTCACTGACCCCCACCCAAATATCATGCACATTCCTCCTGTGGAAGGATGGCTTAAGGAAACAGAAGGAAATCAACCCCCAGACACCACTCACAGGTATTTTGTCCGTCCTGTTGTCCTTCCAGACCTCTAAGAGCGCCACCACCATGTCCTTGAGCTCGATGCGAGACAAGACCCCATCCCGGTCCACGTCAAACACCTTGAAGCAAACTGAGGGAAAAGGGAATGACTTTGCTGTTAGAACCACTCCACAACGATTTCCTTTATTCCTTGCAGCCCTCTAAGCCTGCAGAGTCCCGAGCAGCTGATTTAGTGCTGACAGTTCTGAGGAGGGGATGCAGGTGTGGAGGTGAGGAAATGGAGCAGCTGTGTTTAATAAACTCAAATCCAGATTCCTGCAATCCTCTGCTGTGTTTGCTGATGGGACATAGCAGGGAACATATGTGCATCCAGAAATTTCCAGGGAATTACAGCTTGGAAGTTGCAACAATATGGCTTTGGAGAAGTAGGGAACAAAAAGTGTTTCAAAACACAGGAACCTTGCAGGGAGCCAGCTGGGAACTGGGCAGTGAGAAGCCACAACATGCTATTTACCACAAGACAATCAAATAGGACATTTGTTTTCTATTATAGATAATGAGTAGCTAAGTGTTTGCACTTTCTATATTGAGATACACACTTCTGCATCAAAATGCAGAACACTGCAAAAATAACTTCTGAAATGTAGTTTTTCCCAGTTAGATAATTTATATGAAACTACTGATAAGCTGTAAAATACATAGAATTAGATTTAATTCTCCTTTATAAAAGGAAACCTTGGTATTTAAAATTCCTCTATTTTTTTTTTTTACCTTCCAAAGTCACCTTTCACAGACACATACTTGTTCAGTGGGAAAAGAATCTCAGAAGGTGAAAACAACTAAACCTCATTGTTCAAACTGAAAAACTCCTCCCAAATTAACAGTTAAATTTTGCATACTTACACTTCTGTCTCTCTGCCAAGGGTCCCCTGCAACATGCTGAGAGCCCACAGGAAATTTCTTTAAAATCTATGTGATTGTCTCGGTTTTCATCAAAAGCATTAAACAAACCTGCAAACCACAAAAGCATCTCCTGTTACAGCACCTGAGAGACCCACCCAGCACCTCCACGAGGGGTCGATGGGGAACACGGGCAAGGAGAAGTACAAACACTTGTCATTTATTCTTATTAAGTGTAATAAAGGTAATTAAGCACTACTAAGTCCATTTAAAGGTGAATTAGATCTCTCAGGGATGGCTGATCCAGCCAGGGGTGGGGAGGGAATCAAGAATCCTGAACAGCTGCCTGATCCTCACACCCTTCTTGTCATGACGGATTTACAGTGGAGCTGAACCAGTATGGCCAGAATTTCCAACGTGCTTGATGGAAATTCCTATGGAAATCACTGAATTTCACTGCAAATTTGGCCCTGAGTTAAGAGCTGTAGTCACCAGCCTTCAAAGCATTTAAGAGTTCCAATCATTCAGCATTATTTACCCCATAATTTATTTTTTTTAGCAACAATGACTCCACAGAAGGCAAACAATGACCAGAGACCATTCAAGTTCCACCACAGCAGCTCTGTAACTTTAAACCACTGAGCAGATAAAACACACTTAGGAACAAAAGGATGTAGGGATACATCCCTGCAGAACTGGACATAAATTCTGATTTTTTACCATTGCAGATGAATTTCCCATTTGTCACTTACTGCTGCCACTTGTCACTAAAGCCAACCTTTTGGTAATAAAAAAATGGTCACTTCAGGACTGCAGACCAGAACTGGTGTGCAAGTGCAATGTCCCTGAATGTCCCCATGTCATGCAGCAAATGGCAATTAGACAACTGCAACCTCCAGTTATTACCAGAGTGGCCTCAGCTGGACAGACCAGTTTGGTTGTCAGTAGAAATAACAACCTACAAATCTCTTGACTGAGTCTCTTGAATAAAACCTTCCTTAATCTACATTATTAGGGAGGAGTGTTTCATTGGCTGCATGATACAACAGCTGACTTGCACACTAAGTTGCCATTTAATAGATGAAAGTCACATTTTTCAGCTTAAAAATGGTCGATTTTCTCTCATTCAGGGCCAGCAGCTTATTTTGTCTTTACAGAATCCTAAGAAAAAAATTTAAGCAACTACGGGGCAACTTCTACAGAAAATCTGACATATTTCCTGCCAACTGATAGGAATGCAACACCTCCTTCAGCATTCCAGACTTCCCAACCAACAGAGATTTCTCAGTCCTCTTTTCCCATTTTTCAGAACTCAGTGAAGTTATTCTGTCATTCAAGCTTAAAGGACACTTCAGAACAGACACTTTTAAAGCTGTAACAGTTGTAAGTCAGCAGAGCAGCAGCAGTTCCTCACCCAGCTGACCCTCATTCCATACCTTCACTCAGGGATGGATGGATTGGAGGGGACACTAAGGGGGCAAACGTTTCCAAATCAAAGCGTCCAGTTCTCGATTGAGCTTTTAGCAGCCAGTATCGCTTTTCCAGGTCGATGATGTCCGATTCTTCCACTGTATCATCGAGAAAAATAGAACAAAATTACCTTCTTTGTCCACAGAACCTTCTTACCTATTCACCATTGAGGAGTTTGCCATCAGTAACATCATCAGAAGTGTGCAGAAGCACAGACATTAACTTCTCCCATCACTTTTCACCTATTTCTTTTTGGTGATTTGAACAGGCAGATTGTATGTGCAGTGTCTTATTTTCTCAGGGTATTCAGCATTTAAATCCTCCAAAAAGATGTGAAGTAGCATTAAAAAAAGGTCTTTTATGGAAAAAATTATGCAGTACTTGGCTGCCCTTGAAAAACTCCTGTTGGAAATTTTTGGCTTTTTGATACAGTAATAAGGCTAAATTAATACAGCTAAATTTTAATGTGGCATTTAAACATTGTATGTCAGCATTTATTTTTTTCCAAATATAAAACAGTTTGTTTCATGTTATTATTTATACTCTAGAATTATTTACAATCCCAGTAAACACTGGGGAGTGGTTACACAAACCTACAAGACACTTTATGCAGAGGAACTTAAAAGGCAATTTAAAAAGGGGGGAAAAAACCCCAAATCCCAAACCCAAGAAATAAAACAAGGTGCTAAGCAAGGATAGATAAAAATAGCCAGAGGAAGAATTTGTGTTTTCCCTCAAAACATTCTATACAAACACTGGTCTCTTTATGCTTTATCCTTGAAATTAAATATATATATATATATATATAAATAACAAGATTAAGTTTCTGCCCAACAATACTTTTAACCTTTTTACATATGCAAGTGTGTCACAACAGTGCTTTAGGTCAGTGCCAATTAATTGGTTCTCAAATAGATCTGTAATGACAAAGCTGTCTATATTAAGAACCACGATGTGTGATCTCATTCCCAGATGGTT